>NW_019154086.1:48305604-48354638 GCF_002288905.1 Enhydra lutris kenyoni
TTGCCTGCCTCTCTGCCTGCTTGTGATCTCTCTCTGTCAAATAAATAAATAAAATCTTTTTAAAAAAATGAACTTTTGGGACTTCATCAAGATCAAAAGCTTCTGCACAGCAAAGGAAACAGTCAACAAAACAAAGAGGCAACCCACGGAATGGGAGAAGATATTTGCAAATGACAGTACAGACAAAGGCTGATATCCAGGATCTATAAAGAACTTCTCAATCTCAACACACACAAAACAGATAATCATGTCAAAAAAATAGGCAGAAGACATGAACAGACTTCTCCAATGAAGACATACAAATGGCTATCAGATGCATGAAAAAATGTTTATCATCACTAGCCATCAGGGAGATTCAAATTAAAACCACATTGAGATACCACCTTACACCAGTTAGAATGGCCAAAATTAGCAAGACAGGAACAACATGTGTTGGAGAGGATGTGGAGAAAGGGGAACCCTCTTACACTGTTGGTGGGAATGCAAGTTGGTGCAGCCACTTTGGAGAACAGTGTGGAGATTCCTCAAGAAATTAAAAATAGAGCTTCCCTATGACCCTGCAATTGCACTACTGGGTATTTACCCCAAAGATACAGATGTAGTGAAAAGAAAGGCCATTGTACCCCAATGTTTATAGGAGCAATGGCCACGGTCGCCAAAGTGTGGAAAGAACCAAGATGCCCTTCAACAGACGAATGGATATGGAAGATGTGGTTCATGTACACTATGGAGTATTATGTCTCCATCAGAAAGGATGAATAGCCAACTTTTGTATCAACATGGACGGGACTGGAAGAGATTATGCTGAGTGAAATAAGTCAAGTAGGGGCACCTGGGTGGCTCAGTGGGTTAAAGCCTCTGCCTTCGGCTAAGGTCATGATCCCAGGGTCCTGGGATCGAGCCCCGTATCGGGCTCTCTGCTTGGCAGGGAGCCTGCTTCCTCCTCTCTCTCTGCTTGCCTCTCTGCCTACTTGTGATTTCTCTCCATCAAATAAATACATAAAAATCTTAAAAAAAAATTAATAAGTCAAGTAGAGAGAGTCAATTATCATATGGTTTCACTTATTTGTGGAGCATAACTAATAACAAGGAGGACATAGGGAGATGGAGAGGAGAAGGGAGATGAGGGAAATTGGAAGGGGAGATGAACCATGAGAGACTATGGACTCTGAAAAGCAATCTGAGGGTTTTGAAGGGGCAGGGGGTGGGAGGTTGGGGGAGCCAGATGGTGGGTATTATGGAGGGCATTTATGGCATGGAGCACTGGGTGTGGTGCATAAACAATGAATTCTGTTATGCTGAAAAGAAATTAATTAAAAAAAATAATCGCCCATTAAAAAAAAAAAAAAAAGAGTTCCAGCTGACTTGGCCCTGTAAGAGATTGATTGATTGATTTTCAGTGTTCCAAGATTCATTGTTTGTGCACCACACCCAGTGCTCCATGCAACAGGTGCCCTCCTTAATACCCACCACCAGGCTCACCCAACCCCCCCACCGCCCTCCCCTCCAAAAACCTCAGTTTGTTTCTTAGAGACCACAGTCTCTCATGGTTCGTCTCCCCCTCTGATTTCCCCCAACTCACTTCTGCTCTCCATTTCCCAATGTCCTCTGTGTTATTCCTTATGCTCCACAAGTAAGTGAAACTATATAACTGACTCTCTCTGCTTGACTTATTTCACTCAGCATAATCTCTTCCAGTCCCGTCCATGTTGATACAAAAATTGGGCATTCATCCTTTCTGATGGAGGCATAATACTCCATTGTATATATGGACCATATCTTCTTTATCCATTCATCTGTTGAAGGGCATCTTGGCCCTTTCTGCAATTTGGTGACTGTGGCCATTGCTGCTATGAACATTGGGGTACAGATGGCCCTTCTTTTCACTACATCTGTATCTTTGGGGTAAATACCCAGTAGTGCAATTGCAGGGTCATAGGGTAGCTCTATTTTTAATTTCTTAAGGAATCTCCACACTATTTTCCTAAGTGGATGCACCAACTTGCATTGCCACTAATAGTGCAAGAGGGTTCCCCTTTCTCCACATCCTCTCCAACACTTGTTGTTTACTGTCTTGTTGATTTTGGCCATTCTAACTGGTATAAGGCGGTATCTCAATGGGCAGAAGACACGAACAGACACTTCTCCAAAGAAGACATACAAATGGCTAACAGACACATGAAAAAATGTTCATCATCTTTAGCCATCAGGGATATTCAAGACATTTATTTTTAATTCTAAAAGGGCCCATACACTTTTGACCTTGAAAATATTTTAAAAGTGAAGATAAACAGACCATAGTTAGGTTTTAAAACCTAATATACAGCAGTTACCGCAATTTGCAAGCAAATTGTTTCTCGTCTGCAAGCAAATGTGTTTCCCACCATTATCTGGCATAGTCCTGGGCACACAGCAGACACACAATAAGCACTTCCTAGTGGAATCAGGATATTCAATATTGGGTCTTTTCATGTGTTTTCCAACACAGACCAGCAACATTTATAAAATTTATAGAATCACAGCCAAAGACTTTAATGATAAAAATCAGGATAATGTCCACCACTTTTGATAAGAAGACTAAATGGGAAAACTGTATATTTAAATTCTCAGAAAATGGTTAGAGAAAGTCAAATACTGATAGGAAGATGTGCTCAACTGTCTCAGACTTGTTGATTCCTCAAAAAGAAAAAAAAAACAGTTTTGACTGGCTGCATAATATGGACTTAATATAATTTACCTAACTACACCTCTGTTATTTGATACTGTTTTCCCTTATTTCTCTAGGTCTATATCTTATATGCTAATCTTATACGCATAATTTCAAACTACTTCCAGCTCTCAATACCTCACTACATACATTTCTGGCATTAACCTCTTCTTTTTGCCTGTATGTTCTTCCTTTTACCCATCTGGAAAACTGACCTTTGTTTAAAACAGTGGTCTATAAACTGCCTTCTTAGGAGGGCATATGTTATAAGCATAAAAAAACTGAAAGGATTCGTCATGGCTTTGTTTTCCTTTTATCTTGGATAGTACACTCCTTTGGATGGTAAGATTAGAGTGTTAATATATGATCTGTCAAAGGCTTGATAGGAAACTTTTAATACAACCAGAGTGTACTTCACAGTGGCAATATTTCAAACACGGTCCTTCTTTTTGGGTAGTCACCCATTACTTTCCCATTTGGGCACACCTCATTGGTTGGAACAAGCATGTCCAAGTATGCTGTCTTTTGACTCTGGGCACATTTCAGCAACCACACAAGTATGTTCCCTCAGAGGCTTTCCTACAGTGACAACGTCTTATATCTGCTAAAATATCTCCCACAATTCTCCATTGTCTACAAAACATAGTCCAGATATCTTGGTGTAACATTCAAAGCTTTGTCAAATCTGGCTTCAGACTACCTTTTAAACCTTATCTTCCATTAGTCTTCTCTATCAACTTTCTGTTCTAGCCAAACTGGTTTTTCTGAAGTCAGAAGAACAGACTTCCATTGCCCTTAGTTGCTTTGATAGCTCCACCGACCTCAAGAGTTTACTAGAAGGGGGTTTGTTTAGGGGGTTGGAAATGAAGTGGTGGAAAATAATTTACTTCCTTTCTCTTTTCTTCATCTTCAAATCCTAGTACTCATCCTTTCAAATCCACTTTAGATTGAAGTGTTTTTCACTCACCTATTATAAACAGGACAGCGTGAGCAGTTTGAGCAAATTATGTTCTCCCTCATAAATTTTTTATGGATTCAAAATGTGATTTTAAATAAATATTTATTTAACTTTCCAGGTGTTTGTTTTCCCAGAAGATAAGCTCCCCAAGGGCACAGAGCCACTCATGTGGCTCATGTACCTCTTTATATCAGGTGTCTTTGTAATAGATGTGATGTCTTGCATACAGTATGTATTTAGTAGATAGATATTGACGAGTTTTATTAATTTAACTCACATTACAAAAGATTATCAATAAAAATGTTATCCAAAATGTTGGATAGCTTTGCTGAGAAATTTGGAGCCTTTGTTAAGAATCCCATGCAATCAGAGGCTTTCTGAAGAATATGTGAATCACAGTGAAGAAATGAATTAATTTGGGGATGAATTTCCTTTAAAACCAAATACACTTATTGTAAAAATATTAAATGAAAACATTTAAAGTTAATATTTTCATCTATAATTAAATATGCTAATATATTAATAAAATTATTCCAATTTCTATCTTCCTTTTCAATCTTGATCCAAATGTATGTATATGTAGCAGAATCGGAAATCCGGTAACATACAATCTGCAGTTCTATATTTTTCAATTAGTATTGTTTCTGAGCTGCTATTAGTCTTTACATTGTTACTGACTGCACAATATATGGACTTACTATAATTTACCTAACTACACCTCTACCTAATACTCTTTATTTTCTCTAGGTTTGTATCCTATATGCTAATCTTATATGCATTATTTCAAACTACCTCCAATTCTCTCAATATCTCATTACATACATTACATTTCTGGCATTGCATAACCTCTTCTCTTTGCCTGTATGTTCTTCCCTTTATCCATCTGGAAAACTGACCTTTGTTTAAAATAGTTGTCTACAAATATTTTTGATCTTATACCTTACAAGTAAAGAATGTATTAATATTTGTTCCAATATAATCTGCATATTTATAAAACATACACTCTTGACCTAATGTAATGTACACATATAAGACATATAGGAATAAAAAAAGGATATAGTACAATAAACAATATTTAAATATTGATTTTTAATTAAGCCCTCAAACAATTTTGTTCTCACCCCTCACCCCCTCAAAACTAGTAACACTGTCCCAGATGCAAAGTCTTTAAACATTTTGGTAATTGTAAAGACATCACACCAGCACTGGCTACATCTTAATCATACTTAAATTGAGGGTAAGCTTTGTCTTTACCTATAGTGGATGGTAACTTTGTATTTCCAAAATCCTTCCCAAGAATTTCAGAATGTTCAGGCCCATTTCTTGTCAAATTTGCTTAGCTCATACTGTTTTTACCTAATGATGTAAAATGATGAAGAGTTTCTACCAAGAGCAGGGGAATGTTTTTTTTGTTGTTGTTGTTCACTTACTCTTGCACTGTTAGTAAAATATGTCATCTATATTTGTAGGAATCATTTCCACCTGTGAGGCTTGATTTCATTAAAAGCCAAATATGACTGAAAATCCACCTAATTAAGCACAAATAAAGTGCCATATATTGCTGTAGACTTAAAAAGCAGGAGGGTGCCTTGTATTCACAACTCCTTCAAGACTGTGTATCCCTCCTCTTCTTTTAGGATAGCTGTAATGTGAACCATATGACACCTCTTCCTCTGACACAGGTTCTGAGAAGGATGCCAGTATTTACCAGTTAATTAATCATTAGAAAGGTAATTTCTTACTTTTCAAAGATAAAAATAACTACAAAAGGTTATTCTGTACAACCTTTGGGTGCATACACTCAATTTTGGAGACCAGTAGTTTAAACACAACTTAGAAAATGATCTCTGGGACATCTCTCCCCCATGCTAGTCCATAGCTGCCCAAATGACATTACGATGTTGTCTCTTTACAAGTCTCCGCTCCACAAAAGCTCCTCTAAGACTAGAACAAGACAGTAGTCCTCTCTGAATGGCTTTATCTTGATATTTCTGTGTTCTTAGGCCTGACACAGTGCCCTACAAAGAGATCAGGAGCTGAATAAAGGATCACTAAATGGATTTTTGTGAAACTTTTTATGGATTGTTTCTTTCGGATGATTTTCTAAGGAGAAATTCCCAGGGCAAGGGTACAGGAATTTAGTTATAGGTTTGAAAACTACTTTCTAGCTATGTAAACTTGAGCAAGTTACTTCTCCTGTTCCTCAGTTTTCTCATCAGTAAAATAGAGAAAAATTTCATTTACTATATAAGGGCTTATGTGCCCCAAACACCTACCACAGTCCTCAGATGAGTTAACTTTTATTGTTGGTAAAAGGTACAATTTTCATTAAATGGGACTCTGAGTGGAAAGGAGAGACCAAAAGTAACAAAGACAAGAAAAGATCAGAAAACCTCCAGAAAAAACAAGTAATAATATGGCAATGAATACATGTCGATCAATAATTACTTTGAATGTAAATGGATTAAACATGCCAATTAAAAGACATAGGGTGGGGATGTCTGGGTAGCTCAGTCGGTTAATGCCTGGGATCAAATCCTGCATTGGGCTCCTTGCTCAGTGGAGAGACTACTTCTGCCTCTGCCTGCTGTGCTCCCTAGTTGTGTGTGCACACTTGATCTTTCTCCTCTGACAAATAAATGTTTGGGGAGCGAGGGGGGAAGACACAGGGTGTCAGAACTGATTAAAACAAAACAAAACAAAATAAAACAAGACCCATCTATATGCTGCCTACAAGAGACTCGTTTTAGACCCAAGGACATCTGCAGATTGAAAGTGAGGAGGTGGAGAAACATTTATCAGGCAAATGGATGCCTAAAGAAAGGGAGTAGCAATACTTATATTGGACAAACTAGGCTTTAAAACAGACTGTGGAGTGCTGCGTAGCTCAGTCAGGTAAACACTCAACTCTTGATTTCGGCTCAGATCATGATCTCAGTGTTGTGAGACTGAGCCCTGTGCCAGGCTCCACCCTGGGCATGGAACCTGCTTGAGACTTCCCTCTCTCCCTCTCGCCCTTCCCCTACCCCCACTTGCTCTCAATAAATAAATATATAACCAAAACAAAGACTGTAACAAGAGACAAAGAAGGGAACTATATAATCATAAAGGGGACAAACCAATTGTAAATATTTATGCACCCAACATGAGAGCACCCAAATATATAAAACAATCAATAACAAGCATAAAGGAACTAATTGATAATAATACTATAATATTGGGGGACTTTAAAACTCCACTTACACCAATGGACAGAGCATGTAAACAGAAAATAAACAATGAAACAATGGCTTTGAATGACACACTGGACCAGATGGACTTAACAGATATATTCAGAACATTCCATCCTTAAAGCAGCAGAATACACATTTTTTGCAAGTGCACATGGAACATTCTCCAGAATATCACATCAGAAAACAGGCCTCAACAAATACCATACCATAATCATACCATGCACCTTTTCTGACTATAACACTATAAAACTAGAAGTCAACCACAAGAAAAAATCTGGAAAGACCAAAAATACATGGAGGTTGAACACCATGCTACTAAACAATGAAAGAGTCAATCAGGAAATCAAAGAAGAAATTATTAAAAAATACATGGAAACAAGTGAAAATAAAAACACAACAGTCTGAGACCTTCGGGATACACCAAAAGCAATCCTAAGAGGGAAATGTACAGCAATACAGGCCTGTCTCAAGAAGCAAGAAAAATCTCAAATAAACAACCCAGCTTTACACCTACAGCAACTAGAAAAAGAACAACAAATGAAGCCTAACGCCAGCAGAAGGAAGGAAATAATAAGGATTAGGGCAGAAATAAATGATACAGAAACTTAAAACAACAACAACAACAACAACAACAAGAGAACAGATCAATGAAACCAGGAGCTGGTTCTCTGAAAAAAATAATAAAATTGAGAAACCTCTAGTCAGACTTGTCAAAAAGAAAAGAGAAAGGGCCCAAATAAATAAAATCACAAACAAGAAAGGAGAAATCACAATACCACAGAAATACAAACAATTATGAGAGAATATCACGAAAAACTATATGCCAACAAAGTGAACAACCTAGAAGAAATGGATAATTTCCTAGAAACATATAAACTACCAAAACTGAAATAGGAAGAAATAGAAAACTTCGACAGGCTGATAACAAGCAAAGAATTGAATCAGTAATCAAAAAACTCCCAACAAACAAAAGTCCAGGACCAGATGGCTACACAGGTGAATTCTACCATTTAAAAAAGAGTTAATACCTATTTTTCTGAAATTGTTCCAAAAAATAGAAAAGGAAAAGTTCCAAATTCATTTTATGAGGCCAGCATTACCCTCAAACCCAAACCAGATAAAGACTCCCCTAAAAAACTCCAAGCCAGATCTCTGATGAATATGGAGGCAAAAATTCTCATGAAAATACTAGCAAACCAAAGTCAACAATACATTTTTTTTTAAAGATTTTATTTATTTGACAGACAGAGATCACAAGGAGGCAGAGAGGCAGACAGAGAGAGGGCGGGGGAAGCAGGCTCGCCGCGGAGCAGAGAGCCTGATGTGGGGCTGGATCCCAGGACCCTGAGATCATGACCTGAGCTGAAGGCAGAGGCTTAACCCACTGAGCCACCCAGGCGCCCCAACAATACATTTTTTAAAAAATCACTCATCATGAGTAAGTGGGATTTATTCCTGGGTTGCAAGTGTGATTCAATATTCACAAATCAATCAGTATGACACACCACATTAATAAAGGAAAGGAGAAACATATGATCATTTTAATAGATGCAGAAAAAGGATGTGGCAAAGCACAACATTCATTCATGATAAAAACTCTCAATAAAGTAGGTTTAGTGGGAACATACCTCAACACAATAAATGCCATATATGAGAAACCCACAGCTAATATCATACTAAATGGGGAACAAATGAGAGCTTTTCCTCTATGGTCAGGAATAAGCACGGATGTCCACTCTCACCACTCTCACCACTGTTATTTAACACTATTATTTAACACAGCATTGGAAGTCCAAGCCACAGCAATCAGACAACAAAAAGAAATAAAAGGCATCCACATAGGCAAGGAAGAACTAAAACTTTCACTATTTGCAAATGACATGATACTAACATATAGAAAACCCAAAAGAGTCCACCAAGAAAAACCTGCTAGAACTGATAAATAAATTCAGTAAAGTCACAGGATACAAAATCAATATACAGAAATCTGTTGCATTTCTATACACTGATAATTGTATTGCAATCCTATACACTAATAACAAAACAGCAGAAAGGGTAATTAAGAAATCAATCCCATTTACAACTGCACCAAAAACAAAAAGATACCTAGGAGTAAACCTAACTGAAGAGAAAGACCTGTACTCTGTACTCTGAAAACTATAAAACCCTGAAGGAAGAAACTGAAGATGACACAAAGGAAAGACATCTCATGCTCAAGGATCAGAAGAACAAATACTGTTGAAATGTCTATACTACCCAAAGCAATCTCCACATTTAATGCAATTCCTGCCAAAATACCACCAGCATTTTTCAGAGCCAGAACAAATAATCCTAACATTTGTAGGGACCACAAAAGATCCCAAATAGCCAAAGCAAACTTGAAAAAGAAAAACAAAGCTGGGAACATCACAATTCCAGATTTTAAGTTACATTACAAAGTTGTAGTGATCAAAACAGTATGGTACTGGCACAAAAACAGATACATAGATCAACAGAACAGAAAACCCAGAAATGAACCACAACTATATGGTCAATTAATCCTGACAAAGCAGGAAAGAATATCCAATGGGAAAAAGACAGTCTCTTCAACAAATGGTGTTTGGAAAACTGGAGAGTAACATGCAGAAGAATGAAACTGGACTTTATTACATCAAACACAAAAATAAATTAAAAAATTAAAGACCTAAATGTGAGACCTGAAACCATAACAATCCTCGAAGAGAATACGGGCAGTAACTTCTTTGACGTTGGTTACAGCATCTCCCTTCTAGACATGTTTCTTGAGGCAGGGGAAACAAAAGCAAAAACAAACTATTTGGACTTCATCAAAATAAAAAGCTTTTGCACAGCAAAACAATTAGCGAAATTAAGAGCTTACAGAATGGGAGAAGCTATTTGCAATGACTACCGGAGAAAGGGTTAGCATAAAACTCAACATCCAAAACATAATTACTTACCTTTCCTGTTAGATTATTTTCCTATAGAACATTTATCAACATTATTGATTAATGGTGCAGTTTATTAATTCCTAATCAAATTGAGCGATTTCACTTTTCTTTCATTCTTCTACAGTCTTACCTTTGTGTTTTCTTCTTCTTTTTTAAAGGTTTTTATTGTACTTTTTAAAAAGATTTTATTTATTTATTTGACAGAGATCACAAGTAGGCAGAGAGGCAGGCAGAGAGAGAGAGAGGAGGAAGCAGGCTCCCTCCTGAGCAGAGAGACCAATGCAGGACTCGATCCCAGGATCCTGAGATCATGACCTGAGCCAAAGGCAGAGGCTTAACCCACTGAGCCACCCAGGCACCCCCTTTGTGTTTTCTTAAATGTTTTGTTTCTTATGTAAAAGTGGTAAATGAAGATATTACTGGAAAGCATGGAGACAATAAAGATCATCCAAAATGCCATCAAAGTTAATTATTTCCAGACATCTGTGTGTGCTTGCACAAACAACTTTATGTGAATGAGATAAACAATGTAACTTTTTGATGGAAGGCAGACTAATCTAGCAGAAAGACACTCAGGTGTAAATCCCATCCCAGCTCTGTCATTTTTTAAAAAAGATTTATTTATTTTGAGAGAGAAAGTTAGAGCAAGTACACAAATGCAAGTGGGAGGAGGGGCAAAGAGAATCCTCAAGCAGATTCCATGGTGCCCACGACCCATGACCTGAGCTAAAACCAAGAATTGGATGCTCAACCATGAACCACCCAGGTGCCCTTCCAGCTCTGCCATTTACTGATCATGTGACTTGAGTGTGTATTTACTTTTCCCTCCGTGTATTAAAAGAAGGGCTAATAAAAACTATCTCAGGGTTTTGAGAGAAATGACATAGGTACTCAATAATGTAAGTTTATTTTCCCTTTTTCTTAATCTTTGACCTTGACATTAGAGGGCTTTCCTAGAGTTCATCACTAAACAGCTCTTGTTTATCTCATAGTATTTGACTGCAAGTATCTGGAACAAAGAGACCATATCTTACTAAATTTTGAAGAGCCCCAAAATGTTGGCTAAATAAATGAGGTCCTAAATAGAAGAGTTTTCTTGTGACTTCTATTTGGAATGGTTGACTCTGGGACATTTAATTAAACTGCATCTCACATTCTATTTGCTATCTTCATTCTTAACGCTACCTATATTTTCTCCTAGTTTCAATGAAAAATGCAGCTAAGTGGGAGTGCCTGGGTGGCTCAGCTGGTTTAGTGTCTGATTCTCTCTCTCCCTTTTTTTGAATTTTATTTTTTATTTTATTTAAGATTAAAAAAATTATTTGAGAGAGTGAGAGAGACAGAGAGAACAAGTGGGGAGGGGCAGAGGAAGACAAAGAAGCACACTCCTTGCTGAGCAGGTAGCCCAACATGGGGCTCAATCCTGGGACTCCAGAATCATGACCTGAACCAAAGGTGGACACTTAACCAACTGGGCCACCCAGGTGCCTCTATGCATCTGATTCTTGATTTTTAGCTCAGGTCATGATCTCAGGGTCCTGAGATCCAGCACCAAGTTGGGCTCCACACTCAGTGGGACGCCTGCTTGAGATGCTTTCTCCCTCTCCCTTTGCCCCTCCTCCTGCTCATGCAGGCACTCTCTCTAATAAATAAATAAATCTTTAAAAAAATGCAGCCAAGTGATTTTAAGCAAGTCACTTACTGTACTGCACAGTTTCCTCATTTTAAAAACAGAATAATAGTTTCATACTAGTACTTCCTGAACTTCACAAACATGATAGTACTTCCCAACTACAAATCCTATACAAATTTGTTATTACTATAGAAGTTAGTTCATTGTCTATTTTAATTCCTAATTATTATCTTGTGGACACACTCACCAATCTCTTTTTTTTTTTTTTTCTACTATACTACCTGTTCTGTACACCCATTTTTCCTACATTTATCTTTTTCTAATCCTTTGGTTTACTGTTGCTGTGGCATGAAATCACTGATCTCTGCAAGGGAACATTTGATAAGCACTGGAGGAAACCAAACTAGAGATACATTCACAAGTCACACACAGTCAAGACAGAAGGCTTAGACTTTAAGATAAAGCAAGATAGACCAGGAGAGGTGAGGACCAAGTTTCAGAGAAATATGGAATAGAGGCTAGGAACAGATCTGAATCCTGGCTCTGTTACTTTAGCTATGTGGACTTAGTAAACATTTCTGGTCCTACATTTCCGCATCTGTAAAGTGCAGGTACCTACATCATAGTATTATAAATTTGAGATATGCGTGTGAAGCACTTAAGAACAGTGCGTGGCACACTGTAAACACACAGTAAATATGAACTATTATAATTATTATAAGCTGATCAGTGGTTGACAACAGGTGGGAAGGTAAAGCAAGAGTTTGAAAGTTCAGAGAAACACTGAATGTTAACTTCAGCAGTTCTGTATTTTCTCATTAACTTGTCCCTTAAGCCCGACTTCTAGACTGAAAGACTTTTTTCCCTTAAAATTTTCTTGAGTCAGATTTTTTAAAAACAGCAACAGTTCAATATTTGAAGGCAGTAATAGTGAAGCTGCTAATCATAACCTTAAGTTTGACTATTTTTCTACTTTATTGTATATAGAACAGCCATGTTTCCAATTTGTATAACCTAAACATTTTGTTACTCACTTTCCTGCTGGTATAACTGAAGTAGTGGTAGAGACTAAAGAGGAAGTCAGGATTTAAAGCTTTGCTTCACATTTCAGGTACTAGAGGCAAAAGTCTTTCATAATGCCATAATGGAGAGACAACATTCACCTGACAAAGTTGCCATGCACTGAGTTTGCTTTTAACATTCTTTATCCGTTACTGTGACATCCAGATACCAGAGTTCTTGAGAACAAGAGCCACTACTGGCTATAAAACCTATGCTCAGGTTTGATACTACAAACTTACTGCATGCTGGCCATGTCTACTCCTGCATGTTTTTAGTTTGGCCTACTGGGTTCTGAGTATTGGTTGCCAATACTTAAAAATTGAAACATTTCACACAAAATTCCAGCCTTAGGGTTTCTCTTGGGGGAAGAAAAACATGTATCTCAGAACACTGGACCCACATTCTTGTGAGCAACAATCTGCTAGTGCTTAACAGCTGCTCGTTTCAGTTACAGCATGGACACTAATTTGCCACATTTCTTATTATTCTCCATTGTTTTACACCAGGCCAGTTTCATTCATTTGCTTTATTTTTCTGCACCCTCCCGTCCCCCGTAGATATTTGAGTTTGCAAATCCTGTCTAGATAGACTTTTCCTGTCTCCGATCAAAGCTTACTTTGTTCCAAGTCCCTCACAAGTTTTTCAAAGCAATAGCTAAGTAATCTCATCAACTATGAGTATTTTTACATGTGCTTTCTGGAGATAGTATCTTCATAAAAAGGATGACTCTGCAGGTGGAAATTACAGGCACCACGGGATTACAGTCAGGACGGCAACCGTCCATTCTACTTTTTCTACTATCCTGGCGTAGCCATACCTTACAGTCCTCAGGCAAGCCTAGGGAATTGCTTCTCAGTAGAACAATGAACACCGGCCTACGTGTGCAACCTACTTATCTAGTACTTTTATAGACTGCCCTATTTCCAAAGGACCAAAAGCTCTGGGCCATTCTGACTCCCTGTTTCCTCGGAGGCTTCAGGATATCCGGCCTGACGGCATTTCCCCATACCTGTTTTCGGGGCTCGCTTTGCGCTGGGCAGTCGCGCCCAAGGAGCGTGCGCATCCAGCATGAGCTCATTTCTCAGGGGCGTTTCCAGAAGGCCCGGACTGGCTGCGCACACTAGGCGCAGTCGGCCTCACTTTATCAATGGCCACCACTGCTGGGCAGGGTGCAAGCGCCCGGAGGAGCTGCCTCACTAGAAGCTTTGTTCCTACTTTAGCGTCTGAGAGTTCGCACCCAGCCGGGTAGGCGCCCTGGACCCGTCTGGCCCTTTCGGGGAAGACACTGGTTCTTCGGACGCGCTATCCTTGGCGGAGGGAAGGCTCCGACCCGCAATTTGAGCCACGCGGGGCCGAGAGACTCTTGGTGGGTGGGGAGAGTCCCTCTGAACTCTCTGTTCGCTTGAGCGCTCCGAGCCCAGCGCCGCCGACCGCAGCAGTTTCGGACCGGCTGCGCAGAGTGCCCGCGCTCCCTATCTGCGGTTTCCACAACGGCTGAGAGAAGCCGCAGACAAACCCATCATACACCGACCGCCACGACCCCACTAGAGCTTCCCTCCGCTCTTGGGACAGCCGCCGGGGGCGAAAGGCCAATCACACCGCATCTAGGTCTTGCGATTGGACGACAGTGAGTGCTGATTGGCTGCCGCTACGGGTTTCGGCCTCCCTCCTTTTCCCTTTTGCCCCCACTCCAGTTCCAAGGCTTCAAGCCAATGAGAAGGCGCTTTATAGACGCCCTCCCTTTTCTTTCTTCTTCTCCCCACCTTGGCGAGGGAGGAGACGTTCTGACTGGCCGTACTGTCCTCGGAAGCCCCACTCGCTTCACCAATCACCGAGGGAGGTACACTCCCAGCGGAGTTGTCGGCCAATTACAAGGCGGCCGCGGCGCCCAGCCGTGCTGTTTCACCGGTGACTCCGGGTTTCACCGTCCTTAACTCTTCAAGCTTTTTCGTGAGGGCCGGCCACTGTGATTGGCCACTGCTGCCATTGTAGAATTTCTCCTCTAGCCAGCCACAGAACGAGAACCCACCTTCTTCTCGTTCGGCTATCTTCGGCATTTTCCGCTTTTTGGGCGTGGATTTCTAGCGACACTTCCTAATTGGTTTCTCAGGTCGATCGGCTTTTTCCGGGAGGAGTCGCAAACAATAGACGTCTGTGATTGGCTCTGCTCTGGCTTCGGCTCCGTAGCCGAAGCAGGCGGGCGCGGACCTCGGACGGCGATTCCCAGACGCCTGTTACGCGGGTGGCGGGGCGCTGGGCGGTGTAAGGCTGGGTGGGGGAGGAAGGAGGCGGAGGACGAGTAGGAGGGGGGAGGGTGAGTGGGGAAGAGCTAGGCGGCTGCGCAGACGGCGCTCCTCACACAGAGCAGCCCCCGACCCGGGCGAATGCAGGCTTGTGCTGCCGCCGCCGCCAACGCCGCCGCCGCCGCCGCCGCCGCCCGGGCCGAGTGACAAAGGAAGGAAGGAAGGAAGCGAGGAGGAGCCGGCCCCGCAGCCGCTGACAGGGCTCCGGGCTGGGGGCAAAGCGCGGAGACTTCCTGAGCGGGCACCGAGCAGAGGCGAGGGGCGGGAGGGCGGCCGCGCTGGTGCCGCGGACGGGGGAGGGGGCCCCAGGGGACGGAAGCGGTTGCCGGGTTCCCATGTCCCCGGCGTATGGGGAGCAGTCGAGGATCCGCTGCCTGGGATCTGAAGGGAGCTGCCTCCGCCACAGCCGCCGCCATGGCCGCTGGATCCAGCCGCCGCCTGCAGCTGCTCCTGGCGCAATGAGAAGAGGAGCCGCCGCCACCGCCCGCCTCTGACTGACTCGCGACTCCGCCGCCTTCCAGTTCGCCGGGCCCCCGCCGTCTGCCCGCCGGATCCCGCCGCTGCCGGAGCCGCAGCGTTTCCCGTCGCATCTCCGAGCCACCCCCTCCCTCTCCCTCCCTCCTTCCCATCCCCCCTTCTTTTCAAGCGTGAGACTCGTGATCCTTCCGCCGCTTTCCTTCTTCATTGACTCGGAAAAAAAATCCCCGAGGAAAATATAATATTCAGAGTACTTATTTTCAATCAAGTATTTGCCCCCGTTTCACGTGATATATATTTTTTAAGACTCCCCCCTCCCTTTTTCCTTTCCAAGGAAAGGGAGGGGAAAGAACTGTATTTTTTTCCCAGCCCCAAATCATCTATATGTTAAATATCCATAGTGATCTGTCTTGAAGAAGAAATACATCGCTCGTTTTTTTTTTTTAAATAGCTGTACAGAAAGGAGTGAAAAGCCAAGAAGACGAAGTCTTTTTTTTTTTTTTTTTAATCTTGTGGGACAACTTAATGCTGCATTTATCATTAACCTAACACCCCAGCATAAAACAAAAGGAAGGAAGGAAAAGAGGGTGATTCGGGAAAAGAGTGATCATGTCAGGGCGGCCCAGAACCACCTCCTTTGCGGAGAGCTGCAAGCCAGTGCAGCAGCCTTCAGCTTTTGGCAGCATGAAAGTTAGCAGTGAGTATTGATTTTTATTTTACACCCCTTCTCCACCTCACCCTTAAAATACAAAGCCTTTACTAACCAGGATCTTAAAATATTAGACCTCCTGCTAATAATAATCAAGAGGTAGTGGAAAAGGGCAAAAACCTGTCTTCAGTCAAGGATGAGGCAGCTCCCTCTCTGTTCCCATACCACTTCCCCCGGTCTCATTAACCTTGAATTGAGAGAATATGCTTTTTACTTGGATGATTTGTTTTGAAAGTTGCTTCTTATACTTTTTGTGCTGTTGGTAGTCAGCTTTATCAAGTGCTTGAGTATTTCCATGTTGAAATAGTGATGAAAGTATTTACTTGCTCATCCTTTCGAATAAAGAGGACGATTCAAATCGTTACGTACATTTGCAGAGTATTTTGTCTTTTGGAATAAGGGTTATTATATTTAGCTCAGGTCTTAGGGGTTGTCATAGTTTTGTATACTTGCTAGAAAGACTAAATGTCAGTCTCCTAACATTTGTTTCTTGTTTGTGTGACTACAGAGTATTTGGTCTTAATTCAGAGATGAACTTGCTTAGTACCTAGCATTCGCGTTTGGAGGCGAGGCTTGAGTTCTCCCTTTAGAAAGGGTCTGTGGGAGCTGGTAGAGACCCAGTAGCATCGCTACAGGCATTGTTTTAATTGCACACATGTTTTAATGCTATCTCTTAACCTTCCCGTTTTGACATTACCAATTTACCACTATATAATTTATGTTTAATCAAAAGGTAACTTGGAAGAAGGTTCAAGTTTTGATTGAGGTTTGTATTGTCATGTTGCCAGATACTAAGTTGAATGTTAATTGTCACTGACTCATCATTAAGTTCAGTTTTGGGGTGCCATTGCATTCAGCGTTTGTTAAATGATCTAGAGTTCAAATGTCCCTTCTTAGGACTATTTAAAATACTCTTGCATTGGTTTCCTCCCACATTTAGATAAAACTATGGGTTTAGTTATGACATTATGGATTTAGACCTTTCTGTCAGGCTTTGCAGAAGGCTGTAGTCCTGAGTATAATAGGGATATTTGAGCCTGTGTTCAGGGTTGTTGCTAGACTGTACTTTTGTCCCAGATTTGTGCTAAATAGTCTGTGTTTGGTATACTAAGTATCTATTGTTCCAGAGTATCTCTATTTGTAGGTAGGTATTTAGTGACAGTTTATTTAAATCATACTTCCAGAATTTGACAAAAATATCTACATTGTTTCCTTATTCCTGGAGAAAGGGGCATAGTGAGGGCAAAGAAAAACTGTTGCCTAGAAGGAGAGAACTGAAGAACTGAGATTTTTTAAAAATATATATATACATGCTGTGATGTGAAGTTGATTATATGCTTAAGCAACCTAAAATTACCATTTTTAATTGAGCTCAGAATTTCAATTTATTTTGGCATTTGGACTTGCCTGAAACAGGGTAGTCTAAGGTAGTAGCTGAATAGCAGATCAGTTTTAAAAGTTATTTATTATTTATTTTTGTGACTAGTACAGAATGCTGGGTATGTGAAGAAGGCAGCTGATGATGCATTTTTCAGAGGAGAGGCAAGCTTTCTAAGCACTTCATGGGGTCATTTGAAAGGAATATTTTAAAATTCTGGGGTAATTTTCAGCTATGATGAGGCAAATCTTATAATAGCTACTTAAGAGCCTCTTGTGGTACTGGAGTGTTTGTATGTTTTTCATCTTGGTAATATAGTTTAAAACCACTTGAAATCAATTTTAGGTAATTATTTTATTAGATCAATTTCAGAGAGCAAAATAGAATAGCTTATAATATTAAGTTTTTGGACTTTTAATTTTGTTTCTGAGGTTTTTTTTGAAAATGAGTCCTTAATTCTTGGTAATGTGGTTTGTTGACTAAGGTTGGAGTAACTCTTGTAAAGTGCATAGGTTAAAGTGTTTAATTTTCTATTCTTATATAGATCATAACATTTAAAAAATTGGAGTTCAATGCAAATTTTGTGTTTTTGACAACTTTGACTTTAAGGACATTTTAGAAGAAAAAGGATATCATTAAACATTTGTTTCAGTGCTACTGTTCTAAGGGATCCCTCTTCAAAATAGAGATACATAAATAAATTAAAGTCCCTGGCCTCAGAAGCTTATCATTTAGTCATAGAGGCAGGTTGTGGGACAAAATATGAACAGTATCATGATGACTGCAAGATTATAAATACAAAGAGAATGCTTTGTTCATTGGGATGAAGAATACAGGAGTGAGGCCTCTGGGTTGGAGAGGAAGGACTTCCTGCAGAAATGTGTTTTAAGACAGGTGTTAAAGGAGGCAGTCGTTTGAATTGATAGAGAAGCATAAAGGATTGTCGGTGGAAGGAATGGACAGAGGCACAGAGATGGTGATTTTTGTGTGGCAGGTAGATAATTTTTGTACTTACCAAGCAAGTTGGTAAATCTGAGTTAAAGGGGCCTAAGTTGGAAAATAAGAAGAGAGTGAGTTTGGAAAATGTGTTAACCAGAGTTAACGGAGAGCAGAAGGGACTTGTAAGAGTTTGGTTGTGATTCAAGAGAGATTGGGATTTACTGTAGGTTGGTGAACAAGATGTTTATTTGAAGGTGATTTGGACAGCTGAGTTAATGGATTACAGTAAACATTAGAGCCCTTTCAGAGAAATAGTAGGGTATGTTGTGAACATGAGGAAATATAAAATAAAATGTGAAAATGGTATGAAAGTAACACATTTGAGAGATAGTGTGAATGATGAACTGGCAGGACTTCAGATTGGATCGAAAGGGAATATTTGGGAGGGAGTCAGGAGTTAAAAATAACTTCTGATGTTGTTGGTCTGGAAGACTTGACTGCTGAGTTAGATTGTCGATTGTAATGGGAAAGTTGAGAAAGTGCTGAGATGAGAAGGTAGATGAGTTCACTTTTTAAAAATTTAATGTACAATAGGTTCCCTTCAAGTTCAGCAGAGAGAGCATGTGGTTACTGGCAGTGATATTTTACTTTACAGTCTATTAATTGCACAGTTTCTAATTTTTCTTCACCTAAAAATGTTGGATTTATTTTGGGGAGCAGTAAACTAACGGTTTTTATTTAAATGCTTTCTATTAAATAATGTCTTAAAAAAGAAAATAATTTTTTATGTAGATTCAAAAACCTTACCCTTGACCCTAGTTATAATAGTTCCATGGTAATTTATCGAAAAACAGTGGAAATATTTTTTGGACTAAAAATATTGGATAATATTTTTTGTGACATAAAAACTTTAGATATTTTATTTTTTATTTTATTTTTTTAAGATTTTATTTATTTGACAGAGAGAGAGATGGAAAGAGAGCACAAGCAAGGGGAGCTGCAAGCTGAGGGAGAGGGAGAAGCAGGCTTCTCACTGAGCAGGGTGCCCATTATGGGGCTCAGTCCCAGGACCCTAGATCATGACCTGAATTTTGAAGGCAGATGCTTAACCAACTGAACTACCCAGGCCGACCCGAAACTAGATATTTTAAATAGCCTTTAATTTAATCTTTGGTACATTTAAAACCTGTTTTTCATAAATAATGATTATTCTTTGTTAAACTTTGCACTTAAAATAATGATAATAATAGTAATAATAGGAGCCTTTATTTGGTTTGTGAAGGCTCCAGCAGAAATTAAAAGTTGATTTTATAACATATTTTTTGCCTTTTTGGTTGAGTTAAGCATTCATCCCAAGTTTGTTTGTTTACTTATTTATTTTAAAGATGTATTTATTTAGAGAGAGGGAGAGCATAAGCAGGAGGGGTAGAGGAACAGGAAGAAGAGAAACTGAAGCAGACTTCACGCTGAGGGCAGAGCCCGAAGTGGGGCTTGATCTCACAACCCTGAGCCCAAACCAAGAATCAGCACTTAACAGACTGCGCCATCCAGGTGCCCTGTATTCATCCCAAGTTTAAATCATGTATTTAAATTGTATATTTCAAATATTACTTTTTACTTACTATGGTGAAACCAGTGTTTCTTTTTGGTTTGCATTCAGATGCAAGTGTCTTTAAGTGTCTAAATGTTAGGAGCTGTACAGTTCCTTCTGTAGAATTGTGTAATATTTTACTCGAAAAAGAGAAGGTAAAGGACTTCTTATGGTGATTTTGTTTAAAATATTAATAGTAGGGGCACCTGGGTGGCTCAGTCATTAAGCATCTGCCTTTGGCTCGGGTCCTGATTCTAGGACCCTGGGGTCCACCCCACATTGGGCTCCCTGCTCAGCAGGAAGCCTGCTTCTCTCTCTCTCCCACTCCCCCTACTTGTGTTTTCTCTCTCTCTCTCTGTCTCTCTCTGTCAAACAAATAAATAAAATCTTTAAAAAAAATATTAGTAATAAATCCTTTTGGTATACTGTTTTTGGTATACTATTGGCAAAATTTTTAGCTAATTGGCTAGGTTTAATTTTTAAATACAAGATTTAAAAAGAGGAGAGTAAATCAGTGAGTATCATTTATTTCCTCATATAAAACTTTTTACATCAGTCTTATTTTAGTGAAGAGAGGATAATTAATAGCAGTTGCGTATTTTTGTGCAGTATTTAGTCATCTTGTATTAAAACCAAAAACTACGTGGCAACTTAGAGTTATTCTGTTCCTCAGGGAGTTCAATCTCCTTGTGACATCTAAAAATTAGGTTATTAGAATTTAGTCAGTTTCTAGATCATCCATGTTTATGTGGATGAGAGCTGGTGTGTGAGACTGAAAACCTTACTTTCATTAAGTTTTCATTCCTTTCCCAACCAGACCTTTCCAGAGTTTTTAAAACACTAATACTTTTGTAAAAGACTTGCACACTCTCTTGTTGCATGCATCTGTAGAGTGCTAATTGTGAAATGATTATAAGGAATAGGAGCTAGGACAAAACTTTAAGTGAGCCGAGAGATTGACAAATCAATTTATGGCTGATTGGGAATGGCATTGAGTAAATGAGGTGACATTCATTTCACTGGTGTAGTTCATATGAAAATCAGTTCTTGCACTCTGTGCCATCTGCTCCTTGTTTTGGACTTCAGTTGCAGGTGTGAGATACTGTTTTGGAGAGACACCAAGGCTGGTGAAGCCAGAGTTTTTTAAATGTCAGTAGCAGATTCTGAGACTGGAAGAGCTCTGTTTTTGTGTGCTTTATATATGGAGAATGCTGTGAAACAGACCCATGCTGACCTGATGCCACAGTTTCATACTTTTTAGTAAGACTCATGGGATTGTGGGATAAGAATGGGGATGGGGAGACTGTAAGTCTGTGATGTCTCTTGTGATGCTCCACCCTGCAATGGAGAATGGAGGGACTGCACGTGCATGTGACTGGAGTATATGCTGGTACCAAGAAGACCAAGCTGATTTCCCAGATATTTTTCTAAAAACATAATCATTGTAAGTAGATGAATTTGTTGGAACATTTAGCATCATTCCTAGCATTTTTTGGGGGCAGGGGATGTAGTGGAAAGGGACTCTTACGTGATTTCAAGACTAGAGGTATTTTTATTGTTTATTGGTTTTGGAGTAGAGGTTTCAGATCTTAGATTGTACAAATCTTCCTTGGTTATGTAAATTCTTTGAAATTGGTTGAATGTGATGTGGAAATACATATTCGTATAAAGACCTGTGTGAATAGTACAAGGAAAAACTGACAGTAGAGTTAAAGGAGAACAATTTAATAGTTTTCCCAAAAGTTTTTACCATTAAATTGATAAAGGACATAAACTAAAAAGGGGCATTTATTCTGTTCTGTTTATTACTGAGTTTTCTGTTTTTCAAAGCAAGTTAATACCCAGCACATAATGAACATTGAAAATTATTTCAATAAATACTGTATCTGTAATGTGCTTGGTCTGGTATAAAGATAAAACTCTGTAGATTTGGATTCTCAGTTTACAATCCCCCTGCCCACTTTTGCTTATGTTTTAGGGACAAAGTCTACTTTTAAAGGGTATGCAAGTTAAATTTTTGTAAATAGTTGAATCTTACATTTTTGTATTGAGTAATTTTCTTAGAAGCATTCTGATTTGATCAGATTGAGGCAATGATGTATTTTTTTTGTTTCTCAGTTCTGCCAGATCAAGTTTTCTTTTTTTCTCCAGGGTGCTATTGCCAACAATGTCATAAAATATGAATCCCTTAAAATGTTCTCTTTTCAATGTATTCTAGAGTCATTAATTTCTTGATTGTCCTTTGAAATCAATTTAATAATAAAAAGTAAACATTTCTGATAGAAGAGGAACTGTTTTTCTAGAAACTTGTATTTTAGATGGTGGTGAAATTTAAATGAACTTATAGGATTGAACATACATGCTTTAAAGTTAGAGAGGTGGGTAGGCTGGCAAAAATATTAGTAACTCTGGTACTAAGCACTGACATTAGAACTCTTTTTCATTATCCTTAATTTTATCATGTGAAATCCTAGGCTTTTGAAGCTAAAAATAAATAGGTTACTTTAATAGAAAGTGGCCACAAATACTGATGTGATTGATTTGTGATATGTCTATTGAATGTTTACTGTGTTCTAAATAAGCATTCTGCCAATTCTTTATATGCAACATTTCAGTGTAGTAATTACACCAACTCTGCAAACTAGCTAATACTATTATCCCCACTTTATAGATTAAGTAAATAAAATACAGAGAGATGAAACAATTTATCCCAAGATTACTTGGAAAGAAAGTTGCTTTGCTAGAATTTAAACCCAGGCATTTTGAGTCTACAGCTCTTTTTCCATATCGTATATGTTATAGAGATACTTGGATTCCAGGGATAAGCTAAAGTGCCTTTTACTTTTAGGATAGTCTTTCATTGATAATTAATGTGTGTGTAAGACTTTCACTAATTTCATTAATACTGCTTTTGCAATTAGTTTCAGGCATGTCTATCAGCAAATATAGTATTAAGTATTCACAGTTATATTGAAAAAAAAGGTCAATTCTCTTATGATTTCAGGGAAACAATAAGATAACCATGAAAATGGAAATATTAGGGATTATGCCAGCCAAAAAAGAAAAGTGATATATGGAATTTTTTTAATGTTCAGAGAGTTTTTTTTAATTGAAAAGTACTGATTTTTCATACGTAAATCTGGTGTGTTTATATTTCCAGGTAATATTAGACTGTGATTCTCCAAATAAGCTATTATTAAGGATTATTAATTCTGTCTCTTCCTATAGGTTGTGAAGTGTTCTCAGTGTTCTCTTCCTCCTTTTAGTATTTGACAGCAAACTTCATGAGTATATGTGTGTGTGTGTGTGTGTGTGTGTGTGTTTATGTGTATATGGTTTTGTGATTTTATGTATGTACAATTAGTTAAGTGTCTGTTGGACATTTGTTATAACTGAGAATTCAGGGGTTTTGTTATTGTTGTTTTTTAAAGAATAACAGCTCTGCATCAGTGTGGAATTGGGTTATTTGGAATCCATCTTTGTTGGAATTGGTTGGCATTTGACAATCAGGAAGTAAACCAAAAAGACTCCTGAATATCTGAAATCCCTGGACGAATTGTGCAAACACTTTGTTCATATGTTTGTTTTTAGGATTTTACTTACAACTCTTTATTATTATTTAACACATAGTTGTAATTCATTCAGTTATCTCATTTTTTAAAACTGCAAGTTAGAAGGGAATGAATGGATACTGATATTAAGCATTACATCTCCAAAAAAAAGAAAAAAAAAAAAAGAAGAAGGACAAGCAAGCATATTGGGATTACTTAGTGTAGACTTATAAGCTCCAGGGGAAATCACTGATAATTGTTCAAAATGTTGACTTAGGGCCGCCTGGGTGGCTCAGTGGGTTAAAGCCTCTGCTTTCGGCTCAAGTCATGATCCCAGGGTCCTGGGATCGAGCCCTGCGTCAGGCTCTCTGCTCAGCAGGGAGCCTGCTTCCTCCTCTCTCTCTGCCTGCCTCTCTGCCTACTTGTGATCTCTGTCAAGTAAATTAAAAAAAAAAAAATGTTGACCTAGAGAAGTTTGAATTATATCTCTTTTAAAAGGGCAAGAGGATACCTGGGGTTCTGTAATAGCTTCTCATTACATCAAACATTCTCCAATTTTTTGGTCACTGAAGTGATAAGGAAGAGTAATGGTCATCACTGTCCCATTGACCAACTCTTTTTGCATTTCAATGATATGGATAAAGATTACTAAAGTTTTTAGTATGCTAGCCCAGATACGTTTATTATTCAGCGGTAGCATTTTATCTGATTTAAGGTTTGTTGTCTTTTTTTTTTTTTTCTTTTGTGGTACTTTGGAGTTGCTGTTTGAATTTTAAACTGCTCATATCTTCTGTTTGTGGAATACTTAGAAGGCACTGCATGGTGTTATTTAAGCTTTTTCATGAATTATGATTAGCTATTAGTAACTTTACCAACCACACTTAAGACCTGTTAATGAGAATTTGAAAAGGTGGGTATCTTGATTGTTGATCTGAAGATAAAGGACAGCCATGGCAATCCAATCCTCTTTTGGAAGTCTAAGAAATTCTTAGGGGCTTCACTGGCTAATAATACCAAAGAATGTTGGGTATTGTAGATTTCTTTCCAAGGAAGGGTAATCTATCTTAAAAAATGGACTCCTTTTATTTCCCCTAATTCCATAAAGTCAGTTAATTCTTTTTTTAAGCTGCTTTTTTTTTATTTTAATTTTTTATTTATTTTTTAGTTTTTTTTAAGAGAGCTCATACGCACACAAGTAGGGGAAAGGGCAGAGGGAGAGAGAGAATCTCAGGTAGGCTCCACATGGAGTCCCACTCAGAACCCTGAGATCATCACTTGAGCTGAAATAAGAGTCTGGATGCTCAACCAAGTGAGCTACCTAGGCACTCCAGTTAATTCTTTTTAATTGATTAACCACTTTCTTCATGACATATGTTGAAGTTACTGAGCTGAGTCAAATTCCTACTCCTAGATTTTTAAGTCTGTAGAGGCAGCATCTGAAGAATTTGTGGTGCTGGTGTAAATGCCTGGCATCAGACTGCCAGTATTGCAGGTGTATTTGCTGCAGTTCCCCATTGGAATTTCAGTTTTCACACTCCGCTTATTAAACTCTGAAGGGAAGGGGGAAGCTTTGAGTTGGTAGGGTTTCAGCAGTAGTACCTAATTGTATATATATATCAGATTTATATAATTATAGCAATAACCACAATATTACTAATTGGATGCTGTATGATAGACAATTACATGCTATTCGTATTTACATTTTTTGCTTTAAAAAATGGAATTTACTCACGTGATTCAAAATTTTCATGGTTTTTAGTCATATCTTTGTCTTGCTCCTGCTTTTAAACTACCAGTTCCCTTTCTTGGAGACAGCATCCCTGTGTCTTAAGAATCCTTCTGTAGATACTCTGATTCTTTACATGTTATTTCTATTATGGAATTATATTTTTTGTATACATACTTAAATGAACACAGCTTTAGCATAAGAGTATTAGAATTAAAACCAATTTAAATCAATAATTCTAGAAAATTACGGATGTTTTCCATTATCTAAGTTACTAAACCTGTATTTTACTGAATGTGAGTTAGATGGGAAGTGCAAAGATGAGAAGGTGATTCTCTTGGCAATAAGAGGTAAAATGCTAATAGTCATAACCAGTGAACACTTAACATATTTAAAATATTTCCTACTCTGTGTATTTGAGAAGTGATCCATAGCATCAAGAAGGTATTATCATTCTTACTGGAAGTAGTTATTTGTCATGGTAAAGAAAAATACAAAGGAAAATTCATTTTTTTCCTTTAATTTTCCATTTTTCTAACATTTTAGATGAAAAAAACCTGTTCTCTTGAGAGATCAGAGGCGCAGAGTGCGTCAGTGTCAGTGAAGCCTGTGCCTTTTACCTCTTTAAGAGTGCACGGTTTCATTCTGCTTCTAAACCAAGCATGCCTTAGTCTTTTTTAGAAAAGAAATTTTTATTTTTATAAAATAGTACATTCATATGGTTTAAAGAAAGTCTTCATGGAAGCCACTCTTCTCTTTCTCCTATTTCCCATAGGCACTCTTAACTATGACAGCTGTTTTTCTCTATCAGTTTTTGTCATATTTTTATTTCATATACTTTTACCTATTAAAATTACTTTTTGATATTTATTATTTTCTCGTTATGATAGACATTATTTATTCTCATTCTTATTGCACTTTTGCTAGCATGCTAATATAATTATGCAACTATTTTTAGCTAATTTTTAAAATTATTCAAATGAGTAACACTCAGTGTCTAGACACTAAGCAGTATTCTTAGCAGAAACAGGTAGTGTGCAGTGATCACATACCCTTTTAAAAATGGCTTTATTGGGCGCCTGGGTGGCTCAGTTGGTTAAGCAACTGCCATCAGTTTGGGTCATGATCCCAGAGTACCGGACTGAATCCCACCCACATCAAGCTCCCAGCTCCGAGGGGAGTCTGCTTCTCCCTCTGACCTTCTCCCGTCTCATGTTCTCTCTCACTCTCTCTCTCTCAAATAAATAAATTGGGAGGGAGACAAACCATAAGTGACTCTTAATCTCACAAAACAAACTGAGGGTTGCTGGGGGGAGGGGGGTTGGGAGAAGGGGGTTGGGGTTATGGACATTGGGGAGGGTATGTGCTATGGTGAGTGCTGTGAAGTGTGTAAACCTGGCGATTCACAGACCTGTACCCCTGGGGATAAAAATATATGTTTATAAAAAATAAAAAATTAAAAAAATTGGCTTTATTGAGATATCATTCACATACCATAAAGTTTATTCTTTTTTTTTTTTTTAAATTTTTTTTTTTTATTTGACAGAGATCACAAGTAGGCAGAGAGGCAGGCAGAGAGAGAGGAAGGGAAGCAGCCTACCTGCTGAGCAGAGAGCCCGATGCGGGACTCGATTCCAGGACCCTGAGATCATGACCTGGCTTCACCCACTGAGCCACCCAGGCGCCCCAAGTTTATTCATTTTAAGTGTACAATGGTTTTTAGTATGTCTACAGAATTGTGCAACTATCAACTAATACTAGCACATTTTTGTATGGTATCCAGTGGTGGTCATTCCCCACATGCTTCTTCCTCCCAGCTCTTGGTAACTACTAAACTACTTTCTGTTTCTATGGATTTGCCTATTCTCAACATTTCATATGAATGGAATCATACCATATGTGGCTTTTGTGACTGGCTTCTTTTATTTCATATAATATCTTCTATGTCCATCTATGTTGTAGCATTTATCAGTACTTCATTCCTTTTTATTTTTGAACAATATTCCATTGTATGGAATTGCCATCATTTGTTTATCCATTCTTCAGTTGCTAGGCATTTGGATTGTTAGCTACCTTTTGGCTAGTATAAATAATACTGCTATGAATATTTGTGAACAGGTTTTTGTGTGGACATGTATTTTCTTATCTTTTGGATATATACCTAGGAGTGAAATTGCTAGGTTGTATGGTAACTGTTAAATATTTTAAGGAACTATCAAACTATTTCCTAAGTGGCAATCACATTTCCTTTGCTTTAAATTTTTTTTTTTTTTTACAGTTTATTGTTTCCATTTTCTTTTTTCTTGTACTGTTTGCAGTGATCATAATCTTGATTTTTTACACCTCAAATTTTAGCAAGGATTCTCTAGATCTGCTCCACCGCTCTGTTGTTTTCTAGGAGTGTCCTTTTCCTGGAGTCCTCATCTTATTGCTGAGATCTGGCTTGGTGGTTCTCCAGGCCCCACTATATAGTTATCACCTTGACTTCATTGCTCTTCAGGGTCCACTCCTGTTTCCCTGGATCCCATGTCTTTGTATCACCTAGTACTTATCTTAACATAGTCTCATGACATCAGCCAGCAGCACCCAAAAAATTAACCGCTTGGTAAATGTATCTAGAAAAGTTGTTTGTTGGTTGTTTTTTTACACATTTGCTCCAAAAGAGTAGTTAAGCTCACACACTTTTTTGGCATGTGTCTCATCTTTTCAGTGTCTAGACACTGTGGCATAGATGTTTGGGAGGTTACTTTGTATCATTATGATCAAGTGATTACCATGCCAACATGAAGCAATAGGCTAAAACAAATACAGGGATCTGAACAATATTAATATTAAACACTTGTTTAAACTAGAGCTATTCAGTAGAAATATAATGTTAGCCACAAATGTGAGTCACATATGTAATATAAAATTTTCTAGGATCCACATTAAAAAGAATAAATAAATACAGGTGAATTTACTTTTAATAATATTTTTTTTAACCTAGTATATCCACAATATTACTTCAATATGTAATCAATATAAAATTTACTAATGAGATATATTACTTTTTTTTTTTTTTTTTTGGTACTAACTCTTCACAACCTGGTGGGTATTTTACACTTACAGTATATCCTAATTTGGAGTAGCCATGTTTTAAGAGCTCAGTAGCCACATGTTGCTATTGATTATCCTGTTGGACAGTGTAGGCATAGAATTTTGTCTAGGAATTATGTTATCATGAAATTCTATTTTCAATCTGTTTAATCAGTGTATTTTCTTCTTCTTCTTTTTTTTTTTTTAAGATTTTATTTATTTATTTGACAGACAGATCATAAGTAGGCAGAGAGGCAGGCAGAGAGAGAGGAGGAAGCAGGCTCCCCGCTGAGCAGAGAGCCCGATGCGGGGCTCGATCTAAGGACCCTGGGATCATGACCTGAGCCAAAGGCAGAGGCTTTAACCCACTGAGCCATCCAGGCGCCCTAATCATAGTGTATTTTCAAGGAACAGTTAAGATGTATGTAGTTTAAAAATACTTCATTGATATATCTTACTGCTTTGTTTTGTTTTCAGTCATGTCTTTAGTTAATTTTGAAATTTAATACCACATGAAAGGAGGTTGAGAGATTTATGTTCTTCAGAAAGGTGCTTGCTATGGGAGGTAATGATTTTTTCGCATACTTTAGCACAACTGTTTAAATGTGTATTGAATTCTTTTTGATAGGTTTTTAAATGTTGTCATTGCCATGATTGTCCTGACCCGGATGGAATCTTATTAATCTAAATATTCTTTGCCGTTTCAAAGACCTACCCAGCTTTCAGAGTCAAAGGCACTTTAGCCACTTAACTCCTCCCATCCATGCCTTACCCCAAGGCATGAAATTCACTTACATGTAATTCCTGTAGCACTCTCTGTCACCCTTGCATTTTGGTTAACTTGTTTTGTCTCACCCTAGGGGATTTTAGGCAAAAGGAGTATAGCAAAGAGAGTATTATACTTATGTTTGTATTTCCTGCAATATGGAGCACAGTGCCTTTTATATTGGGCCACTTAATACATGTTTGAGTTGAAAGCAATTTGTTACGGTATTTATGTGTATACTATGCATGGTTGTTACATGGTGTAGAGTTTCCAGGTCACCAAACTATCACTGTTATTTCTAGGAACATTTAAGTTTTGATAAAAGAAATTATAAAGTTAAGTATGAATTTTTAAAAAAAAGATTTTATTTATTTGATAGAGCGAGAGCATGTGCGCATGAGCCGGGGGAGGGACAGAAGGAGAAGCCACACTCCGCTGAGCAGGGGAGCCTGACTCTGGCCTGATCCCAGGAGGCTGGGATCATGACCTGAGCTGAAGGCAGACACTTAACCAACTGAGCCACCCAGATGCCCCTAAATACGAATTTTTATTTAAAAGTGAAGGAGCGGGGTGCCTGGGTGGCTCAGTGGGTTAAGCCTCTGCCTTCGTCTCAGGTCCCAGGGTCCCGGGATTGATCCTCCGCATTGGGCTCTCTGCTCAGCAGGGAGCCTGCTTCCTCCTCTCTCTCTGCCTGCCTCTCTGCCTACTTGTGATCTCTGTCAAATAAATAAATAAAATCTTTAAAAAAATTGAAAAATAAAAAAAAATGAAGGAGCAATACCAGGGAAAGGATAAAGACAGAATTGTAGACACTTTATACTATGTGCTTAGCACTGAATGGCTCTGAACTCTTTGAATGGGTAACTGAATGAATGAAAGAACTTGGGTGCTAGGTTGCACTGGTTGGTGAACACAGAACCTTTGAAACATTGAGCCTGTCCAGCTACTACCAATACCTCCAGGCCTTCCAGGATTTTGTTTGGAGTGGGTGAGGCTAGAAGAGAAATTTAGAGCAAAGAAGTTTGACAAATCAGTTTTTAAATTTTCACTAAGTAGCTTATTCTATAGGAGATAGACAATATTTAAATATTAACAGGCCCTTTCCTCATGGATTACTTAGACATGTAATTGTATTGTGGGGATTTATGAAAACTTTAATTTCTATAGGACCTCTGTTTGTGTCTCTAAGATAATATTTGTTTGATATAGTAGTGCATACTAGTATATCAATTCAAGAGAGAGAAATAGAAATAAACAATATGGTCTCTCTTGCTAAATAAACCAGCCTCCTAACTAGCTGTAAAATTTGGCTGTCTGTATTTGGTTTTGAGAAGTCATGTTGTCACAATAATTTGGATTCTACTGATCAACATGGCATCTGCCTCTGTGACTAATTGGGTACATTCTGAGATGTTTGGCTGGCCGAGGGCATGATTTTTAGACATAGAAGAGGTTTGTTTTCTGTGTTTAACTAACAGTTGTTTGGTACGCCCTCCTTGAAATCCAAAAGCAGTTACTAAAGAACAAAGCATAGTTCTATTTAAATTCAGTTGAACATCAGGGATAACCTTTGTTGGGAGACTTTTGAGACATTATTATTATATATATTTGCCTCTTGTGAGTTTCTAGAAAAATTAAAGAGTGACTGTGTACATTCAAAGGATAGAGGGAATGTTCTAGTGTTATATTTCTGCCATAGTGGAGGATGAGTACCTAGTGAAAAATAAGGGGTGTGTATCATGACTTATAAAATTGGAGCAGATGGACCAGTTCCTGGGGTCCTTAGAAAAGGAAAATCCCATGAACCAGAGAATTCTCTGACTCTACGCCTTGCATATATAGCATCAATGTAAATTGTACAGCATGTCAGCTACCAGCATTAATTTAGGTGTAAAACATTGTTTAAAAATGCAGTGTCCCAATTAAAAAAAAAAAATCTTTTCATTTCTCACATACACCTGAGAAAGCCTGTGTACTTTATAAAGTTTAGGGAAGAGATGTGGAGAACTGCTGTGGACCATGAGAGTGAGGGTTGGAAAAGAAGTTAATTAGAAAAATGTTTATGGTTATGATGGGTATTGAGTTTTTGTGGATGCTATATTGATGGTGTCCCAGATCTTAGAACTGTAGTAATTCAGATTCAGTTACCCTTTGAGTATTTACTGTGTGCCAAGGACCAGCCTTTCATTTAACTTCCCTAATGCTTTGAGACGATTATTATCTCCACTTAATGGAAGAAGAAGTTAAGTTAAAAATATTTTAATTGGGGGCGCCTGGGTGGCTCAGTGGGTTAAAGCCTCTGCTTTCGGCTCAGGTCATGATCTCAGGGTCCTGGGATCGAGCCCCGCATCGGGCTCTCTGCTCAGCAGGGAGCCTGCTTCCCTTCCTCTCTCTCTGCCTGCCTCTCTGCCTACTTGTGATCTCTGTCTGTCAAATAAATAAAATTAAAAAAAAAAATTTTAATTGATTTATTCAGGATCTTATAGGTAGTAGAAAACAGGTCCAGCATGTTGAACTCAGGACACCAGACTTCACATAAAAGAAAAAAACTTTTGAGTACTTACTGTCTCATTGTACTGTACTAAACAGTTTATTTGTATCTTATTCAGTCTTTACCACAACCTGGTAAGGCAAATGTAGTTTATGAATGAGTAGACTTGAGACTAAGAGGGCCTTACATAGCCAGCAAATTTTGTCACCATACTTTGAATTTGTTCCCTTAACTCCTGCACTGTGTGGCCTTTATAATTTGGAAGGAGAATAGGAAAATTGTCTGAAATTGATTGAATTAAGGTTTCTGTGTGTAAAGCTTAGGAACTTTAACTTTTTATAATGTTTCTTACCAAGAAGAACACAATTGTCAATCACATACAAGTACAGTTAAAATTTTAAATACTTTTTTGTAATAAAACCTTAAGAGGAAATACTTTGCTTTCAAAATTTATATAGGCTACTTATAAAACAGTCACTGTAAGAAATGGGTAAAAAAATATACTTGAAATCTGTATTGGAAAGTCATTGTTGAGCCTGATCCCATTATCTTTGAGGAAATTGAGGTTTATATTGGTTAACTAACTTTTGCTAAGGGTTTAGAACCAGCAAATGGCAGAACCGCTATTACAATTCAGGTAATTTAGGCTAGAGCTCTTATTCTTAACTGCTTTACTGACCTAAGAGAATGTGAATGATTGTGCAGAAATAGAGGCTTCCTCCCTCTGGTAACTTGAAGACACTAATCTTAAGCGCAGATAACACATCATAGTTTGACTCAAGGCAAAAGTGTTAGACTTCACCTACCTACTTCCATCCTATTTATTTCCTGTGGTCATGTATCTCAGTATTTTTCTCGTTGCTTAATATTCTTCTTGAACATAAAGATTCTCTTTATCAAGTTGGCACTTAGTAAATGTTGAATGTTGAGAAATAAATAAATTTAAAACAGTCAATCTTAAGTATAAAAACCAAATTTTAACATATCTATTGATCATGTTTTTCTTTTTAAGAGTGTCTATAGTTTTTGAGAGTAGGTTAAGGTTGATTTGAGATTCCCATGACTTGAATAAAATTTTCTGTCCTTCTGAGCAACTTTTCTTTGTTGGTGGGTGTTTTAAGTGTCAGATTACAATGAAATCCTGCGATAATCCAAAATTCAGATAGAATGTAATTGGCTTCCACCCTCTGCCTTGCTTTATTGCCTGCCAGTGAGGCCAGGTACACATTTTGTTTGTAATAACTGGATTATTTCATATAATTCTGGTAAATGAAAACTAATATATGGATTTTTCTGGTCACCTCTATTCTGTAACCAGAAGACCATTGGAAAAATACTGTTTTCTGTTAACTTTGCAATACTGAGTCCTGTTTTTCATCAGTTAGATTTTTTTGGGCCATACTTACTAGAGGATATCTGGGTTTTAATGTACAGTGTTTAATACATGGAATAGTCACGTATCTGGAAGGCACTTCTTTGCCAGCTCAGCTATACAGAATGAAGGCAGAAACTGCTTAGTGGATAAAAATGAACACTGAAGAGCCAAAAGAGCTATCGTAGAATCTGAAGCAAAGTGTTTTGTTTTGTTTTTTCTTTAGCCTGTATGGAATTCCTTTGGTTAGTGTTTCCTACGTTAGTTACTCTAATCGGTGTTATGCTATAATAAATATTCTGCGTCCAAAGAAGTTTATAAAATGTAGCTTGTAGGATCCCTGTATTCCTTGGATCACACTGTGGAAGTCCTGCCTTTGGTGTTTGGACTTCGCTTTTATTTTAGAAGAGAAGGGAGGGGAGCCAGCATTTAAAGAGTATTGTTTTACAGGGCCTACGTAATGTCTCCATTTTACAGACAAGGAACACAGGGCACTTCTGTAGGATAGAGGACAAAACTACTTTAGAGAGCAGAGCTGGGAATGTCCACTGTTACAGTCCAATCCCTAATCTCTGTGATTCCTAAGTCTTTGCTCTTTCTTTCTTTCTTTGACAGACAGAGATCACAAGGAGGCAGAGAGGCAGGCAGAGAGAGACGACTGGGAAGCAGGCTCTCTGCTGAGCAGAGAGCCCCCATGCAGGGCTCGATCCCAGGACCCTGGGACCATGACCTGAGCCAAAGGCAGAGGATTTAGCCTCCCAGCGCCCCCTAAGTCTTTGCTCTTTTGACCTCACTGTGCTACTATGTAATTGTAATGAACTTCCAGGTTTTAGTTACAAACAAAAATTTAGCAGTAGTACTAGGAAAGAGTATAAACTGCTCTATTTAGGGAAGAAGGAAGGGAGAATAAATTAACTAGTTGATGCATGTCCTGCATCCTTTGTTTTGTATAGATGAACTCCTTGTTTGGGAGGGAAAGGTTTTAGAGAATACTCTGTAAATTAAAGTGCTGTTTGAGTGATATTTGATACTGTTTTTAGGTATGTATAATTTTATATCTATATTTGATATCATAAGGTCATAGCCTTCTCTTTGATCAGGTATAGTGAGCTTAGACAAGTTTTTAACTTCAGTTACATACCTTTCTGTGTGATTATAAAGCTTAAAGGAGGTAATTAAGCATGTAAGGGGCTTGGCACAGTGTCTGGCACGTAGTAATCTTAGCTATTATAGTAATAAAAATAATGAAGGCTTAGATGGAGGTTGCTATCTCCCTGTATCTGTTGTATGTTTATTTATTTTTTTTAAACAGGCGTATGTAGGGAGATCACAAGGAAAGCCTCCAAATCTTTTTTTTCCTTTTTTAAAAATTGAGGAAAAGTCATCACCAGATGCCTTTTTAAGATAATGGAAATTCCATCTTGAATGTAGTTATAGGGCATTAAGAAAGTTTTACATTTCCCATTGGGGATCTGGTATTTTTTCAGTGAATACTAGTTGTAGTAAATAGATGTTGGCCTAGTGGCCATAAAGCTTTTTTTCTTTTCTTTTCTTTCTTTCTTTTTTTAAATTTGAGATGTATATTTTAAGTTGATCTGGTGTGTGTGTTGTCAGTCTCTTTAGACTGCATATTTTTCTTCTGAAAACTTTTTATCTAGTCTGTATTTCGGCGGTAGTTTGGTTTGCATTGACCATTAGATTATTAAATGCTTAACTATGATGGGCACACCAGAATACTATGGAATGTGAAGATCTTTCTTCCCCCAAAATGAGGTGTCTGCCGTCTCCTTTGGTAGAACTAAATGGCCTGAGTGCTCCCTGAAAATTTGGGTAACTATTTAGAATCTTTCAAAACCACTAAGGCTGTTACTGACTGTGAATTGAGTTAAGCAGAATACTGTGTTCTTTTCCTTTAGTTTTGATTCCTTCTCTATTTTGAGGAAGTTGGGGAAAGAAACTCTCCCCTCCCCCTGCCACAAAAAAGTTTCTTCTCCCTTCCTCACTTTTTATTTACTGCTTTGAAATAACCAAGATCTTTGGGGCTTCTAAGAATATCAGACAGTTTTCACATCTTGAGGTAGAGTGATTTTCATAGGAAACCTTTTCTTAAATAGTAAAATACTCTTTGTCCTTGCCAGGCATTCTTGAAGGAGCAGCCAGTAGCACCTCACAGCTTTTTCACTAACTAGGAGGAGGGATGTGGAGAATGAGTCACAGTTTCCTTCTTTCTCCTTTCCTTTTCTTTTCCCTTTCCAGTTAGCTCTTTTTGGCTACTGAACCTGGCTTCTAGTAGAATGGGGGTGATTTTCATTAAGTTTTTTTTTATTTTTAGGGAACTCGTATTCCCAAATAGGTGTTGAATATTTTTTTCCATTTTGGGGTTTTTCTTCATAAATTACTCATGAATTAAGAAGCTTTGAATTATATAAAAGTAGATAGCACTATATAATGAACCACCATATATCCATTTCCAATTTCTGTGTTATCTGTATGTGGTCATTCTTAATTCATCCGTACCCTCATGACTACCCAACATATTTATAAGTCAAATTTCAAGCATCATATAATTTTATTTTTTGGAAAAGTCTTTCTAAGGATGTTTAAAATAAACAAACATAGCTACAGTACCATGATTCTATCTTTCAAATATTTAAAAAATTCCTTAGGATAATCAGATTTCTAGTCATTGTTCACATTTCCTGATTTTATATTCTTTTCCCTTAAAATAAAATTTGTTTGAATTAGGACCCCAAACAGGGGCCATACATTGCATTTGGTTGCTATTTTAAAATTTCTTTACAATTGATGTTAATTTTTCTTTTACTGTTTTCCTTACCATTTATTTATTTGGAATTTCCCACATTCTAGATTTTGCTGATTATATTCCTGTGGTCATTTAACACATTTACACATTACCACATTTTGCTGATTGTATCGCTATGGTCATTTAATAGAGGGATGTTCCCGGGCGTCTGGGTGGCTCAGTGGGTTAAAGCCTCTGCCTTTGGCTCAGGTCATGATCCCAGGGTCCTGGGATCGAGCCCGGAATTGGACTCCCTCCCTGTCAGCGGGGAGCCTGCTTCCTCCTTTCTCTCTGCCTTCCTCTCTGCCTCCTTCTGATCTCTGTCTGCCAAATAAATAAATTAAAAAAAAAATAATAGAGGGGATGTTCCTATAATCCCTCCTGTATCTCCTGCAAACTATTAGATTTTTAATCAGATTACCTTTTTAGATGGTGCTAAGTATCTCTTATTACATAATACCAGATTCTGATTCCCTTTTTGTCATGTTACAGTTGATTGCAGTTGGGGTGTATTCTTGTCAGCCTGGTTTACCATCTACTGTAAGGTTCCCCATCAGCCTTTCTTATGGGTTGGCAAACTATACCCCACAGGCCAAATCCAATCTGTTCCTTATTTTGTAAATAAAAGTTTATTATAATCTGGCCACAGTAGTTCTGTTATGAATTGTCTGTCGCTGCTTTTATGCTACAGAGGCAAAATTGGTAGTTAATACAGAGGCTGTATGCCTTGTAAAGCCTAAAATATTTACTGTCTGGTCATTGGTAAAAGTTTGCTGGGTGGCTCAGTCGTTGGGTGTCTGCCTTCTGCCTTCGGCTCAGGTCATGATCCCAGAGTTCTGGGATCAAGCCCTCCCCTGGGCTCTTTGCTTGGCGGGAGGCCTGTTTCTCCCTCTTCCACTTCCCCTGCTTGTGTTCCTCTCTCACTGTGTCTCTCTCTGTCAGATAGATAAATAAAATCTTAAAAAGAAAGAAAGATTGCTGACTGGGTTCTAGATCATTAGGGTGATATGGTGATACGCTATCATTCCTTCTGTTTTATATGCTGGAGTTCTATAAAAAACTTTTTAAACTTCAGTCAATTATATGATTATTCTGAGGAACAGCAGAGTCTTTTCCTATTCTTTGATAGAATTAGCCAGTGAGATTGTTTAATTTTAATTTTTTGTATCTGTATGAACCCCTGGTTTTGAATATGTTTGTTTTTTTTTTTTTAAGATTTTATTTATTTATTTATTTGTCAGAGAGAGAGAGAGAGAGAGAGAGAGAGAGAGCAAGTGCGCGCACACAAGCGCACAAGCAGGCAGAGTGGCAGGCAGAGGTGGAGAGAGAAGCAGGCTTCCCGCTGAGCAAGGAGGCTGATGCAGGACTTGATCCCAGGACCCTGGGATCATGACCTAAGCCAAAGGCAGCAGCCTAACTGACTGAGCCACCCAGGCATCCCGAATACGTTTGTTGTTTTAAGCCATTGTAGTATTCTTTTTAATTTTCAAGTTGTCCCATTTTAGCTGGTGGGAGTCCCTTCATGTTGGTTCCTATATCTCTAGATATAACCTCAGTAATCTTTGGTAATTCTGTTTTCTAGTATAACAAGATGTTTCAGGCTAGTCTCATGCATCACCTACCTTAGATTCACAATCAGTTACTTCTCTAAGGGGTTTTGATTCCTGTTAGTGATAATGTTTAGAGACCATAGTCTGGGTCTTTGTTGCTATGGGTTGGTTGTTCTTTTTAGGCCCTTTCAGTGGACAGAGCTAGGGTCTGTATGGTGTGTGTGTGTTGGATTTTCCTTATTGTGGTGAAATATACATAACATAAAATTGACCATTTGAACCTTTTTTTCTTTCTTTATCTTCTTTTTTTTCTTTCGTTCTTGCCTTGACTTGGAGCCCAATAGGGCTCCAACAGGGGGAACAGGGGGAAAAGAGTTGGACGCTTAGCTGACTAAGCCACCCAGGCACCCTCATTTGAATCATTTTAATGTGTACAGTTCAGTGGTATTAAGTACATTCCCAGTGTTGTGTGTTTATCACCACTGTCTTATTCTGGACAGTTCATATAAATAGGGTCATACAGTATGTAGCCTTTTGTGTCTGGTTTCCACTTTCACGTAGCATGTTTTCAAGGTTATCCATTTTGCAGTATGTATCAGTACTCCATTCCTTTTTATGATTGAATAATATTTCATTGTATGGAAAACTACATTTTGTTTATCTGCTTAGTTGATTGATATTTGAGTTTTGGCTATGATGAATAGTGTGTGTAAATTTTTGTTTGAATGCTTGTCAGTTTTTTGGAGGTATTACCTAGGAGTGGAATTGCTGGGTCATACAGTAATTCTGTGTTTAGGAACTGTCAGTCAGTTTTCCACAGTGGTTGTACCATTTTACATTCCCACCAGCAGTGTATGAGGGTTCTGGTTTTTCCCACAACCTTTCCAACTCTCGTTGTTTTCCATTTTTTGATAATGGCCATTTTGGTTGGTGTGAAATGGTACTTTATTGTGATTTTGATTTGCATTCTCTTAGTGACTAATGATGTTGAGCATCTTTTCATGGGCTTGTTGGCCTTTGTATATCTTCTTTGGAGGAATATCCATTCAAGTTCTTTGGCCATTTTTAAATTGGATTGTCTTTTTGTTGTTGAATTGTAAGAACTCTTTAAATATTTGGTATACGAGACCTTATCAGGTATATGACTTGAATATATCTTCCTGTTTTGTGAGTTGTAATTTTTTTTCACTTGCCTGGTAGTGTGCTTTGATGTTCAGAAGTTTTAATTTTTTTTTTTAAGATTTTATTTATTTATATGATAGAGTGAGAGAACACAAGCAGAGGGAGCAGAAAGAAGAGGGAAAAGGAGAAGTATGTTCCCTGCCAAGCAGGGTGCCTGGGGCAGGGCTTGAGGCAGGGCCCAAGGCAGGGCTCGATCCCAGGACCCTGGGGTCACGACCCAAGCCGAAAGCAAATGCCCAACCATCTGAGCCATCCAGGTGCCCCACAAAAGTTTTAAATTTTGAACTCAAATGTATCTGTTTCCCTTTTGTGCTTTTCATGTCATACCTGAAAAAGCACTCCAGATTTACCCATGTTTTCTTCTAAGTATTTTATAGTCTTATTACTTATACTTAGGTTCCTGATCCATTTTGAGTTTTTATTTTTGTATATGGTGTGAGGTAAGGGTCCAGTTTTCCAAGTTCGATTTGTTGAAGAAGCTGTTCTTTTCACATTGAATGGCCATGGCACCTTTGTTAATAATCCATTGCCTATAGATGCCTGACTTTATTCAGGGACTCTCAGTTCTCTTCTGTTGAGCTGTAAATATACTTTTTTATGCCAGTACTACACTGTCTTGATTACTGTAGCTTTGTGATGAGTTTTGAAATGGGAAAGTTTAAGTAGTCCAGTGTAGTTGTTTTTAAGGATTAATTTGGCCATTCAAAATTCTTTGTGATTCTATATGAATTTTAGGATCCTTTTTTCCATTTCTGCAGGAAAGCCTTTTGGAGTTTAGATAAGGGTTGTGTTGAACCTGTAGATTGTTTTGGGTGGTATTGACATACTAATAATATTGTTTTCTGATTCATGAACATGGAATGTGTTTCCAGTGATTTAATTCTTTAATTTTTTTCAGTAATGTTTTGAACTTTCAGGTCTTGTACCTCCCTGATTAAGTTTATTCCTGTTGTAAATGAATTGTTGTTAAATATCCTTTTCAGATGGTTTATTGATAGTGTATAAAAATACATCTGATTTTTATGTTGATCTTAATTCTGCAACTTTGCTGAATTTGTTGTATGATTAAGTGAGAAAAGACACCATGAGTTCATACGAATATTTCCAAATCTGATACCACTTCAAGAGTAAGAGTTTAGTATTACAAGATTTTGCCTTTGACTTTTTAAAGCTTCATATCTGTAGTTCTTTTCATTTATGCTAAAAATCTTGAGAGTAGTGCATTACTTACTTGACTTATATTCATAAATGCATGTTAGTGTTATTTTGAGATTATTATAGAAAATGATTGTTGCAAACAGTTAAGAATTCTTGCATTTAATATAAATCCGATTAGGGATTTACAGTCAAATTACCATTCTAAAATCACATGAGGGGGAACGTGCATGACTCCATTGGTTGGGCATCCAAATCTCGGTTTCTACGTAGATCATGACCTACAGGTGGGGATATCATGTCCTGCATCAGGGCTTCATGATCAGCCGGGAGTCTGCTTCCCGTATCCCTCTGCCCCTCTCCCCACTCGTGTGCACACACACTCTGTCAAATAAATAAATCTGTAAAGGAATAAAGTCATTTGAAATGATTTCTTTTGAGGTTAGACCATCCATTTGATATATAGTTTCTTTGGTTCATTTTGCTCTCAGTTTTTGGGTGTAACTTATTTTCATTTTGATTTAATTTTGTTTTATAAGTATGTAATATATTTGCAGTGTTCCAGGGGCACCTGGATGGCTCAGTCAGTTAAGCTTCTGACTGTTGATTTTAGCTTGGGTCATGATTTCAGGGTCCTCAGCTTGAGTCCCACATCAGGCTCTGTGCTTAGTGGGGAGTCAGCTTGAGATTCTCTCTTGCACTCTACTCCTTCCGCGGCTCACTGCATTCTCTCTCTCTCTCTCTCAAATAAATAAATCTTGGAAAAATTTTTTTACATTGTTCCAAAACCAAAACTACAATATGGAATATAATCGGAACAGTCAGCTTTTATCCTCTCCCTCCCCTATAGATAACTTTCTTTTCTCCCTCCAAAGTTAACCATTTTTGCTTTTGGTTATTTTTTTAAAGCTTTTATTTATTTATTTTGAGAGAGCGAGAGCACAGCTGGGTGAGCATCAGAGAGGGAGAAGCAGATTCCCTACTGAGCGGGGAGCCTGATGCAGGACTTGATCCCAGGACCCTGGGATCATGACCTGAGCTGAAGGCAGATGCTTAACTGACTGACTGAGCCACGTAGGTACCCCTTGTTTTTGATCGTAAAAAAAAAAAAAAAAAAAAAAAATGTATGTATATTCCTATTTCTCTCTTCTTAGATGAAAGTTATAATGTGTTTAGCGTTTTGTATTTTATTACTTAACAAAAATCCCAGAAATTACTCAGAGTATATGAAGCTCTTCCTTATTGCCTTCTATATCTGCATATCACTCAGACATTTTATTCATGCAGTTCCAAATAGATTGAGATTAAGGTGTTACAGAGGGAAATTTCAGTGGGACCAATTGCCCATTTCTTCTGGCACTGAAACTTTAAGAAGTATTTTATTTTTCATTTTTATTATAAAGATATTATTTTACCACAAATGCTCAAAACAGCATAGAAACTATATACAATAAAAAGTGTAAAGTTTTCTGATTCCCATCTGCCCACTTCCAGAAATTACTACAAGCTAGTTCAAGACATTTGTCTAGTAGGAGTATACAACATTTCTATATACCACAAAATGGGTTTTAAACAAAATTGGGATTATATCATGAATATTCTGCAACTTCATTTTTTAGTGTAATATTATCAGTTGAGCTTTAAATTTGGATAATGAAAAGAGATTCCTGGGTATAAATAAGACTTAAAAAATAGTTTTAAGACATTTTTTTCTTCTATTTCATTAACACTAGGTAGTATGTTTTTTGTGTATGTAATTTCCTAAATTTTCTATATTGTAATTACTGCTCTAAAAATCCAGAAAGTAGTAAAAAGAAATATTTCAGATAGTAGTGTGTGTAGTCATATTTCATTGTTGTAATCTGTTGTGGCTTAATACTAAAAATGAATCTAGGGGCGCCTGGGAGGCTTGGTCTGTTGTCTGCCTCTTGATTTCGGCTCAGGTCATGATCTCAGAGTCCTGAGATTGAGCCCAGAATCAGGCTCTGTGCTGAGTGGGGAATCTACTTCTTCCTCTTCCTCGCACATACACTCTCTCTCAAATAAATAAATAACATCTTTTTAAAAAAGCACTAAAAGTGAATCTAAATAAAGTCAGGATAAAAAGCTTTGTAGAACTTTGTTTTGTAAACAACAGGAAAAAAATTTGCCTGTCTTGTTCATTACTGGGTCCCTAGCACCTAGGACAGCAACTGGTTCTTTGTTCTTCCCACTCTGTACTTGTTTTATTTTCACCATATAAATTATAAATGGATGGTGCTATACAAACCATTCTGTGTTCTTTTTTTACTTGTTAACGTATTCTGGACATTTTCCATAGTCACATCTTAAGTCTTGTCTGTTCTTTTGACTTAATGTTTTAATGGAGATACCATATATTACATATTTAGGTAGTTTAAAGTCTTTAATTTGAATGATTTTTCTCTTAGATTTGGGCAAAAGTGTTATGTTTTTAAAGTATTAGTGGAAGATACTAAGTTGAGGGTTATTATGGAGTGAAAGTATATAATTCCCTTTTTTCAAGTGTGTAACATATACATGTTTATGTAGAATGGCAGTATATGTAACATACCTAGAAAATCTAATAAGACTATTCCGACCCTGAAAGTTGGAGTAATTAACTTCAAAGTATTTTGACAAGCAAGTCACATAAGGAGAAATAATAGTTAACATGTTAAAGTATAATTATTATTAAATAAAGTTAGATTTTAGTATAATTGACAAAACACAAAAATAAAATGAGAAAAAATTTTACTCCTCGCTCCCCAGTCAGATCGGCAAAGCTTAGATATATAATTGGTAACAAGGGTTTTGGGAGATGTGTTGCTGAAGAAAAATAAGTTTGTATGTTTTTTTTGGAGGGCAGTTTGGCAGAATTTCAAAAATTCTACTTCTAGGACTTTATTTTAGGGGAAAATATTAAAGACAGGCTCACAAATTTAGATACATATGAACTTCATGAAAATTTTAATCCTGGGACTAATAACAATAATACTACTTAAATAATGCTTCCCCATGCCTTACTTTACATTTATTTAATCCTTAATAGTCTTATGATATTCATGCAATAGGATTAAAAATGATATAAAAGAATATTTAACATGGATATAAATTCATAATAAGAATGTGTGAAAATAGTGCATTACAAAGGAGTCTGTGCAGTGTAATTGCATTGACTGCAAACAAACAGAATATTCTCCAAAGTATTTATACTTGTACTTCTGTATTATAATCTGTAACTCAAGTATGTTAACTTTTTTCTTTTTGCTATGTTTATTTTATAGTTTTACTTCAGTGAACATATATTGTCTAACGAGCCTGAGTTCTTTTATAAGGGTCCTTTGATTTTATAGGATTTACTTCAGGATTCCTGAACAGAGCATTCCCTTAAGCACCTTTAAAAAAGAATTCCCTTGGTAATAATTTAAATCTCTAATTAACTTTAATTCTAGTGAGAGAGCTAGACTAAGGTTTAAGAGCTCTTTTCTCTGTGACTTTATGATTCATCCCAGGGATTTTGTGTAATTAGATATATTTCTTTGGAAAAAAGAAAGTGAATGGATGAAACTTGCTGCATCATTGCTTTTTTGAAATCAAAATTATTGAATATTAATTACACCACAGTTTTGTGTGAAGGCTTTCAGACTGAGTGATAATGAGACTCATTATTAGACAGATTGTTAGGTGTCCCAAGGTCTCCACATGTATTCATTCATTGCTTAAGACCAACTATATGCTAGGCAGTAGGCACTCTGCTAGACTCCTAAGGATACAAAAGTCAAGCAGGACAGATTTAGTAATGAAGAGATGGTAAAAATGTTTGTTTCATACTGGTTTTCCTAAGCATAGAGTTTCCCAAAAGGCAGGAGGATTTATTCGGTTGGGTATTTTTGGATTTGATTTAATTGTAAATGAGAAGGAGCCATTAACTATTGGAGAAGATATGTGTAATTTCCTTTACAGTGTAATTTTCATATAACTTCCTATTCAGTTAGAGTTTATATATACATATACATATATACATATATACATATGGAAGGAATTAACATTTATTGAGTATTTATATATCTTTTACTTTTAACTTAGTCCTTATGACAATCCCATGAGACAGAAATTATTGTCAGTATTCAGTGAATAAGAAAATGGAGTTTTGGAAAGGTTAAGTGATTTGTTTAAGGTTCACAGCTTAAAAGCTGTGAATTTTAAACCAGGTCTATTGATGCTAAAGTCCATAAACTTTTTGTGATACTTGTACTAGAGAGAGAAAGCATAAGAATGGGGAGGGGGGCAGAGGAAGAGGGAGAGAATCCAACTGCCTGCTGAGTGCGGAGTCTGACTTAGCTCCATCTCAGGACCCTGAGATCATGACCTGAGCTGAAACCAAGAGTCAGACACTTAACTAAGCCACCCAGGGCCCCCGTAACTGCCTTTTTAAAAAAACCTATACATATTAAAGATATCTTTCCACATAAATCACAGCATTTTAAAACTTCAGAAAATAGCTTATCTATACAATGGGGTGCTGTAATATATTCAATTGTCTTCTTCTTGGTAGACATTTAATTGTTTTTAGTTTTCTCTTTTGCAGTTGTAAATAATGTTTCACTGAATATTCTTGTAGCTGACCTTTACACATGTTTTTATGGAGGTCCAAGAGTACATACCCTTAAGATTTCTGACCCATGTTGCTGGATTGCCTTCTGAAGAAATTACAACTATGTTCCTAACAATAATTTATGTGGTCACCTGTTCTCCTGTATTTTTACTGAATTACATATTGTAATTTTAAAATGATATAGTTGATTTGAATAGTTTTAATTTACATTGCTTTGATTACTAAGTTTGATGGTTATTTTTCTACATGCATATTGGCCCCTTATGTATTATCCTTTTTCCCATTAGTTTTCAAGTCCTCATTTCCATTTTGGAGGGTGTTTATCTTTTCCTTAGTGATGGAAAGAGCTCTTCATATATGAATACCTGAACTCTTTGTATGTTGAGTACTTTCCCTCAGATTATCAGTTCTTCTTATTACTTTCCTTATGTTTATTTTTGGATGTATAGAAGTTTTAAAAAATTTATGTCAACGTGTATGTTGATATTCTAGCTTTGAGATCATGTTCCCCAAACTATGTAAGTTGGCAGTTGTCAAATTTTTTGGTTTTAGGACCTCTTTATACTCTTAAAAACTGTTGAGGCCCCCAAAGAGCTGTTGTTCATGTGGGTAACACTCATAGATAGATATTTGCCACGTTAGAATTTAAAACTGAAAAATTTATAAAATATTTATTTATTAGGAATAATGAGTTTTTCATGTTAACATAAATACCGTTTTGAATGAAAAATAATTACATTTTCCCAAATGAATTGAGAAATTTTATATTTTTGCAAATCTCTTTGGCTTATTTGAAGATAGCCAGATTCTCACATCTGTCTCTGCATTTAACCCCCTCTTGCGATATTTATCATGGGAGATATTGCCTCTGGAAAACTGTTTTGTATACTCCAGAGAATAAACATGAAAAAACAAATATCATCTTATTATTGTTATGAACATAGCTTTGGCCTTGTGGGCCCCCAGAAAAGGTCCAGAGATGTGCACTATACTTTGAGAACTGCTGATATAAATACTCACTTATATTTTACTCTTGTATTTTTATAACTGAATTTAAATCTGGAATAAATTTGAGTATGAATATATAATCCCCCTTCCCCCATTAGCCATCGTCTTTTGCTGAAAGATCTTTTTCTGTTGTAAATCACTGACCAACTGACTGATGAAATTGTAAACATATCTGCTTTTTCTCAGTTACTGGATGAAAACAATAGTTTTAGCAGTCTTAATCTAATGTTCTGTTTCCAATTTTTTGGTCTCAGGACCTCTTTATACTCTTAAAAACTATTGAGGATCCTGAAGAGCTCTTGTTCATGTGGGTTATACTTGTAGATATTTGCCACTTAAGAATTTAAAACTAAAAAATTCATAAAATATTAATTTATTAGAAATAAGTTTTTTGCATGTTAACATAAACACCATTTTTAATGAAAAATAATTATATCTTTCCAAATTAAAAGAACTGATAAATTTTTTATTTGTGCACATCTACTTCCCTACCTCCCAATTCATTTTGTGGTTTTGTCCTAGCAGTCATACCTCTTGCTTCTTGCTCTCTATTTTGGTATATTTATGTTTTCTTAGATTCCTGATACATCTCCCAAACCCTGACTTCAGTTTCACGACCATTTGCCCTAAAAACTTAAAAGATGTTTTACTCTTGTTGATCGTGGCATTTTACTCTAACAAATACTGTTTCCTCACCAGTTAATGAAAGGGGTGCGTGATCATTGTTGGAAATTTAAAATGTATATAGGTTCATAAACAAGAAAAGAGTATTTTGTCACATTGAATATGCAGAGTGCTGTTCCTATGCTGTTATTACTGTACTTTGATGGAAGTTACTTCAATATTGAAAAATGCTAGCAAATTGAACTGTACAGAAATTCCTACTCCACAGTTAATAAATTTTGTAACTTTTGATGTGTTGTTTAGCTTTCCAGGATTCCTGACCAGACTTAATGTTTACTACTCTTTGAATAAAAAGAGTGAGACATGGTTTCCCCTGTCACTAAGTTTGCAGGTTAATGAAGGAATATGCATGTTCTGTGAGAAGTATTACTATAGCTACAAGCTATTACTAATATTATGGGAGAGCCAAAGCAACTATTCTTGAGAATGATGGGGAAGCAAACCAAAGGGGGTCGAGTTGCCAAGATTAAGGTTGTACAGTCTTCCTTCAGTATTTGTTGATTTATTGGCTATCTGGTAAGAGAAGGAAGGAGTCAAAATAATGACTGAGTGGATAAATGTTTACTAAAGTAGGGAGTATGTTGCACTCCAACAAAGTAAAACTCCCTATACATCTACATTTTCCAAGGCTCTGTTCTTTTGCTTTCCAAGATGAGTTCTCTTGTGGCCATGTTAGGTTTGAGGGGCCTGGAAATAGTTAGGGGGATATGTATGGGAGGCATAAAGCTGCCAGGAGAGTGGTGTGGTCTAGAGTTAGCAGTGTATCAGATGCAGTTGAATGGAGATCGGGATCCTCTTTTGAGGATTTTTAACAGGTAAGAAGGCGGCCAGGGACCCTCTTGCATTTGAGGGATAAGCAGAGGAAGTGAATCCAGCAAAAAATTGTCAGAAGAGGGAAAACAACAATGGTGGTGAAAAGGTAACTGACCAGAATTTAAAGAAGGGAGGGAGAAAGGGATCTGAAATGTTAAATCCTGCTTAGAAGGGCAGATAAGACCTGAAAATTGTTCATAAGATTTAGGAATAAGGAGGCATTAAGGCCTTAAACTAAAACAGCTTAACTGGGAAGCTGGGTATAGAAGCTGTTAGTAAAGAAAATAGAGGTGAGGAAATGGAATATAATGAATTTTGGCTACTTTTTGGGAATCTTACCTATGAAGCTGGCAAAGTGGACAAAAACTCTGTGGGATTTGAGAATGTTTATGTTCTAAGGAAGAAGAGGAGAGACTAAGCGATTGAATGGAGAGATGAGGAAATAGCGTCATTTTAAACTTTCCCGAGAAGTGATTTCAAACTTTTTGTTTGCCTTTTTGTAAAACTTGTCTTGAAAGATACATTTTAGATAATACTGAATATGATTTTTTATACTTTCTTATGATACTTCAGTTGTCAAGAATATCAGTTACTTTACTGTCCTACTGGAGTATTTAGAATAGCCTCATTCTAAAATATAACAGTTTAGGGCTATTTAATTATGTTACAGCTTTTCAATAGTCAATTTCATCTTTTCTTTGTGCACATCTACTCTCCTACCTCCCAACGCATTAATGTCGTTGATCCTAGTAGTCATACCACTTGTTGCTTCAAGTGTGTGCTCTAAGTAACTGTGAACTGGGAAATCCGTATTACCAATTGTTAGGATTGTGCTCTGAATGAGATTACTAATTTTAATCCATAGATTATAAATTCTGGTGGGTTGCTTCCATAAAGCTTAGTCTGTTATATATATGGTTTTCTGCTGCTGTGTTTCACTTAAAAAACGTAGAGCTATATAGTTAGGTTGCTTTAGAATCCCAACTCCCAACACTTAAGAACTCTGAACTTGAACAGAGGACTTACTTTCAAAACTTTGCTTTCTTCATCTTTAAAATTATGATAATAGTATTTACCTCACAGAGCTATTGTGGAGGTTAAATTGTGTAATCCCTGAAAAACAAAGCTTGACACAGAGTGGGTAGTCTCAATAAATGTTAGCTGTTAATTGTTTTCTGTCTTTAGGATTTTGATTTTATAAGCTTGATGTTCCTGGTAGTCTTTGTAATTAAAGGTTTTTTTTTTTTTTTTAAGATTTTATTTATTTATTTGACAGATAGAGATCACAAGTAGGCAAAGAGGCAGGCGGAGAGAGAGGAGGAAGCAGGCTCCCCGTCAAGCAGAGAGCCCGATGCGGGGCCCAATCCCAGGACCCTGGGATCATGACCTGAACTGAAGACAGAGGCCTTAACCCACTGAGCCACCCAGGCACCCCCAAAGGGGTGTTACTGTATTTGAAAAAGGAATAGATTCAAATAGAGTCATACCATAGATTTTATATATCTGGGAGGGCAGTGAGAATTTTTAGCATATAACAAGGAGATTTACTTCCTGGTGTAGGTTGGTTGGTTGGTATAGCTGACTAGGGAAGGTTTTTCTTAGAGGCATTTGGAAACACTGTATTTCTTGAGGTGGTTCTGTAAGCACTTAAATTTTTGGATTAAATACTAAAAAGTATTTAAGGAAGAGAGGGGGTAGAAGATGACCTAGAATTATGGTATTGGATATTTTACTTGTGTGTGTATAGGAGGGTAGGGGTTGTTGTAGACTAGCTATTTTAGGACAGGAAATTAATATAACCTGGTGAGGCTCTTGAATATTGTAGGCTTAGTATCAAAGCTACTCTGTAACCTGTGATTTAACTCAGGGCAATACTTGGAGGGCAGGACCTTAGGTTTGTGCCATAGTCTGAGAAAGCCCTAATTCACCTTTTCTTTTCTTTTCTTTTCTTTTCAAGATTTACTTATTATTTGAGAGACTGTGCATAGTACGGAGGGGTAGAGGGAGACAGAGTCTTAAGCGGATTCTGTGCTGAGTGCAGAGCCTGATCTGGGGCTCGATCCCACAGCCCTGAGAGTCATGACTGGCGCTGAAACCAAGAGTCAGACGTCCAACTGACTGTGCCACCCAGGCACCCCTCTTATTCACTTTTTTTTTTTTTTTAAGATTTTTATTTGTTTATTTGACAGATCACAAGTAGGCAGAGAGGCAGGCAGAGAGAGAGAGGAGGAGGCAGGCTCCCTGCCAAGCAGAGAGCCCGATGCGGGGCTTGATCCCAGGACCCTGGGATCATGACCTGAGCCAT
>NW_019154086.1:48354738-48768605 GCF_002288905.1 Enhydra lutris kenyoni
AGATTTTTATTTGTTTATTTGACAGATCACAAGTAGGCAGAGAGGCAGGCAGAGAGAGAGAGGAGGAGGCAGGCTCCCTGCCAAGCAGAGAGCCCGATGCGGGGCTTGATCCCAGGACCCTGGGATCATGACCTGAGCCGAAGGCAGAGGCTTTAACCACTGAGCCACCCAGGCGCCCCATCTTACTCACTTTTTAATTTGAGACTTAAACTCTTAAAATAAAGAGTGAAATTATTTAGGATATTTGATAATCATCAATTTAGTCATTCTTTTCTTCTTTCTATCAAATAAATTGTACTATGCTTTTAATTTTGGTATAATAAAGCATTAATGAATGGAAAATCCCGTTTTCTAGTTTTTGTGAATGTAGAAGTACATTTGTAAGATAGCCCTTGCCATTAAACTTCTCTAACACCCACAGACCCCCTTAATAAAGGAGTGAAACATTTAGTATGTTTAAAAATAGTAAACTAAATTGTTTTCTTTTGAAAATTTCCCTGGGTGTATTAATGGTGTTTAAAGTTCATTGCTGCTAAACTGACATGGGAATTTTGACTTGTTTTAAATGCCATAAAAATAGATTTTATTTCTATTGGTAACTACTTTAGCAAAAAGACCATGTTAAATTCAGGAATGATTTTAAAGACTATTACAGTTTCATTGTCTTTTTTAAAAAAGTACTTCCTGTATGTAAGTCTCTCCATGTCTACAGTCATACCAAATGCAAATGATTCATGAGTGCTTGATTTCTTGCTTTGCATACATAATTATCCTCTTAGCAATAGGTAGAGCTGGCACTGGCAGTGATAGATAGGTCAGTGATTTGACAATTAAACCACTGCTAGTTTTTTGTTGAAGGGAAAAGAGATGAAGTCTCTATCATTTGTTGAAATATGTTAGATGCCTGCCAGTTGAGAAAATGATTGTTTGTACTATTTTCGGGAGGTGTTGAATTAATATGGTTTAGTATTTTTTTTTTTATTTTTGACTTGTAAATAAGGTTTGATTGTCTTGTATTTTAAAGTTGCTCTTATGGTATCGTGCTTCGGAAAATTGAAAGTCACAATATTAGCGCCTGGACAATTTAGAAACTCTTGAAGAATTTCCTTACTTCAACAACAACAACAACAACAACAAACCCCTAAAAACTCCAATTTTAGTTAGTTATAAAAAATATCTCCCCTCTAAGTATAGTCAGTTGCTATCATGCGATAGTTGTTTTCCAAAGACACCTCATATTATAAAAAATTGCATTTATGTTTTTAATGGTTTTAAGTTGTAATTTTAGAGGAAAGGGTGGTGGTGGTTTAGATCACTTTTTAGATTCCCAATGACAGAGTAATCATAGGAATTTAATAATTAGGTTTTCTTTTTCTCTGTAAGTCACATGTTTATATCTATAAAACCCAAACCACAGTGATAAATTAATATTTGATGAAATAAATCTAGCTTTTATGCCAAATTAATGGTCTTTTCCTGTCATCATTATTATTAGTAGTATATGTTAGTTATTGATATGTAACAAACCATTCTGAAACTTAGTTTAAAACAACCACCGTTTTTTATTGCTCATGAGTCTTGGGTCAGGTGGATGTTTCCCCTGATCTGGGGCAGGCTTAAGTGATGTTATATGGGTTTGCTCATATTTCTTGTGGCTTAGCTGGTAGAGTGGCTAAAACTAGCTTGGCTAGAGTAGTCTCATTCTCATGTCTGGTGCTTGGCTGGCTGTCAGCTGGGCTAACGGGAACTGGGCAATGTGTCTGAGGTATCCAGCACGCTGGCTTGGACTTGTTTCATGGTGGCAGAACATATTTCTAAGAGAGAGTTATGGAAGCATACGGGAATTCTAGAGGACCATGCTCAAAACTGGCAAACTGTCATTGTCATGGCTTTCCATTGGCCAAGGAAAGTCAGTCCAGTTCAAATTCAGGAGGTGGGGAAAGACTACGAAGTCACTTTGCAAGGTGTGTAAATACAGGAATACCTGAGAAAGTGGCAGAACTTTTGCATTCAATCTCCCACATTTAGTATAGTGCTTTTTTCAATTACCCAATCATGTATTTTTTGAAAACCCTTATTAATGATAAAGCATATATCCACTCCAGTGGGTAGCTGTGCTTAAACCTACAGCCGCTTTTATTTTCTTTTCTTTTTATAGTTACAGCTTCCCCACATAATGCAGATTGGGTTCCCTAATTAGACAGTTGAGCTATGTCCCTTTCTAGTTAAGAAAACTGGAAGAGATGCTTAAAATGGTCTTCTGCTGGCTATTTTAATCTGATTAAAAGTTTTCTGGCTTTCTTGAAGCCTTTTAATAATCTCGTTTCTCACAGTCTATTCAGTCTTATTTCCCAGTGTTCTGTTCTCTGGCTTGCTCACTGATTTTTCTCCCTGTCATTTTTTTTTTCCCCAATTGAGATGAAATTGTTTTAACAACAACAAAAGAATCACAACCCAATGGCATTTACATTCACAATGCGCAACCAACACCCTTATCAAGTTCTAAAACATTTTCATCACCTCAAAAGAAAAATCTGTATCTATTAGCAGCCATTCTCCATTCCTTCCTCCCACAAGCCCCTGGCAACCACCAATCTGCTTTCTGTCCCTGTGGATTTACCTGTTCCGGGCTGTGACTTGTTTTTAACCACAATGCATCTGTTTATGTTCTTTCTGCGTAGAGTATCCTAAATCCTATTAGACTTCTTCGGTGTTTGGCCCACTAATTTCTTCCTCCTCACAAATATTGTATCCTGTAGTTAAGTTTGGGGATACTGACCCTTAGTACTCCACTTCACTGAAACTGCTCTTCTCTCAGATTGTTGCCTCTCAGTCTTTACTGTACGGTGGGGGAGGAGAGAGGAGGGAGGGCTCTCCCCACAGCGTTAGTATTTGGACCTCATTCCTTTGTTCTAAGTCTCTCCACCTTCTTTCTCCCTCAGTGATCTTAACTACTACTATAATGAACCTAGATCTTTATTAGCCCAGTTCTCTTCAGAATTCCAGACCTGCTGGAATTTCCACCTAGATGTTTCCTATCTATTTAAACTGAATGTGAAGATTGAATTAATTTTCTCTCCTCACCCTCTCTCCTTCTTTAAATAAAATGAAACCAGTTTTTGCTCTTCTCATTCACTATCTTGGTAAATGGGACCATCATCCATACAGATCCTTGGGTTTGTTCCTAGGAATCAAGCGTTTTTTCTTCCTTATACCTAATTCTCTACCTGTAGTCTTTCTTCAAGTCTACTCCATCCCTAAATATCTCTGGAATGTCTGTTCTGTAGCCCTCACTTTAGGACCGGATTACCACTCTGCTTAGACAGGGGTTCACAAACTATAGCCCACAGGCCAAATACAGCCAGCTCCAGTTTTTGTAAATCAAGTATTTTTTTGTTTTTGTTTTAAAGATTTTATTTATTTATTTGACAGAGACACAGTGAGAGGGGAAACACAAGAAGGGGGCAGTAGAACAGGGAGAAGCAGGCTTCTTATAGAGCAGGGAGCCCAATGCAGGGCTCAGTCCTAGGACCCTGGGATCATGATCTGAGCCCAAGGCAGACACCTAACGACTGAGCCACCCAGAGGCCCCCTGTAGATAAAGTTTTATAGAAATACAGACTTGCTCGTTAGTTTAGGTATTTGTTGTTGCTGGCTGCTTTTATGCTACAAAGACAGAGTTGCATATTTGCAGATGAGCCCACATGTCCTATAATGCCAAAAAATATTTACTGTCTGGCCCTTTACAGAAAAGCTTTGCCTACCCTTGAACCAAAACTGATTTTCTGTCTCTAGTATTCCCTACCCTTTTCTCCCACCCCAGGTAAATATTCAGAATTCTGACCCTAACATCCTCTTGCATGAATTTTTTATTTACTATTCATTCCTTACAAAATAAAGTTTAAGACCCCCGCCTTATCGTAGCATAAATTACCTATTTGAAGTTTTTGACATTTCAGATTATTCTCCTCCTTGCTTTCTTCATATCTTCGACGACTTTTGCTGTACTTAACATACCTGTTTTGCAGTTTTATCCATTTAACAGTATTCTCCTAGTAGACTTGGAAACCAGCCTTTTGCCAGACCTGGAACCACCTCCTTCAAGAGGTGTTTGTTGACTGAATGGATTGATTGCTTTTGTGTTAGATTCTTCCTTACTAGTCTGGCAAGGTAAGAATTAAGCCTCAAACTACTTTTACATCTTCTGATTATATCTAAAGAAATACTAGGTCCGGAGTAGGAACATGTAGTGATTAAAATATTGATTTGAATTATCACCTAGATAAAGTGAAGAGGCACAAAGATTCCTTTGGGGAAGGAAGGTTGGGCATTCATCAAAATGAAACTAGCTAAGCCCACTGAAAAGAACTTGGTTTGTCGTAATTTACCAGCATTCCCCCCTTGTCATATATAGGCAGTTTCCCCGCTCTGTACTTGATTTTAATTGAATACTTTCTGCCATCCCTTAGGCATCATATAATCTGTTCTACGTAGTACATTTATAAGAAAGAATTTTTGGACAGAATGTGTTGAGTACATTTATTCTAAAGTACTGAGTAATTCTGGGTTTAAATGGGAACAGAAATCGATTATTACTCTTGCCATTAGCTGTTAGCTATCTGTATTTTTTCTTTACTGGATTAGTTTGCCCATTTGTGTATACCTATGTGCCAGCCCCTGGTAGGATTCCTAGTAACAGTAGAAGAAGTAACAGTAGTAGTAGTCACTTGTCTAGTGCTTTCTATATGCCAGCTGCTGTTGTAGGTACAATATATTCATTTATAACCTCTGAGATAGGTCTTGTTATCACTGTTTTATAGATGAGCAGCCTGAGATACAGAGAAGTGAAATGAATAAACTTGGAAGTGAAATAAATAAACTCCCTTGACTTTAATTGTATTGTGGTAATCAAGAGGAAATCATCATTGGAGCTGGGTGGGGTTGGTCTTACAGATGTTGTTTTTAGCAAACTTAGAAAAACACTTGGAGGTATAACTTAAATACAGCAGATTGCATAAAGGCTAAATGTACAACTCAGTGAATACCCTACCCCTCAGATCAAAGTACAAAACATTTTTGTCATTGTTAAGAAGGCTCTCTTAAGGTCCCTCTCAGTCCATAAATACCTCACCCTTTACCTTGCTTTGTTTTTTTAAAATTGTGTTTATCACCTCTTGGTATGTATTATAGTTTGTCTTTCCTGCTAGAGTATAAATAAGGTTCATGAGGACAGGAACTTGATTTTCTTCATTGTTCTATTCCATTGCTCAGCTAGTGCCTGACATACAGTAATTGTTCAACAACTATTAGATTGCTATAAATTAATTGAGAAATACTTGCTTGTTCACTACATACTGTGTTATGTGGTTTACAGATGCTGTTTTATTTACTAGGTATTGAGGGTAGATGATAAATTTTAGTTTCCTAGGAAGAGACTTTTGACATTCAGCAAGATAGTAAGCCAATTTTAAGACAAGGAAATTGAACTGTGTTGACATTGGGTTTAGTGTGTGCTGGTCTTTGCTCACGTGAATGTTAGGAAATAATGGCAGCCTATCTATTGGATTGCCTTCTTGAGAGTATCTGATTTCTTATAGTTATCTCAGATTCTTCACTTACACTCTTGGTATTTTTTCCGAATACCTCAAAGAGTTACAGAAGACTAAATGCTCCTTTTTGTGAAGAGGGAGTTGTGATAGAAAAAAGCATTGGTTTATTTGATCAGGTAATGCAGATTAGTTGTAGTTTAAAGGTCTTTTGTAAGTAAATGAGTTATGTGGTTTAGAAATCATTTTAAGTTCAAACTTTACATTCATGTAGAGCAGAAAGACATTTTGAGCTGAAGGTGACCCTAATATTCTGACTCATGCTCTTGTCTGTCAAGTTTAACCCTCTTGTTTTTACATTTGAGGAAACTGGGGTGCAAAGATGTGTCCTGTACTAGCTGCTGCAAAGCAGCCACCAAACCAATGTGTTTACCTTAAAAGTTAAAAGGCTTTTTTGCAACATTTTGACAGAAGCATTTGGGAGTTTTTGTAAACATACATGACTTAGGGTCCTACTCCCAAAGGTTTTTATTTTTATCAGATTTGGGATGGGAGCTAGACATGTGTAATGAGATAACAAAAACAAAGCAAAATAAAAACTCAAACCACGCTATCCCCTCAAATTTTTAATAACGAATTAATTTACCGAATGATACACACTATAGTGCCTTAGGGCCATTGTGCTATAATGTTTTCTTTTCTTTTCCTTTCCTTTCCTTTTTTTTTTTTCCTTTCCTTTCCTTTTTTTTTTCCTTTCCTTTCCTTTTTTTTTCTTTTTTCTTTCTTTCTCCTCTCCCTTTTTCCTTCCTTTTTTCTTTCCTTCCTTCCTTCTAGATTTTATTTCTTAGAGCAATTTCCAGTTTACAGAAAAACTGAACAGCAGGTAGGAGAATTTTCATATACTCCCTCCCTCCCTCCCTCCCCACACAGTTTCCCTTATTAACATCTTGGATTGTGTGGTACCTTTTGTTAATATTGATACATTGTTATTAACTAGAGTCTATAGTTTATTATTCATAATTGCCATTAGGCTCACTCTTTTTGTTGGATAGTTCTGTGGCTTTTGACAATTGCCAAACGTTAAATATTCACCATTGCAATATCATACAGAATAGTTTCCTCTGTGCTTCCCTATTCTTTATTAACCCCCACATCCCTGCAACCACTGGTCTTTTAAGTATCTGTGTAGTTTTGTCTTTTCCAGAATATCATGTAGTTAGCATCATATACTATACAGCCTTTTCAGACTTCCTTCTTTGACTTAGCAGTCTTCATTTTCATTTGTTTTTGTACCTTGATAGCTCATTTCTTTTTACTGCTGAATAATATTCCATTGTATGAAACAAACCAAAACCAAGGTTTGTTTATCCTTAGACTTATTAAAGGACATTGTGTGTGCTTCCATATTTTACAGATATGAATAAAGCTACTACAAACATTTGTGTGCAGGTTTTTGAGTGGACATGTTTTCAGCTCACATGCATAAATATCTTTAAGTGTAAACTGCCAAACTGTCTTTCAAAGTGACCATATAATTTTGCATTCCTATCAGCCGTGTGCGAGAATTCTTTTTTTTTTTTAAAAGATTTTATTTATTTATTTGACAGACAGAGATCACAAGTAGGCAGAGAAGCAGGCAGAGAGAGGAGGAAACAGGCTTCCTGCTGAGCAGAGAGCCTGATGCAGGGCTCAATCCCAGGACCCTGGGATGATGACCTGAGCCGAAGGCAGAGGCTCCAACCCACTGAGCCACCCAGGCGCCCCTGAGAATTCTCTTGTTCTGCATTCTCGCTAGCCTTTGGTGGTGCCAGTGTTTTGGATTTTAGTTATCTTAATAGGTTTGCGTGGTAACTTGTACTTTTTTTGTGTATGTGGGTTTTTTTTTAAAAAGGTTTATTTATTTGAAAGAGGGAGCAGGAGCACACTTGAGTGGGGGCAGGGGGAGGGGCAAAGGGAGAAGGGGAGAGAGACTCTCCAGCAGACTCCCTGCTGAGCAGTGAGCTGGACTCAGGGCTTGATCCTGTGACCCTGAGATCATGACTTGCACCTAAACTAAGAGTTGGCTGCTTAACCAACTGAGCCACCCAGGTGCGCCAGTAACTAACTCATTGTTTTGATTTTTAATTCCATAGTGACATATAATATTGAATATTTTTTTCATATGCTTATTTGCCATCTGTATATCTTCTTTGATGAAGTGTCTGTTCATGTCTTTTGCCTAATTTTAATCTTGTTGTTTTCTCATTCTTGAATTTTAAAGAGTTCTTTGGATATTGGGACACAAGTCCTTTGTTAGTAAGTTACATGTTTTCCTGATATCAGTCTGTGGCTCGTCTTTCCCTTCTCTTAATATTATCCTTCGCAAAGCATAATTTTTTAAATAATTTTTTGTTTTTAATGAAGTCCAGTTTCTTTCATGGATCATGATTTTCATGTTGTATCTAAAAAGTCAGGGACACCTGGGTGGCTATGTCGATTAAGCCGCTGTCTTCCGCTCAAGTCATGATCCAAGGGTCCTGGGATTGAGTCCGGCATGGGGCTCCTTGCTTGGCGGGGAGCCTGCTTCTCCGTCTGCCTACTCTGCCTGCCACTCCCTCTGCCTGTGCTCTCTCTCTCTCTGACAAATAAATACATAAAATCTTTAAAATAAAATAAAATAAAAAGTCATCACCAAACCCAAGGTTTTCTCCTGTTACCTTTTAGAAGCTCTGTAGGTTTTCCGTTTTACTTTAGGTCTATGATCCATTTCAAGTTAATTTTTGTGGAGGGAATAAGCTCAGTCGTTTTGTTTTGTTTTGTTTTGTTTGTTTGTGGATGTCCAATTGACCAAACATGTTTTTTAAAGAAGACTGTTATGGCTTTTGATGTCCTCTTTCAACGTATGCTTACGTGTGAATTATGATGCTTAAAATAAGAAACCTGAGATTACTATCATTATTTTTGACTTATAGAGCTTAAAACAGCTGAGGAGGTGGTAACCTATAAAGTAAGAGCTTAGGCTCTAGAATAAGTTCTTTTAACCAGATTCTGAATATACCATTTACTAGCCGTGACCTTGGACAAGTTATTTACTGTTACTAAATTGTGTCTTAGTTTCCTAATCTATATAAAGTTTTTTTTTTTTTTTTTTTTAACTAAAATTCTGTGTACTATAATGCATTTAGGATAGTAGCTTGCTACTATTCTACATTATATTATAGTTATTATAATAACTTATTTTTAGTTGTGGAATGTTATTAATAATAATAAAGAACCCTCAAGTGTTTTATATACTTTTAATTCACTATTCTTTATTATTCCTTAGAGTGTATTATAGGGAAATAATATAAACAAGAATAAACAATACACTTGGACCTTTTCTATCATTATTGGTAACTTTCTGGCAGAAGCAGATTTACATAAGGGAGCTTAATGAATGACCTAGAAAAACCATCTAAAATTTAAAAGCATAAAATGTAAAAAAGGAAAAAGTGCTTACCTCATTCTATATGCTCATTGTTTTTTAAAATCAATAAATACCATCAAGTAGCTTAAGACCAAAGGTTATATGTGTAAGAAGATGGTGAAAGAAGAGTTGTAGCTCTTTATAAAATGTATTTCATTCCTCTGCATATGATGTATGATACACTTTCTGCTTGGTTGTGTATTTAGAATCATTTCTTACTTTAGGTTGTGTTTGAGTTCTCTATCCAGTAAGTGTTTGAGTCTTTTAGGTAATATATCTTCAGTTCTTCAGTATCTGTCACAGAATTTCTGAACAGAGAAGCATGTGTTTCCCATTTGCTGTGTATTACTTTTAAAGCATTGTTTTCTAGTATCTACTTGATTTTTATTTTTTCTTAAGAGTAGATAGAGGAACGATTTGCAATGTAACCATGTGCATTGTAAGAAATGCCTATTTTTAAAGTTAGACTGGGTAAAATAGAGGGTTGAACAAGGGTCCTTTTGGGTAATACCTTGAATAAAAGCTGAGCAGTTCCTTATTTGTTTCACATAATTGCTAGTGAATAATGGGTATTTCCATACTTGTGTATTCAGCATTTCTGTGTATTTAGTAAATAAGATATTGGGATGATAATTGTTTAATGCACTGATAGAAATTGCTATCCTGCTGAGTTATCATAAAGTTTGAGTTTTGTCAAAGCAAACTTGATTTTTAGGTTACATTTTTTTCTATGGTAAGGGATTTGTAAGTGTGTCTTAACAGTGATCCTAAAACCTTTATTGAGGCATACTGTTATTTTGATCTCTGTAAACAATTCTTTTCTTAAAACTGCCCTGTGGCATATATATATTTTTTTTTTAAAGAGAGAGAGCACGCACTAGTAAGCATGTGAGCAGAGAGGGAGCAGCCGAGGGAGAAGAAGAGAATCTCAAGCAGGCTCCATGCTCAACGCAGAGCCTGATGTAAGAAGAAGAGAATCTCAAGCAGGCTCCATGCTCAATGCAGAGCCTGATGTGAGGCTCGGTCTCAGGACCCTGAGATCATGATCTGAGCCAAAATCAAGATTCAGACTCTTAACTAACTGAGCCACTCAGGCACCCCTGCAGAGATTTGTTTCTTAGTTTAAAAAAAAAAAAAAAGACCAATTTTATTTATTTCCTTGAGAGAGAGAGAGAGAGAGAGCAAGCAGGAGGAGGGAGAGAGAGAATTCCAAGCAGACTCCAAGCTGAGCACAGAGTCCAACAGGGGACTCAGTCTTATGACCCTAAGATCATGACCTGAGCCAAAACCAGGAGTCAGATGCTTAACCAACTGGAGGCAGATTTGTTTTTTAAATTAAGTCTTTATTCTAAGAGTTATTTGGCAACTAAATGACTCATGGTCCACCTTCTCTTAGATACTTAAATTGGTGATACCCTGTAGATGTTCAAAACAAGACAAAATAAAACAACAACAACAACAACAAAAACTAGTTATTAATATTAGTTTGACAACATGAATATTCTTAATGAGAATATCTTCTAAATTATCAGAATAAACCAGTACTTAAATTTTCCTGCTAGATAAAAAGACACCCCAGACTTCTTCTTCTGTTTTTTTTTTTTTGCAAGTTTTACCTGATGCTGGTTTTACTCATTCTGTACACAACAGAGCATCAACAAGCATTTTGTAGAATACAGAGACTTTTAAAAGTACATTCCATTCCTGATAAAAATATTCAACAAGTGAGGAATGGGAAGGGGCTTCCTCTGCCTGATATAGAGCAGCTATGAAAAAACCATGAGCAAACATCATACTCAAGATGAAAGACTGAATGTTTTCCCTGAGATGAGAAGCAAGATAAGGTTATCCACTTCTGCCACCTCTATTCAACATTGAGGTTCTTGCCAGGGCACTTTGGCAAGAAAAGGAAAAGGTGTCCGTATTGGTAAGAAAGAAGTAAAACTATCTCTTGTTTGCGGATGTGTGTAGAAAGTCCAAGAGATCCACTATTAATCCACTACTACAGCTGATAAATGAGTTCAGCAAGATAGAGAATCAATGTAAAAAAAAAAAGGTTGTATTTTTATAGTGGAAATTAGCAAATTATGAGAAACCAGTTCCATTTACAGTAGCATCAAAAGAAGTAAAATACTTAACAAATTTAACAATAACTTCGTTTAATAAATTTAATGAAAGAAGCACAAAACTTATACTCTGGAAATTACAAAATATTGTTAAACAAAATTAAAGAAACCTAAATAAATGGGAAGACATTCGATGTTCATGGATTGAAAGACTTAACATTGTTTAGGTGGCGGTACTCCTCTAATTCATAGATTCAGTGTGATCACTATCCAAATTTTAACTGCCTTTTGGCAGAAATTGATAAGCTGATCCTAAAATTCATACGGAAATATAAGGGATCTTGTATTAACTTATTTGGGCTGACATAAAGTTCCCAAAACTAGGTGACTTAAAACAGCAGAATTTTATTGTTCCAGAACCTGGAAATCCAAAATCAAGTTGTTGGGTGGGTGATGTGCTCTCTGACAGCTATAGGGAAGAATCCTCCCTTGCCTTTTCTAGTTTCTGGTATTTGCTAACAGTCCTTGGCATTCTTTGGCTTATATATACATCACTCCATTCACCTGGATGTCTTCTCCCTTCTTCCTTCACATTGTCTTCCCTTTGTATGTGTTTGTTTCTGTGCACTGAAGTCCCCTTATAAAGAGACCAGTCATATTGGATTAAGGGCCACCTGAATAACCTCATTTTAATTTGATTACCTGTATAGCCCCTGTTTCTAAAGTCACATTCTGAGGTAATTCAGGCTTAGAATTTCCATATGACTTTTTTTGTTTTGGGTGCGGGGTTGGGGAAAGACACCAAATTCAACCCTTAACAGATCCTGAATAGCCAGAAAAATCTTGAAAAAAAAGTTGGAGAACTTCTACTTTTTAATTTCAAGACTTAGTACAAAGCTACAATAATCAAGGTAGTGTGCCAGTGACATAAGGATAGACAAATCAATGGAATAGATTTGAAAATGTAAAAATTAACCCTTACATTTATGGTCAGTTCGTTTTGAAAAGGATACCAAGACAAGTTGGAAAAGAATAGTCTTTTCCACAAACAGTCTGGGACAAATGGCTGTCCACGTGCAAAAGCATTGAAATTGAACTATTACACCATATACAAAAATTACCTCAAAATAGATTAAAGACCTGTGTGCAAGAGCTAAAACTGTATAAACTCTTAAGAGAAAGGAGGAGTAAATCTTTGTGACCTTAAATTAGACAGTGGCTTCTTAGATGTCCCATCAAGAGCAAAAGCAATGAAAGAATAAATAAATTGAACATTATCAAAAATGAAAACATTTATGTTTCAAAACACCATCAGGAAAGAGAAAAGATAGTCCGCAGAAAGGGAGAAAATATTTGCAAATCATGTATCTGATAAAGGACTTGTACCTAGAAAATATAAATAAATCTTACAACTCAATAAGAAAGACAAAGTCATTCAATTAAAAATTGGCACAGAAAATATACAAACGGTTAATAAATACATGCAAAGGTGTTTAACGTCATTAGCCATCAGGAAAATCTAAAAACTACAGTGAAATACAACTTTATATCCATTGGGATGGCTAGAATCAGAAGTCAGTATCAAGTGTTTGTGAGGATTTGGATAAACTTTGGAAAGCAGTCTGATAGTAACTTACATGATTATAGATAGAGTTAACCTTACAATCCAGCAAGTTCACTCCTAGATTTGTACCAGTGTTTATAGCTTCATTATTTATAATAGGTAGAGAGTAGAAACACCCAAATGATGATTCAGATGATGAATGGAGAAACAAAATGTGGTTTATCCATACAATAGAATATTATTGAGTAATCAAAAGAAATCATACATAAAGAAATCAAAGCATACGACAAAACATACTATAACTTGGTTGAAACCAGAAACTGTTACTCTAAGTGAAAGAAGCCAATCATTAAAGACCATATGATTCCATTTATATGTTGTGTCCAGAATAAGCAAATCTATAGCTAGAAAGTAGATTAACGTTTCCTGAGGCCAGAAGGATGGAAGGATTGGGGAATGATGGGTAAGGGGTGCAGAGTTTCTATTTTGTCTAAGGAAAATGTTCTGAAATTCTGATGATGGATGCAAAATCCTGTGACTATGTTATGTCATTGAATTGTACACTTTAAGTGGGTGAATTATAACTTAATACAGCTGTTTTAAAAGGTAGGGTGTGTGCTGTGGTGAGTGCTGTGAATTGTGTAAGACTGGTGATTCATAGACCTGTTCCCCTGAAACAAATAACATTATATTTTGCCCGGCAGGGACCAAAAAAAAAAACTTAAAAAAAAAAAAAAAGGTATATGCCAGTTCATACTGTAATATCATAAGCCTAGGAACACTTTATTTTAGGGAAACATACACACATGAATATTTAAGTAACAAAAGAGATGCTATAGAATGATAATACATAAGCTGGTATATACTGATTTTCAGTATAGATCAGTGCTGTTCAGTAAAAATATATTGCAGTTTTCTAATTATTAAATTAAAATTTTCTAATTGTCACATTAAAATAAGTAGAATTAATTTAGGTAATAGATTTTATTTAACCCCATATATTACAAACTTAACATTTCAACATGTAATATGCATAAAAGTTATTGAAATACATTCTATTTCTTATACTAAGTCTCACCATTTGTTAGGTATTATAGTACATCTCAGTTCAGACTAACCACTTTTAGGTGTTTAATAGCTTCAATTTTAGTGACTATTGTATTAAATAGCACAAGTAGAGAGAGTCAGTGTCATTCCACAGAAAGAATAATAATTGTAGTTTAGAATGGTTAGGAAAGTACAGAGGAGATGATACTTGAGTTTATTTTGGCCATTTATTCATTCATTGATTGACTCAGTCATCCTTTCACCCAAGAGATTTTGAGCTCTTTATATGAAAACTGCTGAAAATGTAGACATGTCAATTTAAATAGTTCCTTAAGCATGTTTGAATTTTTTTGGAACCCAGTGAAGAAATGTTAGATTATATTAATACTTTCATGAAAAAAGTTATCTTTTTAGAACTTGAAGTAAATTCATCTAAAAAAATGTATATACTTAATTGTAGAGAATTTGAAAATTACAAAGTGGTACAAAAAGGAAAATAAAAGTTTACCTGTATTCTCACTATCCAGAGAAAGCACCTGTTTACTTTTTGGGGTGCTTATCTATGTAACATTTGTTTTCAAAATCGGGATCACATAAACAGCAGTTTGTAACCTGCTTTTTCATGTAATCTTGTATCTTGAATATTTTCTTATAACTTCTGTATTCTTTGAAAACTTAATTTTACTTTATTATTTTTTAAAGATTTTATTTATTTATTTGAGATAGAGAGCACAAGTGGGGAGGAGTGTCAGAGGGAGAGGGAGACACACACTCCCCACTGAGCAGGGAGCCCTGGGCAGGGCTCTGTCCCAGGACCCTGAGATCATGACCTTAGCCGAAGGCAGACACTTAACTGATTGAGCCATCCAGACACCCCAAAAAAGTAATTTTAATGGCTGTTAAATATTTTGTTCAGGGTGTACATTAATTTACCTAATGATTCTGTTATTATTGGGTGTCTAGATTGGTTCCAATTTAGTGATATTATAAATAGTGCTTCATTATAATATAATTTAATCATTTTTGTTAGTTTTTGATTACCTTTTTCCCCATGATATTCCTGGAAAGGGAAATACTGGGTGAAAGTCTTAGTATACTGTTTGTTGTTGCTGCTGTTGCTTTTTAGGAAAATTATACTTAATCAAAGCAGGATCTCATATAAAACAAGACTTCATATTTAAGAATATATGTATATCTACATGTCTTTGGATGTGACATTTATTGCTGAATTTCAACAATGGTTGATTTGTTTATGGACTTAAGGCCCCCTTGAATAGCAAGTCCTTACAGGGGCTCTTTGGCTCTTATTGAAAACCATTACTCAGTTCTCTCTTATCTGTACCTCATCTTTTGTGACTCTTGCTCCAGCAGATACCTTCTTGTTCCTAATACTTCTTTCTTCAGTGACTTTTTTTCTAATATCCTTGCTTGATATTTGGGAACTGTGTAAACGCATTTTTAGCAGTTGTCAGATATTAATCCTCCCAACACTGAGAGTAAAATTGTAAACTGATGAAACCTTTCTAAGAACTCAATTGGCGTGAGCTAATTGTGTTCGAGAATACCTAGTTTTATTTTACTTTGAGTACTTTTTTTTTTTTTAATTGCTGATTTGCTAGGTAAAATATGGTAGGTATATTTGGGAATGGGAAGAATGACTTAGTAAGTTCCTTCTTTCCCACCCTGTAACTGACTAGAAATTGGAAGGTGAGAACTAGGCTATAAAACCCAGTGTTTAAAATTTATCCTTGTCATCTGCTGCCGTGGAACTGTACATTTTCAGAGGTGGAAGAGGATATAAAAATTTATATTTATTCAATTCTTTCAGTTTACAGAGGGTAACTGAGGTCTAGAAAGGAGGTTCCTTGACTTTCTCAAGGTCACAAGCCAAACAGTGGTAGAAAAAAGCTTGGCCTGTTTTTTCAAAACTGGTCTGTTGTTTTTTCCATAAATGTCCCCTCCTTGCTTGTAGGTGACTTAAGTGTTTTTGTTTTTGATGCCTGATAGAATTTTTTTTTTTATCCATATAACCAAGATACTTTTGGTCATTGAGTCAGTTCTTTTAGGTATGCACTGTATCTTTTTGTCCTATAGATACAGTTTGCTCATTTTCAAGGAAATTTGTATCTTTGACTACTTTTTCTGTTCAAGTATTGAAATCCATTCTTGGAACAATAATTATCATGTTGAATCGTCTTTGTTCTCTCCATTTATTATCATCTCCAGAATTATTTCAGTTTTTCATTGATTCCCTCTGTATTACTGTGACTTCCTTTCTTCTCTGCATGTATTTTTCACCAAGTTTCTTCTGTCCATCTCTGTTTGTAGTTTATTAGATCTCTTGTTGTTTTGGTAAGCTAAGAAACAAATTGAGAAATGGCACCCCAAAAGATATTCATGTCAGGTTCTAGCAACCTGTGAATGTTACTTGATCTGGGAAAAGGGTTTTTGCAGATTACAATTAAATTAAGGATTTTGAAATGAGACCATCCTGGATTATCCAGGTGGGATCTAAATCCAACTAAAAGGTGTCCTTGTAAGAGATACACAAAAGAGAACAGACACACTGAGAAGCTCTATGACTATGGAGGTGGGGATTGGAATGATGTATCTGAGGCCGCAAGTCAAGTAACATGGACAGCTACCTGAAGCTAGAAGTGACAAGGAATGGATTCTGTCCTACAGCCTATAGAGGGATTACTACATCTTTTTTTTTTTTTTTTTTAAAGATTTTATTTATTTATTTGACAGAGAGAGATCACAAGCAGGCAGAGAGGCAGGCAGAGAGAGAGGAGGAAGCAGGCTCCCTGCTGAGCAGAGAGCCCGATGCGGGGCTCGATCCCAGGACCCTGAGATCATGACCTGAGCTGAAGGCAGCGGCTTAACCCACTGAGCCACCCAGGCGCCCGGGATTACTACATCTTGATTTCAGACTTCTGGTCTCCAGGACTGTGACAGAGTAATTTCTGTTGTTTTAAGCAACCCGTCTGTTGTAATTTGTTACTGCAGCCACAGGAAACTAATACAAGGACCCAAACAATTTTCTTTTTTTAAAAATTTTTCTATTGTTTTATGGCCTTTGTATTCTTGTTTTACTTATTTTGTGTTCTTCCTAAGTTCTCTTGTAGCACTGAACTCTCGGAAGGAATGTTTTCCTGAGCTTTAGATGGTTTTCTTCCAGATACGGTTTTTGGTTTGGCTTTAGCATGTTTTCCCTACAGTTATGTTTATGTTGGTGTTTTTGAACTTATTGTAGTTAAATTGGCCAGCTCTTTGCAGATCTTTTGTTGTGATATACTGTCCATCTGTGAGTTTTTCCTCTTTTTTTTTTAACCTTATTTTGGGTGTCTTTCTGGTCTAAGAATGTGGCTGCTATTTTTAATTTACTTTTCTGTAGCCTGAGGGGTGTGATAGGAAGGTAAATAGAGAAGTTCCCTAGCCAGTGCAGTCCTTTCTGCACATCTTTTCCACCACCAAGCTAGCGGTCCATCCCACTTTTGTGGGTTTTGTTTCTTCTCTCAACTTAGTACGTTAACCTGGAAGATGGGGTCTTTTTGCCTTTGCTGAAGTTCCTTGGCTTTTGGAGGTAAAAAACATTAGCCGTAGCCCCCTCCTTATAAGGAGAGTGTATTTTTATTTAATCTTATTTTTAACAGTTCTTCCATAATATAATTTACATACCATAAAGTTCATTGATTTAAAGTGTGCAATTTGGTCACTTTCAATATATATACAGGGCGTTGGTGGTATAGTGGTGAGCATAGCTGCCTTCCAGTATATATACAGGGTTGTGCAGCCATCACCATAATCTAATTTTAAAACATTTTCATCATCCCCCAAAGAAATATCTTAATCCATTAGCAGTCGCTTCCTATTTCCTTTCCATCTACCTCCCCAGCCCTAGGTAACCACTAAGTTACCTTCTGTCTCCATAGATTTGATTATTCTGGACCTCCTATAAACAGAGTCATCTAATAATATAGTCTTTTATGACTGACTACCCTTCTTTTATTCTATTTTGCTAAACTCCTTCAGTGTCTTTCTTTATCTCTGCCTTTATTATTTTTTCCACCTCATTGGCCCCTTCACACTTTTTTTTTTTTTTTTTAAGATTTTATTTATTTGACAGAGAGAGACACAGCAAGAGAGGGAACACAAGCAGGGGAAGCGGTAGAGGGAGAGGGAGAAGCAGAAGCAGGCTTCCCGCCGAGCAGGGGGCCTGATGCTGGGCTGGATCCTATGACCCTGGGATCATGACCTGAGCTGAAGGCAGATGAAGGCAGACGCTTAAGGACTGAGCCAGCCAGGCACCCCAACCCCACTTCACACTTTTTAAATATCAACTGAAATACCACTTTCTCAAGGCAACCCAACCCTGATAGACTCTAGATCCTTTATTATAGGCTCCCTTGCATCCTGTAATTCTCTTTTATGTAGTCTTACCTCAGTTAATATATAAGTGGACAATTACTTGTATAAATATATTTGCTATTCTTACTAGGCTGTAGGTCCATGAGAGAGGGAGTTTATAATTTATTGCTGAGTTTTCACAGTCTAGGGAGAAATACATACTTGGGTGAATATATTCAGTTACTTAACCCATTGAAAGGGGAGAGAAGTTTTCAGAGGAGGGGGAGGGTGTACATGTAGCACTATTCATAGTTGAAATGTAAGCTGGAAAATTAGAAAATTCGTAGTTAATTCACTTTGTGTACATTTATTGGACAGATACCATAAGAATTGTCTATTATACTCAGAAATATGGATCTGGGTAATTTCTTAGTATAGGAAAACTTAAGACTCTCTGTACCAGGTTAATTTCTGGAGTCCACTTATGTTGCTGGCCAGGTTATCTGGAGTATTTACTCCACCCAAGAAGTCGAATAACACAACTAAAATATTCTTTTTTATTTGGAATTCAGTTTTCCAAGGGTGTTTCTAAATTACTGGATCCTACTGTCTACTAGCAACACAGTTAATTGCAGGAGGCTGTTGCTTCATTTGCTTTGATAGATATCTTAATGAAATTGGTGAGGTTCAGCTGCTATTACGGGCTTCCGAGGTTCACCACTTTTTCTCTGTCATGGTGCTTGGATTATTAGGTACATTTCTTCTCTCCATTAATGTTTGCTTTGCTCCCTTTTAGGTGATGTAGGTACTTGAACAGAGGAGTGCAACTAGGGGTTGGTTATGTGTTGGGGTCTCAATATAGGGTAAATAATATTTTTCTTCTTGATGAAGTTTAAAGTGGCACTTTAAGAGTAATGGATTAGATGGCTTTCTATTGACCTTGTTGATCTATAGAACTATGTACTGTATCAAATCTCTGAAGCCTTAAACTGTGTCTACTGTAGAACTCTTTAATGGGTATGTAGTTTCAGTTTTTATAATGCAAACTGGTTAGAAAATAGGATGGCTCTACAAATATTTATTTTGTAACTAACTTTTATTAAAATATATTTTACCTGTGAAGCTATGAATGTTGTACAGAATGGAGGGCTATCGGATGGAGTCTTGCAGCTCAACTTGGAAAAGTTTCAGTGGACTCTTGGTCCTGTTTGCATATGTTCACTCTTGGTTCCTGTTTGCATCAGAATGTTTTTGAAGATTTTTTTTAGTTTATTTCTACACAGGAATTCAAGTTAATTTAGTAATCTGGGCATCTACTAGTATCTTTTCCTATTTGTTTTTTTCTTAGAAGCAGGTTGATACATTAGGGATAGAGTTGACACTTGGAATTAGAACAGCTGTTTTAATGTGGCCTTATTAGTTTGTGATCTCTAATAAGACTTCTTGGAGCCTCGGTTTCCTCATCTGTGAGATGAAGGTAATTTCATGCACTTCACGGGAGGATTATTAAGATTAAGTAAGGTTTTAGTGAAAATAATTGTTAAGGTACTCGGCTCTATAATCTTATAGGAGATACTGAATCCAGATTTTGAATAAATACTGAATCTGGATTTTTATTAATAAATAAATTCTCTTTGAACAGAAACCTCCATAAACAAAGGGCCCTTGTTTGTCTTACTCATTTTTTTTGTGTTCCTAGTTCCTTGCATAGTCTGGTACATAGATAGTGCTTATTAAGCATGTAATGAATTAATAATGACAATATATTTGAACAAAAAAATTCTATTGTATCTTCTTTCCTTTTCTGTTCTCAAGATTTTTGAAATTTTTTGTCATCCTAATAGTCACCATTAACATGAGAGAATACTTACAAAATAGAAAGAATATGCATGGCATAAACATATATGAGAGAATTAGTAATTTGCAAAGCCACATAAGAGTGATTTATTAAAGTACAAGTACTGGAAGTATAGAATTGCATCTCTTTCTCTCTCTTGCTTTCATTTTAAATGGAACTCACTTTTCCACTGATGTTCTTCTGACTGCAGAAGCATTGTTGGAGGTATGGTTATAAAAAGGAATTTAGCGAGCAGTCAGTGTTAGCTGACTCATGCTGGTCCTGTCCTGGTTTATCATTAGGTCAGGTAGGTAATAGTAGGAGATGATAAAGACCATCAAAAAGGCAACGTTAGTAATGTAGTTGTTTCTCAAGGATAAAAGTTCTTTTTTAAGAGAAAGTGTTTCCTACCTTTAAGTCCACTTGACTTCTGTCACTTGAAGTCATGAGTCAGCAGTGTGGGAAATACTCTGCCCTGGCATGGGGTGTACCCAGCATACCCTTCTGTGATCCACTGGGAGGATTAGCCATACTTCTTAGGCAGTGACAGTAGGAACCAAGACTTATTATAGTCCCACTGTGAGTGTAGGACTGTGTCATTCCAGTGGCCTTTATTTAACAGAGCCCAGTTAGCATCTCTTCTAGTAGAGCTTTGTAGGAAGAAATGCTAAGTGGACTCTGTTTTATGAATTTACTGAGTTGATCTGTCAGTACTCTTCTGTGTAGAGGTGGGCCTAGGGCATGTCCTTTGCCCTATTTGAATGGTACTGCTAGGTTCTCTAAAGTCCATCTTTATGGGAAGAGTATTAAGGGATGTTAAGGTAGTTTTTAGAGGGAGGCAAAGGGGCAAATATAAAAACCAATATGGATTTGATTCCAACTGGTTAGAATCAGTGGGGACAATGTTATTTAATATATTTTTGTCATGAGCGTATTCCTTATTAACTATAAATGTAGCATCATTACTCATGTAACTGTAAGCTAAAAAATTAACTAATCACTATTTGAAAATTTGTGTTGCCCTTTGCAGGAATGGAATAAGTGACTCAGTTCATACCTGGCTATTTTATTTTTCATTGTTAATGAGATTCCTGTAAAATTCTTAGGATCTACCCTACCTCATTTCCACTTTAACAGTTTAATAAGTTAAAATATAATACTTGAGGTGTATTCCCCCCACCCCCACCCCAGATTACACAGAAAAATCTTAGCCTATAAACAGAGTGTCTTCTAAAAGTTCATCACTTGCTTTGGAAATTAGAACATATTTTTACATTAAAAGTTTTGTTAAGTATGTAGAATAAAAATGAGGTTCCCAGGCAGGCTGTCCTATAAAAGCCTAAACCATAATTTATAACTTAGATATATACATATTTATAGTGAAAAAAGTAGAAAATAATAATATTGCAGGGATAGTAACTAAACAAAACTAACATCCCCTTCCCCCCAATAGTAGCTTTGAAAAGATTATTCTAAGTGTTGGTACTTGATTGATAAAGAGATTTAATTTGAGGGAAATAAGGAATAGGTAGAGACTTATGTGAGGCTGACAGATCTTTCTGGTTACTTTCAGGAGCTTTATAGGTTGATAGCATTGGCTTTTCAACTTATGGCTTTACTTTCTCTTAACTGGTATAGAACAGAAGTGCTACCCTTTTGCTTACCAGCTATAGTTAAGGTTATTATTATTTTTATTATTATTACATTATTTTAGCTCTTGAGTTGAATGATGAGAGGAGGGAAGAGAAAGAGAAAAAGTTTCCTCCAAGACTTGAGGGAAAAAAAAGATGGAGTAACATAGGGTGTTGCCAGAGGTGGATTTAATTGACAGAAGAATAATGCAAGTTTAAGGGAGGGGAGAATGTGAAGATTTGGGAGAGGGTGAAGATAGAAAGTGTCCTGGGTTAAACATCCCTGTATTTGTCAGTTGCTGGGCCTGGGTATCTTTGGAAGCTGTTTAGACCAGTGGTCTACTTTGGTGTTTATATTATGCATATATTTCAGAGAGAGAGAGGGAAGCAGGCTCCCTGCTGAGCAGAGAGCCTGATGCGGGGCTCGACCTCAGGACTCTGAGATCATGACCTGAGCAGAAGGCAGAGGCTTAACCCACTGAGCCAACCAGGTGCCCCAGTCATTGAGTTTTTTAAAGTAATTATTTGTTTCTTTTGTCTAAGCATTTGCTGTTTAGTCTTTCCATCCATATATGATAAACTATTTTTTTTGGTAATATGGAAGACTTCCTCATTAATAAAATTTAAATATACTGCCTACTCCCCCCAACCCCCAAATTGGGCAGTTTATAAACCAAACAGGTAAATATGTTTAAAACTTAAAGATTCTTTTTTTTTTTTTTTAAAGATTTTATTTATTTAAGAGAGAGAGAGAGAGAGAGAGAGAGGGCATGGGCATGCTAGAGCACAGGGGGAGGCAGGGAGAAGGAGAGGGAGAAGCAGACTCCCCACTGAGCATGGAGCCTGACACTAGACACTGGGCTCAACCCCAGCTCACGGGAATCAAGACTTGAGCCAAAGGCAGACGCTTAACTGACTTAGCCACCCAGATGCCCCGAAACTTAAAAGATTCAAATGTAAATCCTAAAATCTGAAGCTCTTTACATACATGCTGCAAAAGCCTGTTAGACTTTCACAGGAAATAAACCTATTTCTAAAATGCATTTTGATATTATTTCAAGTGAGGGCTTAAGACCAAGTGAAATATTTATTCATTTTGGGTTTGGTTTGATTTTATTCCAGTTCACTGGAGTTAGAAAAAAATGAAAAATATGCTTGATTCTAGTTCATGGTTCTTAAGTAAAATAATATTTAAATTCAGGCTGTTGAAAATTAGCAGGGTTCATTCTGATTTTTGGTTTGTTTGGTTTAAAGTAAAACTTGTTCTTTAAGAGACTATAAAAAATTGAATCAGTTAAAATTAGTTCAAAGGGAATATGGATATTTTGAACTAGAACTTTGACTTTGAATTAGAATTTACCTATCTAACAGATACTTGTGTTAGAATCTTCTGTACAGTATTTGAAATATTCAGTTTTGGTAAAAACAAAAAGTTGATTTTAGGACCTCAACTCCTGTGTATTTTTTTTATACCTTGGTCTTAAAGCAAAGTAATGTAGTAGGGTATAGGTTTTAAAAGTTCTGAATCCTATGGGTACCGTTTGTTGAAGGGAGTTACTTTGGGTAAATTACCAAACCTTTTTTGAACACCTTAGTTTCTTCCATTTGTTAAATGATCATCATGAGTATGTCACAAGGGATTAAATGGTATTATGGTTCTTTCTCAAAGTATGGTGGCTGGAACTGCATTAAGAATTAGGGGGGGGTGAAAAAAAAGAATTAGGGGGGTGGATGGAGTGCCTGAGTGGCACAGTCATTTATGCATCTGACTCTTAGTTCGGCTCAGGTCATGATCTCAGGGTCTTGAGATCTGGCCATGTCCCGCTCTGCACTCAGTGTGGAGTATGCTTGAGGGTTCTCTCTCCCTCTCCCTGTTCCTCCCACGTGTGCCCCACCCCCGTCTCGCTCTCTCTCAAATAAATATTTTTAAAGAAAGAATTACTGGGCATGGTTATTAAAAATGCAATTTTCTGAGCCCCACTCTACACCTGCTGAGTCTCTAGTGGTGAAATTCTTAGTTTTCAGTAAACTCTCCCAGGTGATTGATTCTTCTGTCTGCTGTGAATGGTTCTTACAAACTGTAAAATGGTACTCAAAATATACTTACATATAAGGGTTTCTGGGTGGTTCAGTTGGTTGAGCATCTGACTCTTGATTTTGGCTTGGGTCATGATCTCAGAGTGGTGGGATCAAGCCCTGGGCTGGGCTCCATATTCAGTGGGGAGTCTGCTAGAGATTCTCCCGCTCCTTCTCCCTCTGTCCCTTGCCCTTGCTCATGCATGTACACCCAACCCCCCCTGAAATAGATATTTCTTTAAAAAAAGAATATACTTACATATAAGTTGATAAAAATTGAACTTTAGACCTCAGAAGTGTCCCCTATCCCTGAAGGTTAACTTCATGTCTCAGAGTTCTTATCCATTGCTGCATATTGATGCTTCAGAAAAAACAGAATTATTTGGGAAATGGTTATGAAACAGACTAATTCTCCTACTTGTAAATAAATACACATGGGGCAAATTGGGTTATTTGTTTTGGCTGCATGTTGTTAACCATATTTCCAGTAAGCATTCCATTCTGTTTTACTACTGGTAAAACCATTCTATATACCTTATCCCTGGGGATTTGTGTCTGATCAATGGCAAGCATAAGAAGTCAGCACACTGCTTAATAATGTTTAGCATGAAATAGTTTCCAAATTCTAACAGTTGTGCTTAAGTAATTCTACATAAATTCAACGTAAACCTTTGCTGAGCACCTGCGTTGTGCTGAACCCTGTGCTAATAAGCACTGGGGAAATGGAAATGATTCAGATAATGTTTGGCTTTCCTAAGATCTCTTTAGTCAAGTGAGGGGCTCAGACTCTTAATAATTATAGAATGTTGTGATAAGCACTTTAGTAGGGCATGTACTGAGTGTTGAAAGAGCATAGCAGGGCAAAGTATTGTTTTTTTTTCTATTTCCATGGCCAATAATTCAAAGTTCAGAGAAACTATAATTTATTGAGCACTCTCTGTGGGGCATGCACTTAAAATGCTTAACTTATGTTACTTAATCATTACAATAGCCCTATGAAGTAGCAGCTATCTCCATTTTATAGATATTAAGTGGTAGAATATGTGATTCAAACCTTGATAAGACCACAGAGCAGTCCTGTATAATACCATTATGCCTCTAGCACAAAAACTTGACTGAATTTTTTTTTTCTTAAGGGGAATTTTATGGTCTTTCAGATTTGATGCTTACTAATCCCATTGGTAGGTATATCTCTGTGATTAAAATGTGGTGTTATCGTACTGTTGAGTCTGTAATCCTTTTTTTTTTTTTCCTGATCTTTATCCTTTGCCACCCTGTTTTCCTTTCTATGTCTAGAAGTGGCATATAGGGAAAGTTTTCCAAAGTCAGTCCATGTGTGATATCTGTCCATTTTGTTTTCCTTGCCTTTCCTTTTGTTTACTCTTCCTATCTCCAAAGGAAATTTAGTAATTCTTTAGTTTTATTTTTCCCAGCCCTTTACATAGAATCATGTGGAGATGAATAGTGTCTAAGGGAAAAGGCTCTGACAGAAAGATTTTTATCGTATGAAGATTTCATAGAAATTGCCTTATATTTTTTATCATGCTATTGATCATCGGGGTTGATTTCGCTGATTGCGGGGCTTGATTGGCATTCCTTTCTACCAAGTCTTGCTCCAAGGTTGTGAGCAGATTCACTCTTACTAGAGCTTCCGGGTCATAAAGTAGAGTCCCTATTTCATGCCAAGAATAAATTTATTTTTTAATTTGTCCACCTTTCATTCTGTGGACCTCAGTTCCTTACTTTTTATCTGATTCTGCTTATTGCAGAGAGGCAGAGAGAGGAGGAAGCAGGCTCCCTGCTGAGCAGAGACCCTGGGATCACTACCTGAGCTGAAGGCAGAGGATTTAACCCACTGAGCCACCCAGGCGCCCCAACAATAAAAAACTTCTTAACAATACTTCATATCTTCCTTATAGTCACAGTGGCTTGCTGGTTTCTCTGTGCTTTTGTTACAGACTTTTGACTCTCTATTATTTCTAAGTGGAGAGGTTATTCTTGAGTTAAAAGGAGGATATTTAGATAGTCATTATTGACTTTGTTCAGTTTGTGTCCGTAGTGAGGCTATTAGCATCTCTACAAGCCTCATAGTTAAAAAGTGTTGTAGTTGTTGCTTTTCCTTAACTCTAAATCTTAAGAAACCCAAATCAAATGGCTAAAGTATGAGTGAGATTTATCATTCATATAAAATTAGAATGTCAGTGTCAGATACCTTCTAAGTATTTAAACATGCTTGAAGTGGCCTTTTGGTTTTGGGATGCTCATGCCACACTTTGGGTGTGGTCAGTGTTACACTGTAACATTTGTTCCTCTCAAGGTGAATTGGTTTGAGGATTGACTTCAGAAGACTTTAAAAAATGTAAACACAAGGTGCTGCTTACAAGGTACAAACCTGTGTTTGAGAGATTGGGTACTAGCTCACACATATTATTTTAGGATATGCCTAAGGCTTTTAAAAAATTATATTCTGTATTTAACACCTTCAGTAGAAAGTGGTTATTCTGTTGTTCATGTCATCTTTCTGTTGCTTATAAGGAGTTTATTGTTTATATATTTAAGATTTAATATTATTTTCTAACTATAATAGGAAATTTATATTCCCTGAGTAAATTTTAATTGTAATAGAGAATCCCAGGAGTCCTCTGGTAGGAGACAGGGCCTCCTGGAGCTGAGCTGTTCCCATTGTTATGTTGTACCTGTAAGACAGTGGTGTTTTTTTAAGGAGACAGTTTGGTTGTAATTGGTATGAGACCCACTGTATCATGTGTTCTGGGAAATTTAGTATTGTTTGTTGTTGTTTTTGTTTTTTTTTAATGAGATTTGTTGATTTCCAGCTTTTCGTGAGGATTTTGGCTCGTTGCTTATAATGCTTTGTTGCTAAGATACAAAAATTATACAGTTTCTAGTAGCAGATGTTAAATTGTTTGAACATCACAAAATCGATTATTTTACATTTTTGTTTTCCATATGCTTTTGCTTTGGGATAAGTTCCAAAATCTAAGGTTACCAAAGTATTTTTGGAAATAGCTCTTTAGCTATTAGTAAGTGAATGGTTGAGGCCTGGAAACTGTAACAGATTATCATTTATTGTCTTATTTCTTACTGCTTCAGAGCTGATCTTTTCACATTATATTTTCAGAAATATATGCTTCTTGGGGGGGGCAATAATACATGAAGTTAAGTTTTTCAGCTGTATTAGGAACGTTGTAAAATATAGCAGAGGCAGTATGAGGCAAGTGAGGAGTTCTTTTTACTTAAAGCTTTATGATATTGGACAAGTTAAACTCTTAATTTTACTTTCCTCATTTGCATAGTAATGTAATGTCTTCCTGCATTTTTTTATGAGAGTAGAGGAAACAATGAATTGGATGGTTCTTTATACAGTGAAATTTTATACAGCTGTTTTATTGCTAAGTCGGCAAACTACAATGCCAAATAGTGACATGCTTTTCCTTGGCACACTAGCTGCTGACTGTCCCATGTGCTGATGCTCATGCCAAGTCATCCCCAGTGTTATCTTGCCATTCTTTACAGCTCTTCTATTTCAGTTCTATGATGAAGCAGTCTGAAGAGCTTGATACTTTCTGAATAAAAATTTGAGAATGCTTGAGGTAGAAAGCCTGAGAACCATTGTTCCTAGTATACTTAGGGATTTCGTATTGGAAGAAAATATAGCCTGTAAGAGTTCTCAGCAATTTCTGAACTGCTCAAAAGAGAATAGAATAAGTCTTTAATTTCTGCTAAAATGGTTAAGTCTACCTTTTTTACTAGGTGTATAGGAGTGTGAAAGGATTGATCCTTGGCCAAATTCACTTGCAAGTTTAAATTAAGAAGTCTTAAGAGTGCCTTCTAGTGATAGCATCTGTAGGACCTATTTATCTTTCTACCCCACTTTAATATTTTTGCAGAATTATTTCATTTATGCATTATAATTTAGATATGAGAAAAAGTACAGTTAGATGTTTAGATGTTCCCTAGACTTAGTAGTTGAGGTTGAAGAGATTTTAAATCTCAGGGTTCCGATGGATACCTTTCATAGCTGGTTCTAGAAGTCCTATTTCTGAAATGCTATGGTTTCTTTAGAAATACAGTCTGAGGAGGCAAGTGGGGAATGTTTATATATGCTTATATTAAGTTCTTTTATAGAAGCAAGTTCAAAGCTGTGGCTACTATTTTCTTTATTGAAATATGGTTATACAGTAGAAAAGCGTAGTTTTTGTTTACACCTCAGCTTTTGTTTTCAATTAAAATTGTGAAATGCAGCAGCCGTTCTTAAAATCTGTTATTTTAATTAAAAAAAAAACAATAATGCTCTGTTTTGTAAATTAAACCTGTGAGATTTTACAAGTAACTTGTTCAGTAGAATTATTAATAGTTCTTGAAATATATACTTTTTGGTGTTATGCTTTTGACTTGGATGATCTAGGGAAGAGTCAGGCTGTTGAAATCAATTTTGTTTTTTATTTTCTTTGGGCAGTTGGATAAGAAAATATATTCAATACCTTGGATTTTATTCTTTCTGAATTCAACCATTTTTAGAGCTCTTCATTTAGAGTTTAAGTTTAGAAGACTATGATTCTGTCTTTAGAGGAATGTTGTGTAATACAAGTAGAGATAGGTTTATTTTACAAATGAAGAAGAAAATAATGTATAGTAAAGTTTATAGTCAACCTGAAAAGTTGTAATTAACATTAACATGCTCAAAAGTGACGGTAATATGGAATATTTGGGGAGTTGAGCATGATGATTTAGAACTGAGATTTGATTTAATTAGGTCTTATAAAATATTTGAGATTTATCTTACTAGGAAGTAAAATGTGAAGAGATCATTTGAAAGCATTGAGAACTGCTGTATATGCGTGGGCTTCTGCTGGGATTTGCATGCATTTCAAGTACATATAATACTGTTATGAATAACAGTGTGATGGTGTTGACAAGATTTGAGTTATCTTTCTTCAAGTGTTGTTGGATTTGTGCTGTCATACCTGTTGGGTGTTATACCTTGGAACCAAAAACATACATATTTAAGGTAGTCAATCGTGCTATTATATATAATATAGATTGCCTGTAATTCACCTAGGTCTTAAAGTAGGAATCTTTCATTGCTTTTGTGTCTTTCATGAATGCTGCCTTATAAGCAGGAGAATTAATCAGTCACAGATATTGCATATTGGTTTTCATCTATATTAGTACCTCTGTGAACTAAAATAGTTATACACTTTGGGTAAATATGCCGGTAACATTTCGATATTCATTTACCTGGTAATTTTATATTGGGGAAAAATTGAAACCATTGGAAAAAGAGATGATTATTTTTTCATTCTTTTATATGTGAGTTACAAATGAATACTTCATAATCTAGGCTTGGTATCTGGACTTAGAAACTGCATTATTTTTTCTTTTATTAGGTTAGATGAATTCAGATAGCATCATAAAAATGATATAATGGAAGAGTAGAAGAGGAAAAAAGGAAAAAGTGCAGTTTAGTCTGAGTCTAAGGACTTACATATACTGAGAATAGGGTTTAGATTTCTCAGGAAGAGAGAAAAAGCACAAATTATAATTGCTACTTCACAATGATTGTACCCACTAGAATCTGTATGTATTCTGAAATCATTGAAAGAACAATTTAAAGCTTTTTAGAATCAGGTTCTAGGTAGCATAGTATGGTTTAGAATAGTTTAAGAGTTTGGAGAATAAGATTATGTGAACTCTGCCTAGTCAAATAGGAGGTGGCTCTTGAGCTTGAATTGAAGAGACTCTGGATTATTACTGGGAGGGGAGGAAAAGTGCAAAAGGTAAGGCAGGAGCCATTGAGTGGGCAGAGACCACAGAACTTCAGTGAACTACTTACAAATGAGACTTAATTCAGAATGGGTTTGGTTTTTCTTTTATCTTTTACATCTCTTACCCCAAATTAACACTCTATATTCCTTTTCCCCATCTAACCTTTCTCTGAGAAGTATTCTATTTTCTTAAAAAGAAATAAGATAGCAGAGAAGCAAAAACTCAAAGCCTTCCCTTCCTAAAGGCAGAATGGTCTGAATATAGTCAACATATTTAGATATTTTTAGCTGCACCTATTTTATTTTTGAGTAAAATAAGGAAGCCTTGAGAAAAGAACTAGGGCCTGTAGAGTTGGATGGATAAAGATTCAAACCCCAGTGGATCCACCATTTGACTTTTGACTTTGGCCAAATTTAACATTCTATTAATTTTGTATGGGAACAGTACTGTATACCTCATGGGGTTGTTATTTTTATTAAATGGAGTCATATATATAAGCTAAGCATGATGCCTCGTCTACACAATGACTGAATAAATAGTGGTTAAAAAAATTACTTATAATTGAAACAAATAGTTGAAATAATTCTATATGATGAACTAAGATGAGCATTTAAAAATAATTTGTAGTAGGGGCACCTGGGTGGCTCGGTTGGTTAAGCAACTTTCTTCAGCTCAGGTCATGATCCTGGAGTCCCGGGATGGAGTCCCACATAGGGCTCCCTACTCAGCGGGGAGTCTGCTTCTCCCTCTGACCTCTCCCCTCTCATGCTCCCTTTCATTCTCTCGCTCTCTCAAATAAACAAAAAAAAATCTTTAAAGAAAAATAAAAATAAAAAAATAAAAATAATTTGTAGTAAAGAATGTAGTTTACTTTGTATAGTTAAATAATTTTCTCTGTTTTTTATGAATTAATTCTTTACAATTCTTATTTTTCTATCTCTTCCTTCTTTTAGGAGACAAGGATGGCAGCAAGGTGACCACAGTGGTGGCAACTCCTGGGCAGGGTCCAGACAGGCCACAAGAAGTCAGCTATACAGACACTAAAGTGATTGGGAATGGGTCATTTGGAGTGGTATATCAAGCCAAACTTTGTGATTCAGGAGAACTGGTTGCCATCAAGAAAGTATTGCAGGACAAGAGATTTAAGGTAAGACCTTTGGTATTTCATGTATTTTGTTGCTATCAATAGATGTAAATGAGTATTTTTTCCATTCATTTCTTTTTGCTTCAAGTGCAAATTTATTATAGAGACTTTCTGTCCCTTTTTTTTTTTTTTTAAAGATTTATTTATTTATTTATTTGACAGAGAGAGAGAGAGAGAGAGAGAGAACACAGAACACAGGGGGAGTGGGGGCGGGAAAAGCAGGTTTTCCACTGAGCAGAAAGCCCGACACGGGTCTTGATCCCAGAACCCTGGGATCATGACCTGAGCTAAAGGCAGATGCTTAATGACTGAGCTACCTAGGTGCCCTGAGACTTTATTTCCTTTTTTCTATTTTATAGAGATAAAATTTACTAAAGAGCGCAATATTTTTGAACCACTGCTGAGTGATACGTGATGTTAAAATGTTGTGAAAGTAGATGAAAATTTCTCAATTTATACTTTTAAAAAATGACCTGGATCTCACTGGTGTAGGAGAACAGAGAAACACTACCTGTGGTGTTTGCTCATTTGAACAATTGACTATACTTCCTTTCTTAAAATTTCCTTTGAATCTGTGATGCGACACTATCATTTATTTTTTCCTAAATAACTGAATTTTCTTTGCTATTTTCTTATGTCTTTCATCCACCTAAACCAGCCATCCCCACAGTTTAGTTTATTTTCATTTCTTACACTAGCTCTCTAGGGGATCCTATGCATGAATGTTCAGAGGTCATCTCTTATTTTATGGTCTATAGTTGAGAGTCAGGAGACCTGGGCTCTAAAGTAGACTCTGCTGTTAACAAGCCACACAGCTCTGTTCTGTTCTCTACTTCTCCCACTTATGCAGTCTTTTACTGATAGTCACCCCTGTGCTAGCAACTATGCCAAATTTGAAGGGCTATAAAAATAAATGAGATGATCACTCCTCTGAAAAGGCACAGTCTACTAGCTCTAGAATGTCTCAAATATTCTAAAGAGGTTTTTTTTTTCCTTAAACCTTTTGTCTTCAGTTCTTACTCTTGTGAGTACTAGGCCCCTGTTGCCAAATGCCTATTGGATCTTGATTTGTTACCTCAAATTGGCAAGGCTTCTTACCTAAGACTGACCTGAGTTTAAGATCCAGTGGAAATCCTTTCTGTTGGTTCCCATTCCTTTTTGCTTTTTCCTTCGAATGATTTTGTCATTCACCTTGTCATTCAGACTTTTCTATTCTCTCATACCTTATATCTAGTTGTTATCAAACTTCATTGATTTTTTTTTTTCCCTCCTCACTGCCTTGATGATCGGTGACTTCTTTCCCTTTTTCATCACTACTATTCTAGTCAGTCCCTTGCCATTATTTGGCTTACCCACTAGTAAGATTCTACTTCTCATCTTCCACATACCAGCACTAGAATAACCCCACAGTTCAGTTTGGTCATACTGTTTTCCCTACACACAATTCTTCTATGGTTCCTCATAGTCTAGGAAAAAAAGCCTGCTCAGTTCAGTAGTATGTTCAGGAACTTCCATAGTCTTGCCTTATCTCTAGATAGTCAGCTTTCCAAATCTTCTGTGCTACTATCCTTGAAATATATTGGTCTTTATGGCCTCTTTGCTTTTTTTTTTTTTTAAGATTTTATTTATTTATTTGTCAGAGAGAGAGAGAGAGAGAGAGAGCGCGAGAGTGAGCACAAGCAGATAGAGTGGCAGGCAGAGGCAGAGGGAGAAGCAGGCTCCCTGCTGAGCAAGGAGCCCCATGCGGGACTCGATCCCAGGATGCCGGGATCATGACCTGAGCCGAAGGCAGCGGCTTAACCCACTGAGCCACCCAGGTGTCCCGGCCTCTTTGCTTTTATTTAGCTTCCTTTATCACTCCCATTCTCTTGCTAATCTAAATCTTGTGCAAGTATAAAGACCCTTGTCAGATTGCTCCTTTATGAAATTTCTCACATTATTCCAGTGAGCCTGTGGATATTGTTCTAAATTCCTTGAACACTTATTGTCCATAAACTAGTGAAATTCCAAATTTTTTCATGACAGAAACTCCATTTTTTTTTTTTTAAGATTTTATTCATTTATTTGACAGAGAGAGACACAGTGAGAGAGGGAACAGAAGCAGGGGGAGTGAGAGAGGGGGAAGCAGGCTTCCCGCTGAGCAGGGAGGCCCATGTGGGGCTCGATCCCAGGACCCTGGGATCATGACTTAAGCCAAAGGCAGATGCTTAATGACTGAGCCACCGAGGCGCCCCCAAAGACTTCATATTTATTATGTGTATCCTGGGTGCCCACACATTCAGTGTTTTGGGTTTTTGTTTTGTTTTGTTTTTATTAGTAGTTGATAATAGCAAATGCTTACCAAATTCTTGTTACATGCTCAGTGATTTACTAAGATTTACTAAGATTTTGAGCCTTATCATTAGTTTTGTGAGATTGGTACTGTTATTATTTGGATAAGAAAACCTACGCACAGAGATTATAAATTAACTTGCCCAGGGTCACACAGTTAGCAAGTGGAAAGTTGGGCAAGTATTTGAATCCACATGTTCTGACTGCAGAGAGCTTTACTAAATATTTTATCATCACTAACAGATTCTAAACAGATACTGTTTTAAATTTTTTTCCTTTGGTGTGATTAAGTAATTCCTTTGAAATACAGTTTGGTTCATTTGTTTCTGTATGTATCCCTTCTTAGAATGTTATCCCTGTTCTTACTTGACTTTAAAAAAAAAAAAATTATTTGGGCGCCTGGGTGGCTCAGTGGGTTAAGCCTCTGCCTTCAGTTCAGGTCATGGTCTCAGGGTCTTGGGATCGAGCCCCACATCGGGTTCTCAGCTCAGTGGGGAGCCTGCTTCCTCCTCTCTCTCTGCCTGCTTCTCTGCCTACTTGTGATCTCTCTCTTTAAGAAAAAAAGAAAAAAAATTATATTTTCAGGCTGTGAAACACACTAATATGGTTGCAAAGACCAGAAATATACAAATGTCATGTACTCTTTGTTCCCTCTGTCATGTTTCCATTCACTCACTGTAGATAGCCAGTCTAATTGTGTTTTGGTTCATTTTTTCTGGGTTTCTTTAACACAAATGAGCAATTAAGTGTAATTTTCTTGCCTTCTTTTTAACATAAAAGATAATATATTAGGGATACTCTTTTGTACTTTGCCTTTTCTCTTATCTATATTTTTTAGACGTCATTGCATGTAAATTCAGAGATATTTCTCATCCAGCTGCATAGTATTCCAGAGTTCATTCAACCATTCTTCAATGTATGGATATTTAATTTCTTTTCAATATTTTATAATCTCTAGGGGTGCTGCTATGAAAAACCTTTTCATATTCATTGTTTTAATCAGATGTGTGTCTTCAGGGTAAATTAAGAGAAGTAGACTGCTGAGTCAAAACATAAACACTTACGGGGCGCCTGGGTGGCTCAGTGGGTTAAAGCCTCTGCCTTCGGCTCAGGTCATGATCCCAGGATCCTGGGATCGAGCCCCGCATCGGGCTCTCTGCTCAGCAGGGAGCCTGCTTCCCTTCCTCTCTCTCTGCCTACCTCTCTGCCTACTGTGATCTTTGTCTGTCAAATAAATAAAGAAAATCTTTAAAAAAAAAAAAAAAACATAAACACTTACGTAGTTTTGTTTGATATTGCTAAATTCTCCTCCATAAGGGTTGAACCAGTCTGGGTTCTCTTCAGTAATATGAGTGCCCATTGCCCCCCAGTGTGGACAAAATGCATTGCTTAACTTTTTCATCTTTTTGCTCATCTGATAGCTGAGAAATGGTAGCTCATTGTAGTTTTAATTTATAATCTTATTATTATGAATGTAGTTTAACGTCTTTTCACCTGTTCAAGGTCCATTTTGTTTTTGTGAGTGTATATGAATTGTCCTTTTTTTTCTTTTTCTCTTTTTGCCCATTTTCTTTTTTCTTTTTGCCCATTTTCAAAATGAGGTTTTGGCCTTTTCCTCTTAACTCTGAACAATTTTTTATAACGGATTAACCTTTATCTGTGATATAGGTAGTACTTCTACTTTGTATATTCCATTTTTCTACCATATGAAAGTCTCGCACTACCCCATGAGTCAAATTTATTGTTCTTTTATCATATCTGGGTTTTAAGTTATAAGTAAAAAGACTTTCCTAATGAAAAACCTTTTCCTCAGGTTAAAGAGAAATTCACATTTTTTTTTTTTTTTCTGGTAGTTACAAGATTTCACTTTTCACATTTAAATTCTCTGATCCATTTGAAATTTATCCTTTTTTTATGGAGTTTATTCTTAGGTATGGTATGAGTTACTGATACAATTTTATCTTTTCTAACTCATTAACCATTTAGTTGCTCAGTACAGTTTTTTAAAGGTATGTCTTTGCTCCAGTGACTTGCCTTGGTATTGCAATCATATGATGAATTTCCACACGTACTTGGTCTATTTCTGGACTTGCCATTCTGTTCTACTAAGTCCATTCTGTTCCAGACTAGGTCGTTTGCATATCCCTCTGTCATTACCACACTGTTTTAATTATAGAGCTTTAAAGTATGTTTTAATGTCTCCTAGAGCTAATCTATTCTTGTAGCTTTCCTTTTTTGTGTTTTCTAGCTATTCTTTTTTTTTTTTTTTTTAAGATTTTATTTATTTATTTGACAGATCACAAGTAGGCAGAGAGGTAGGCAGAGAGAGAAGGGTAGCAGGCTCCCTGCTGAGCAGAGAACCCGATGTGGGGCTCAATCCCAGGACCCTGAGATCATGACCTGAGCCGAAGGCAGAGGCTTAACCCTCTGAGCCACCCAGGCACCCCCTGTTTTCTAGCTATTCTTGAGTGTTTGTTTTTCCATATGAACTTTGGCATCAATTTGATTAATTCCATAAAAAAGCTGTTTGATATTTTTAATTGAAATTTCATTAGCTTATAAATTAACTTTAGGAGAACTGACCTATTTCTGATGTTGGCTTATCTATGAATAAGAGATATCTTTCTGTTTGTTCAAGTTTACTTTTGTGTATTTCAGGAGTTTTATTGTATAGGCTTTTGACATTTCTAGTTAAATTTATTCCTAAATATTTATTACTTTTGTTGCTATTGTATCTTTTGGTTTTTTTTCTTCTACATGCTAAAAAGTAGCAGGTTCAGTTCTTTCCATTGTATCACCTTTCCTTTATGAAACTTAAGTATTTTTTGTTCTCCTTGCTAAATGTTAACTGTTTCCAAAAAAATTTTTTTTTATATATTGGCCAATTCATTTTTCTTGATTATCATAAAATAGTAGGAATTTTCATGACAATTTAAGATTCTGTAGTTTCCCTTCTGTGATTTACATAGCTGCTGCCTGGGATTACACTAAATAATTATGTATTTCCAGAAAAGGTTGAAATAGGGTCTTCTCCTTGTCCAGTCAAAGAAATCGTCCTGAGGAACCTGCCAGTATCGGTGAAAGGCAGTTTATTTTGGTGAAAAAATGAGAGAGAAAATAGAGACCAAAAAAGCAAACAAACAAACAAACAAAAAAACCCACAAAACAAAACAAAATCCAAGAGTAATTATCCCTGCACACCAGTCACATAAACTATATATAAGTCACTGAGCTTTTCTATTAGGAATTTTAGGTATAATCTTCATTTCAGTAGTGTTTTACCTGTAATTTGAATGCCTTTTTTTCTTCTGTGACCCACCATACTGTGGCAAATTACTTAAACAGAAATTAAATTACTTCACTTGGCTGGTTTGGAAGTGCTTATGATAGAAAATGCTCTTGTGGTTTTGTAGAGATAAAGTCTAGCTAGGTACCTTATTTGGGAGACCTTTGATGTTAGATCAGGGCGAAGATTAATTGGTCCCAAAAGCTACTGACAGTTGTTAAGGCTGGCTTTTCTAATTTGAAAATTGGTAAGTTGCATTTTTAATTAATTAGTGATCTTTGCCTCATTAACTATTAATTTCAGTTCTCCTTTGAACTGAGTCATAGGTTTCAGGTCTCCTGTTTGGTTTCAGTTGTTCTGTGGTCAGGATATGCGGGTGGAGATGTGAAGTGTAACTATCATCCTATCGTAAATAGAGAGTGAACAGGGTTCTACTTTTAATATTTACCATTTTTGAGAATGAGGAGAGATTTAATCCATGGGATTATTATTATTCTCTGCATGGATATTGTGGAGACAGCATAGAGGAAGGAAGACCTTGGGTGTTCATTATTAGTAGTTTTGTAAGCTAGAGCATATTCATTAACTTTATGAGCTTCAGTTTTATACTACAACAATGCCCCAGCCTACTGTTTGGCACAGAAGAGAACTCAATAAATATTGTGTTCCCTTTTTTTCCTCATGTTGTATGAATCAAATGAAACAATGTATTATGAGAACATGTTCTGAATTTTAAAACTCCTAGTAACTAAATTCTGCTTTTATTTTTAGGCATCTGAATTACTACAAATGGCTGTTTACTTTGGATTTTTGTGTTCGTTTTACTTGCTCTTAAATTTGATAATCTTTTTTTAAAATAAACATTTTTTTCTTTTTTAGAGAGGGATGGGGAAGCAGCAGAGAGAGGGGGAAGATCTTAAGCAGCCTCTATGCCCAGCAGAGAGTCTGACACAGGGCTCGATCTTACAACCCTGAGATTATGACCTGAGCTGAAATCAAGAGTCAGACAGTTAACTGGCCCCCCAGGTGCCCCTAAATTTGATAATCTTATTTTGAGGCACCTAATTGTATGTATTTGTATAACTATTTTAAGTCATTTGTGGAAAATCTATTCCTGATAAAACTGACAACTTTAAAAGAGATAGTAATCTTTACTTATGTCATATGGAGTTATGTTCTTTGGGTCACAGAAATGTCTTAACTTCTCTGGAGGAGAAAGGAAAGGACAGTAAGTAGGAAAGGTCTTACACTGCAATGCAACTCTAAGAAAGTTAAAGCAAAACCAGTGGGGAATCTCACCCTGAGGTTGAACCATCAGAGGAGTACAATGTCCCCTGGGAAAAGGTCTCCCTTAAATATATCTGCCATATGCAGTCATTTTCTGGCAGTCAGTTCATGGGAAGCTTGGCATGGCATGGTTTGAACAGAGGAATGGCTTTGAGAGCTCAGCAGCTGGGGCCATGGGTCAGTGATGCTCCTTGCAGTGTGAGATTTGAGAGGCACATTATTACCAAACCAGGCCTTGTAGGGTTAGAGACCCTTTTCTGCTACTTTCCAAGTGTATAGGTAGTAACTAGTAAAATGTTTTTTTTTTTTTTTTTAATGAATTGAATTTTTAGAGACTGTACAAAGGTTGTTGTCAAAGAGTTCTGTTGATTTTGCTTTTAAAATTATATATAGTTTTATTGTGTCTTTTATTCCAGAGACACAAAAAATGGTCTTGAATGTCCTTTTTCTGGTTTTTAATGGCTTGAATATCTTGAGTGAATGAGGAATAAAACTTAATATAAGGCAGCCAGAGTAATTAGGCAGAAAAGAAAAGAAAAGACATTCAAATTGGAGAGGAAGAAGTACAACTGTCACTATTTGCAGATGACGTGATATTATATATAGAAAACCCTAAAGACTCCATCAAAAAAAACCTTTAGAACAACTGAGAACAGGAGACACAAAAATCTCTTGCATGTCTATACACTAATAATGAACTATCAGAAAGAGAAATAAAGAAAGCAGTCTCATAATTGCATTGAAAAGGATAAAATCCTAGGAATAAATTTAACTGCAAGGTGAAAGACTCAATATTGAAAATTATAAGACAATAATGAAAGAAGTTGAAGAAGACACAAATAAATGGAATGATATTCTGTGCTCATGAATTGGAAGAAATCAGTTTTGTTAAAATGTCCACATCACCCAAAGTAATCTACAAATTTTAGTGCAATCACTATTAAAATTTCAGTTGTATTTTTTAAAAAGCTTATTTATTTATTTATTCATTTATTTGAGAGTGAGCATGAGCTGGGAGAGGGGCAGACAGAGAGGGAGAGGAATGGAGAGAATCCCAACCAGACTGTGCTGAGCACAAAGCCTGATGCAGGGCTCAATCTCATGACCCCAGGATCACAACCTGAGCTGAAACCAAGAGTCAGAGGCTTAACCGACTGAGCCATCCAGGTGCCCCTGCTATTTTTCAAAGAAATAGAACAAATAATCCTAAAATCTGTATGGAACCATGAAAAACCCTGAATAGCCAAAGCAGTCTTGAGAAAGAAGAACAAAGCTGAAGACATGATACTCCCTGGTTCCAAATTCTGATACAGAGCTGTAGTAATCAAAACAATATGATACTGGCATAAAAGAAAAGATGCATAAATCAATGGAACAGAATAGAGAAAGCACAGAAATAAACCTATGCCTATGTGGTTAAGTATGACAGAGGAGCTGAGAGTACACAATGGGAGAAAAAAAGAATAGTTTCTTTGATAAATGGTGTTGAGGAAACTAGACAGCCACATGCAAAAGAATGGAATGGGACCACTGTCTTACACCAAACACAAAAGTTAATTCAAAATAAATTAAAGACCTCAACATAAAGCCTGAAACTGTAAAACTTCTAGAAGAAAACATAGTAAACTCCTTGACATAGGTCTTGGCAATAGGTTTTTCAGTCTGACACCAAAAGTTAAAGCAAAAATAAATAAGTAGGACTACATACTAAAAAATCATACTAAAAAGCTCTGCAGAGCAAAGGAAATGATCAACAAAATAAAAAGGCAACCCAGTGAATGGAAGAAATACACTGAATAATATTCCATTCTATCCATGTACCTCAGTTTGTTCATTCATTTACCTATTGAAAGTCATCTTGGTTGCTTCCAAGTTTTGGCAGTTATGAATAAAGCTGCTATAAACATTCATTTGCAGGTTTTTGTGTGGATATAAGTTTTCAGTTCATTTGGATAAATACCAAGTTGCAGTTCCTAGATTGTATGATAAGAGTTTGTTTAGTTTTGCAATAAATTGCCAAATTATCCTCCAAAGTGACTGTACAGAAAGATTTCATATTTCTACCAGCAGTAATAGATTTTTCTATTACACATCCTCATCAGCCTTTGGTGTAGTCAGTGTTTTAAATTTTAGCCATCCTAATAGGAGAGCGGTAGTATCTCATTTTAATTTGCAGTTCTCTGTTGATATATGATGTTGAACATCTTTTCATATGCTTATTTGATATCTGTGTATCTTCTTTGTGAAGTGTCTATTCAAGTCAGTGCTCATTTTTAATGGTTGCGTATTTTCTTACTGTTGAGCTTTAAGAGTTCTTTGTATATTTTGGATAACAGTGCTTTCTCACCTATGTGTTTTGTAGAGATTCCTCCCAGTCTGTGACTTATCTTTTCATTAGCAGAAGTTTTAAATTTTAATCAGAAGTCTGATTGTCAATTTTTTCTTTCATGGATTATGCCTTTGGTGTTGTATCAAAAAAGTCACTGCCAAACCTAAGGAGACCTAAATTGTCTCCTATGTTGTCTTCTTTGTGTTTTGTAGTTTTGCCTTTTCTATGATCTATTTTTTAAGTTAATTTTTGTGAATCCTGTAAAATCTGTGAGTACATTCATTTCCTTACATGCGACTATCCAGTTATTCCAGCAGTTTGTTGAAAAGACCATCTTTTCTTCATTGAAATGCCTTTGATCCTTTGTCAAAGTTCAGTTGACTGTATTTGGTGGCTGTTTCTGGGCTCTGTGTTTTATTCTAGTGATGTATTTGTTTATAAATCACGCTGTCCCCCCTCCCCCCCCCCCGTTTTTTTGTTTTTTTTTTTTCTTTAGCTGTAGCTTTATGGTAAGTCTTGAAGGTGGTTAGTAACAGCTTTTTGATTGTTTTTCAATATTGGGTTCATTATTGGATGTCCACAAAATAACTTGCTGGGATCTTGATTGGGATTGCATTGAATCTACAGATCATGTTAGGAAGAACTGGCATCTTGACACTATGAAGTCCTCCTATTCATGCACATGAAATATGTTTATCTAGATCTTTGGTTTCTTTTCTCAGAGTTTTATGGGTTTCCTCATGTAGATCTCATACGTATTTTGTTAGATTTATACCCAAGTATTTCTTTTTAGAGGGGTGCTAAAGTAAGTTGTATTGTGTGTGGTTTTCTTTTTTAAAGATTTTTATTTATTTATTTGACAGAGAGAGAGAGAGAGAGAGAGAGAGAGACAGCAAGAGAGGGAATACAAGCAGGAGGAGCGGGAGAGGGAGAAGCAGGCTTCCCACGACCAGGGATCCCTAGGCGGGGCTCCATCCTAGAACCCTGGGATCATGACCTGAGCCGAAGGCAGGTGCCTAACAACTGAGCCACCAGGCGCCCCAATTGTATTGTGTTTTTAATTCTAAATTCCAGTTGTTTGTTGCTGGTATATAAGAAAGCATTTGACTTTCGTACCTTAAACTTGTACCTGTAGTCTTGTTACAGTCACTTACTAGTTCCAGGAGGTTTTGTTGTTAATTCCTTGAGACTTTTTTTTACATGGACAGTCAGGTCATTTGTAAACAAAGATAGTTTTATTTCTTCTTTTCCAATTTATATACCTTTTATTTTCTTTTTCTGTCTTAATTGTATTCTGTACAATGTTGAATGGAGTGATGAGAAGTCTTTTTTGTCTTGTTCCTGTTCTTAGTAGGAAAACACCTAGTTTCTTCCCATTAAATATGTTAGCTGTTGATTTTTATAGATGTTCTTTATCAAGTTGAGGATGTATTCTGCTGTTGTTGGATAAAGTTTCCTATAAATATTTATTAGATCCAATTGATCAATAGTGTCATTCAGTTCAGCTATGTCCTTATTGATTCTCTACTTGCTGGATCTATCAACAGCTGGTAATGGGGTGTTTAAATCTCTAAGTATAATAATGGATTTGTCTATTTCTCCTTATGATTCTATTTATTTTTGCCTCAGATACTTGATACTCTTTTGTTAGGTGCATACACATTAAGAATTGTCTTCTTTGAGAGTTGATCTCCTCTTCATTATGTAATGGCCCTCTTTAACCCTGATAATTATTTTTGCTCTGAAGTCAGCTTTGCCTGAAATTAATATATCTACTCCAGCTTTCTTTTGATTAGTCTTAGTCTGGTGTATCATTCTTCATCCCTTTACTTAAAAAAAAATTATAAAAAATATATAACATTAAACTTACCATCTTAACATTTTTTCTAGGTTTGTTTATTTGTTGCTGAACTCTTCCTCCCCCAGCTTCATTGAGGTCTAGTAGACAAATAAATTGCATATATTTAAAGGGTACATACAGTGTGATGATCTGTGTATACATTGTGAAGTGATTGCCCCAGTCAGGTTAATTAACATATTCATCGCCTCACATAGTTAGCTTTTTTTGCACATGCATGTGTAGTGAGAACACCTAAGATCTACTCTCTAAGCATGTATCAAGTATATAATACAGTATTATTAATTGTAGTTACCATGTTGTATATGAGATGCCCAGAATTTCATCTTTTTTTTTTTACTGATGGCTTTCTATTTTCCCCATTTCCTCAACCCCTTACAGTCACCGTTCTACCCTCTGTTTCTAAGAGTTTGGCTTTTTCTTTCTTTCTTTTTCTTAAAGGGTTCCACATGTGAGTTTGTGCTTTTATTGTTACGATTGACTGTCTGAAGTTTTTAAGTTTGATGTCAAATGTCTATTTTTGCTTTAGTTGCTTGTGCTTTTTGGTGTCCCCAAAAGAAGGAAATCCTATCACTTGACACAGCAAGGATGGGCTTTAAGAACATTATGCTAAGTGAAATAAGCCAGTCACCAAAGGTTAAGTATATTGCCAACTCCAGTGTGCTGAATCTCTTCCCCTGTATTCGCTTACAGGATTTTTATAGTTTCAGGTTTCATGTTTAGGTCTTTAATTCATTTTGAGTCAGTTTTTGTGTGTAGTGGAGGTAAAGGTTCATCATCATCCTTTTGCTTCTTGGTTGAGTTTTTCCAACACCCATATTCTTAAGAGACTGTCTTTCCCCCCTTTTGTAGTCTTGGCACCGTTGTTTAAAATTATTTGGCCATACATAAGGGTTTATTTCTGGTTTCTTCTGTTCCAGTGGTCTATATATTTGTCTTTATGCTATTTCCATACTGTCTTGATTACTATTGGCTTGTAGTTTGTTTTCAAATAAAGAATTATTAGACTTCCAGCTTTGTTCTTTTTCAAGATTGTTTTGGCTGTTTGGGGTCCCTTGAGATTCTTTATAAAATTTTAGGATTTTGGTTTTCTATTACTGCAAAAAAAATGCCGTTGGAATTTTGATAGGGATTACATTGAGTCTCTATATGGCTTTGGATAGTATGGACATTTTAATGTTTAAATTTCTAAGCTATAAGCATGGGATGCCTTTGCATTTATTTCTATGTTCTTTGATTTCTTTTGGCAGTGTTTTACAGTTTTCAGTGTACAAGTCTTCTACCTCCTTGGTTATGTTTTTCTTAAACACTGTATCCTTGGGGCGCCTGGGTGGCTCAGTGGGTTAAGCCACTGCCTTGGGCTCAGGTCATGATCTTAGGGTCCTGGGATCGAGTCCCGCATCGGGCTCTCTGCTCAGCAGGGAGCCTGCTTCCCTCTCTCTCTCTCTGCCTGCCTCTGTCTACTGTGATCTCTCTCTGTCAAATAAATAAATAAAATCTTTAAAAAACAAAACAAAACAAAACACCGTATCCTTTTTGGTGCTATAGTAAATGAGATTGCTTTCTTTTTTGATTGGTCATTGTTACTGTATAGAAATACAACCAATTTTTAAGTGTTCATTTTTTAAAATCACTATATTTATTTATTTGCCTGTTTATTGTCAGTAATAATAATTAACCCCATCAAAATATACAGTCTGTGAGCACAGGGACTTCATCTATCATGCTTACCACTGTCTTCAGCATTTAGAACAAATTCTGGAATATAATAGGTGCTCAGTAAATATATTTTCAGTGACCCTGGGAGGAAGGATATTTACATCCCAGTGGTGACTGCTGCCAAGAGAATGACTGGGAAAATCATGCAAGTGTTCATTTTATAGCTGAAACTTTGCTGAAATTGTTTCTTTGTTGTAACAGACTTTTTTTTTTTAAATTCTTTAGGAATTTCTACATAGAAGATCATCTCTGTGAACAGAGATAATTTTGTATCTTTTCTAATTTGGATGCCTTTTGTTATTTATTTTTCTTGTCTAACTGCTCTGGCTATTATTTCAAGTACTATGTTGAATAGTAGTGGCAAAAATGAGCATCCTAGCCTTGTTCTTCGTTTTATTTTTTTTATTTATTTTTTTTTAAAGATTTTATTTATTTGACAGAGATCACAGTAGACAGAGGCAGGCAGAGAGAGAGAGAGGGAAGCAGGCTCCCTGCTGAGCAGAGATCCGGACATGGGACTCGATCCCAGAACCCTGAGATCATGACCTGAGCCGAAGGCAGCGGCTTAACCCACTGAGCCACCCAGGCGCCCCTTGTTCTTCGTTTTAAAGGAAAGCTTTCAATTTCAATTTTTCACCAATGAATAGGAAGTTAAGGAGGGCTTTTCATCGTATACAGCTTATTATATTGAGGCAATTTCCTTCTATTACTAGTTTGTCGAGCATATCATGAAAGAGTGTTGAGTTTTGTTAAATGCTTTTTCTGTATCAGTTGAGATGACCATTTGGTTTTTGTCCTTCATGTGGTTGGTAATTTGGTGTGTTCACAATTATTGATAGATGTATGTAGAACCACCCTTGCATTTCAGGTATAAATCTTTCCATTGCAGGTATAAAACTTGGTTGTAGTGTATAATCCTTTCAGTGTGCTGTTGTTTGGTTTGCTGATATTTTGTTGGTGATTTTTGTATCAATATTCATCTGGAATATTGGCCTGTAATTTTAAAATTGTGTCCATCCTTTTATTTTTAAGGTGTGTATGTCTTTTATTTAAATGGGTTTCTTGTAAATTATATATAGTTGACTCTTTTTTAAATTCATTTTTAAATTAGTATTTATTTTTAAAAATTGAGATATAATTGACATACAACATTGTGTAAGTTCTCTTTCTGTTGCTGTATTTAAGCCATTGATGTTTAAAGAGATTATTGATATAGTTGGATCATATTTTTGCCATATTTGTTACTGTTTCTATTTGTTGTCCTTGTTTCTTCTTTTTTCTTCCTCTCTTTTTCTGCTTTATCTATTTTTAGTTGAGCATTTTATATGATTATGTTTTTCTCTTCCTTCACATTATCTATTACACTTTTTAAAACCTTTTTCAGTGGTTGTAGTTGAGTCTACAGTGTACATTTATAATTTTTTGAAGTGTGCTTTCAAGTAACTGTACTCTCTCATGGATAATGCACTTACCTTATGACAGAATATTTCCAATTTCTGCCTTTCATTCCATATAACACTGCTGTCATTATTTTCACTAATCCATAACCTATAATCACTGAATACAATATCACTGTTATTATTTTGAATGGTTGCTGTTAGATCAGTTAATTCTCTAGTGCTTTTTCTTTCTTTACATAGATAACAGATTTCTTGCCTATGTCATTTCCCATCTTTCTGATGAATTTTTTATTTTTAACATTTCTTGGATGGCAGGTCTGCTGTTGATAAAGTCTCAATTTTTGTTTTCTGAGAGAGTCTCAAATTCTCCTTCACATTTGAAGAATAACTTTACTGGATGCAGAATTCTAGATTGGTTGTTTTTTTTTTTCTTTCAGCGTTTTATTTATTTATTTATTTATTATTATTATTATTTTTAAAAGATTTTATTTATTTATTTGACAGAGACAGACCCAGTGAGAGGGGGAACACAAGCAGGAGGAGTGGGAGAGGGAGAAGCAGGCTTCCCGCTGAGCAGGGAGCCTAATGTAGGGCTCAAACCCAGGACCTGGGATCGGGATCATGACCTGAGCTGAAGGCAGACACTTCATGACTGAGCCACCCAGGCGCCCCTTTTCTTTCAACATTTTAAATATTTTACTTCACTTTCTTCTTGTTTACATGACGTATGAAGAGAAGTTCAATGTAATTTTTACCTTTACCTCTCTATGAGAAAGGTTTTTTTCCCTCTTCTGGCTTCATTCAAGATTTCTTCTTTGTCTTTGATCTTTTGCATTTTGAATATGATATACCTAGATATAGTTTTTTTTGTATTAATCCTCTTTTATGTCTTTTGAGCTTCCTGCACGTGTGGTTTGGTGTCTGACCTTAATTTGGGGAAATTCTCAGTTGTTGCTTCCAATGCTTTTTCTGTTCCCTTCTCTCTTCTCCTTGTGGCATTCCCATTATGCATATGTTACAACTTTTATAATTGCCTCAATAGTTCTTGGATATTCTCTTCTTTTTCGTTTTTGTTTTTGTTTTTGTTTTCTTTTTGCTTTTCAGTGTTAGAAATTTCTATTGACATTTCTTTAGGCTTACTGATTCTCTCCTTGGCCATGTCCAGTGTATTGATCAGTCCATCAAAAGTATTGCTAAATTCTGTTATAGTGGCTTTGATTTCTAGCATTTACTTTTAAATCCTTTTAGTTTCATCTCTCTCAGCTTACATTACCCATCTGTTTTTGTGTTACCCATTTTCCATTAGATCCCTTAGTGTATTAATCAGTTGTTTTAAATTCCTAGTCTGATAATTTCAACATCCCCACTTTATTTCAGTGATTCTGATGCCTGCTATGTGTGTTCACGCTTTGATTTTCGTCTTTTACTCTTCTTTGTAATTTTACATTAAAAGCTGGATATGATATATTCAGTAAACGTTACTTCAGTAATAGACCTTTATTTTGAGTTATGTTTATCTGGCAGGAGTTAGACTGTGTTTGTTGTAGCTGTAGATGTCAGCTGTAGGTGTCAGAAGCTGAAATTTAGTCTGGTGTGCCATGTTTTGGATTTCCTGAGAGACTTATTAAATAAATTCTGAGACATGCATTTCTTTCCATTGTATTTCCCCATTATTGTAGAGGAATCCTATTGACCTGGTGGTAAGGTGTGACAGGAGGAAAATGTTCTGTAGTCTTAAAATCAGGTCTGAGTCTCTTAATGAGCCTGTGCTATGGGCTTGACCTTTATAAGTGCTTTTCAGTTTTTTGTCCATCTTCCTCCCTCATAGGTGAGATAAGAAGGCTAGACGGGGCTGGAGTTTTATATCTTCATTCTTACACATGGAGAGCTAGATGAGGTTAGAATTGGGTATTTCTTCCCCCCTCCCCCGCCCCGCCCCAGTTCAGTTAGTTTTGGTTGAATAGTTTTCCTTGAGGGCAGGTGGTAAGAACAGAATAAATACTCTGGGCCGGTTTATAAACTACTTCTCTCATCTGCTTCCTGCAGGTTTTTCCTAGATCTTCACTGTAAGGATCTGGTAGAGATCCTAGAGATAAAGCTGAGAAAAGCACAGGGTGTCCCTCTCTGGAGCTTTTAACTCCGAGACTTGTTCATACTGCTTCTATGTCAATTACAGTTTAAGTTTTTCTCTACTGGTACTGGCTCTTTAGGCAATTTCTGCTCCTGGCCTTCTGTTCCAATAAGCTGTGATTCTGTGTATCTACCTGTCTGTCTCTAGTTTTTAGGGCAGCAGTTTGCCATGTGACCTCAGTTTTTTGGTGGATTTAAGAAGAGTTGTTGATTTTTCAGTTTGTTCAGCTCTTTTCTCGTTGTGAAGATGAGAGGGATGACTCACAAGCTCCTTACATACTAGACTAGAAACCAGAAGTCCTTCCTTTGCTCATTTTATTTGTCTTTTTATTGTTAGGTAGAGTTCTTTATTCTGGATACAGATCCCTTTTCAAATAAAAGACTAACAAATGTTTTCTTCAGTGGGTAGTGTAGTTGGTAGAAGCCTTGTTAGCCACAGCAAAGATTTTGGCTTTAAATTTCTTCAAAGTGGGGAGCCACTAGAGTTTGTAAGCAGAGAAATCCCATTATCTATCTTATATTTTAAAATGCAAGGTCACTCTGACTACGTAAGATCACTCTGCCTGCTTTGTTAAATATAGATGTAAGGTCAACAGAGGGAAGCCGAAAGACCATATAGCTGAGCAGAGGTATGCTGAAAGACTTACACTAGAGAGGTAGTGAGAAATGATCATTTCTTGGAGATACACACACACACCCCCCACACACTTATTTTTATGTTGAGATAATTGTAAATACACCTGTAGTTGTAAGAAATAATACAGTGATCCCATGTATCTTTTGCCCAGTTTCCCTCAGTGGTAACATCTTGCAAAATTATAGTGCAATGTCACAACATCTTGCTAAATTATAGTGCAATGTCACAACCAGAATATTGACATTAATATAATCCACCAGTCTGGTTGAGATTTTCCCACTTACATTTGTACTCATTTGTGCGTGTGTATATGCACGTGTGTACACTTTTATGCAGTTTTATTACATACGTAGTTTTGTGTATTCACTAGAACAGTTCCTTCATCACAAGGATCCTCATGTTGCCCTTTTATAACCATAACAATTTATCTTCCTGCCATTCCTCCACTCTTAACCCCCAGTTTAAATCCTTGCAATAACCCGTAACCTGTTCCCCTTATCTGTAATTTTGTTATTTCAAGAATGTTATATCAATGGAATCAAATACAGCATGTAACCTTTTGGGATTGGCTTTATTTGCTCAGCACAAGTCGCTGGAGATTGAAATTGTTGCATATATCAATAAATAGTTTTTTTCTTTTTTTGAGTAGGATTTCATAGTGTGGTATACTATGGTTTGTTTATCCATTTACCTGTTGAACGACATCTGGTAGCTATTCTGAATAATACAGCTATGAACATTTATTTATAGGTTTTTGTGTGAACATAAATTTCCATTTCAGTGGGGTAAACACCTAAGATTTCAATTGCTGGAATCTTGGAGAAACACACACACACACACACACTCTCTCTCTCTCTCTCTCTCTCTCTATCTCTCTCTTTCTCTTTTAAGATTTTATTTTTAAGTAATCCAGAGTGGGGCTCAAACTCACAAGAGTCGCATGCTCTACTGGCGGAGCCAGCCATGTGACCTTTGGATATATTTTGAAGGTGGAACCAACAGTATTTCTTGACAGATTGAATGTGAGGTCAGAGAAAGAAGATTCAAGATTTCAAAATTTTTGACCTGCACAGTTGGAAGAGTCGAATGATCAATAATTGAGATATAGGATATGAGTGGAGCAGGTTTAAGGAAGATCAGGAGTTTAGCTCATGACATGTCAAATTGAGATGTATGTTAGAAGAACTGACATGTAGTTAGTTAGTTGACTGAAAGATTCTGGAGTACATAGGAGAGATCTAGTCTGGGGATATAAAACTGGGAGTCATCAGCCCTTAAAGTCCTGAGACTGGAAGAGATCATAGAGGTAGTTGAAAAGAGGTGAGACCCCAAGTTCTGTCTATTCTGTTATTTCGAAAATAGAGAGATTAGAAAGAACTAGTAAAAGAAACAGTGAATTTAGCCAGGGAAGAAGGAAAAATTGTGGAGAAAGCATTTCATTTCTTTCTTTCTTTCTTTCTTTTTTTTTTTTTTTTTGAGAAAGCATTTCAAAGAGTGACCAACTGATGATCTCCTTTTGTGGAAATCATAATTTATAGCATATAGGCACAATCCCTATAGTAGCCTGAGTTTTTAGTTGGGTTGTATTCTGGTGGTATATAGGATGATATGTCTCCTTTCTAGTTTCTTCTTAGCGAGGAAGAGGGTTTTTTTTTTTTTTTTTTTTTTTTGAGTTTTTGTTCATGTATTCAGAAAAGCTAATGGTCCCAGGGAGGAGTTGCTAGTTAATATGCAACTTACCGTGGACGCTTTCATGAAAAACCTTTTTAAATGTAATGAAGAAGTGTTCTTTATATTTTCAAAACTCTCACATCATTTTTTTAAAGATTTTTTCTTTTAATTTAATTATTTGACAGAGAGTGAGTGTACAAGCAGGGTAGCAGCAGAGGGAGAGGGAGAATCAGGTTCCCCAGTGAGCAGGGAGCTAGATGCAGGGCTTGATCTCAGGACCCTGGGATCATGACCTGAGCTGAAGGCAGCCGCTTAACCGACTGAGCCACCCAGGTGCCCCCCACACCCTTTTCTTTTCTTTTTTTTTTTTGGATACCTCTAAAGGCACTTAACATTTTCTGTTATGTGGTATCATTATTTGATACTTGTGTACTTGTCTTATTTTGAATTGTAAGTGGTTTCAGTACAGAAGTCCTGCTTTATTGTCACTGTATTCCTCAAGCATATAGTAATAAATGAAGTTGATGTAATTGACTTACATCTTGTTGTGATAGTTAAGAGTATGGGCTTAGGAATCTGACACACCTGGTTTAAATCTTGTCCCTGCTCTTTGACTGCAAATTTCTTAACCTCACTATGCCTTCACCCCCTTTCTAAGTGGGCATTGATACTGTTGCCTACTTAAATGGTTTATGGAGAGGACTAAATGAAGTCAGGAAGATAAAGCTCTTAGCAGGGTACCTTGCTCTTCATTTTCATTAATCCTGTAGTTGTTGGCACCATCACTGTTATGCTAATAATAATATTTCAATGATACAGGGTTGAAGCAGTGTTGCATTTAGGTTAGATTTGACTTACATGCTCAGGCCTTTGAAAACTGAGCCTTTAAGAACCCTCATTTTTATATTTACATCACTCCATATTAGCTGGCTGGGAATAGAAGTCCTTTAGGCCCTCAGGCATCCTTTCTGTTGTTTCCCATTCCTTTTCCCTTTCTGTGCTGAGCAAGTTGTTTGTGGGACTGATTGGGAAAATTTGCATGCATGAATCCTGTTTATTATTCCTATAAATTTGGGATTTCTTTGTAGAAAATTTTAAGCTTGCCTGAGCAGTATGTATTTTATAACTATAATTCACAATTTAAGTTTTTACTTATATACTATCTAATTACAGTAATGTAAAAGAAAAATGTTAATTGTGTATTTCCAGAACATTAGTTGATATTAGAAAGTCCACTCTGTATATGGTATATGTAAGAAATATATTATTTAATATATCATGTATGTATAGTAAGTGCGAAAGAGATTGAATATATAAGGAACTTTCTGCCTTGGCTTCTAGAGCAGGAGATTGCACACTGCGCCTGTTGCCTGTTTTTGTAAATAAAGTTTTTATTGGAACATAGGCATGCCCATTCCTTTACATATTTTGTTGACTGCTTTTCCACCATAACTGTAGAGTTGAGTAATTGCACAGAAACTATGGCCTGCAAGCCAAAGTAGTTATAATCTGGCCCTTTATAGAAAATGTTTGTTGACCCTTATGCTAGGTTATTATTTTAGTGGCTCATCTTTTACATACTTGCTCATTCTCAGTTTCTCTTGTATGATTCTTTTTCATCTGTCTGCCTATATGTTGATATTCTTCAGGATCGTCTTGAGAATGTCTTACCTGTCTTGGGGCTTTTGTGACTTCACTGTCCAGGTTATACTGCCTGGCCAGTTTATTAGTGTCCTTTATAGACTTCTCTGCTGCTGGAGACCCTGGCTACTTCTTTTTCGTAATTTACAGGCAATTTTATCTATTCCTATGGTTTCAAGAACCATCTAGACTTCTTGCTAGAGGATAAGATGAATGTATCCTATTGCTTTCTGGACTTTTCCATCTGTGTCCTTCAGTCATTTCAGTAAACGTGTCCCAAACTAAACTCATTCCTTTCTTCTAAAACAGCTTCCTAGGCCAGTGAACTCTACTGTCATGTTAATAGTCACATGAGTCAGAAGCTTGATAGTTATCACTCCCCCTCCTTTCAGTTACCAAACCTATAGCAGCAGGTGATCAAATATCTGTTGATCTGCCTCTCAGTTAATCTCTCATTCTGTTGCATCTGTTTTTACTTTTTCTACCTCAGTGCAACTCCTGGTTTAATTTATCTTCTCTTCCTTAAAAAAAATTTTTTTTTCAGAACCAGTGATCTTCCCAAAACAAATCTCTTGCTTAGAGCAGATCAGTGGTTCCTTATGACTTGTAGTATTTGGACTTCTTAGACTTTCCACCGCCCCTTTCCAGGATTTTTCAAGTTACTAATAAGCAAATTTTTCTTAGGTCCAATCCCCATTTACCTGTAGCACTTTCCAAGTGAGCTAGAGTTTTCACTTGTGTTGTAATTGTTGGGTTGGCTTACCCATTAGAATATGAAATATTTAAGGACTATGAATTTCTATACACTCAGAGTCCTGGCTCTGACACATAGTTGCCTTCAAAATAATTATTGTATACGTGGAGTTATTTTGAGATATTTTAGCAGATTGCAGGATCCAAATTTACTATGTAATCAAAGATTTAGAGAGGGATTAATCAATTTTTCAGTCCTAATGTGATTACAGAGGTTGGGTGATGGAACTCTGGATGATCCTTTTTTTTTAAAAAAATATTTTATTTATTTATTTAGAGAGAGAGAGCATGTGCACACGAATAGAGAGTGTTGGGGAGGGAGAGACCCTTAAGCAGACTGCTGAGTGTGAGCCCGAACTGAGGCTTGATCTTATGACCCTGAGATAATGACCCAAGCCAAAACCAAGAGTCGTTCTTTGAGCCAAAACCTTTGAAGTCAATGCTATTTTACTGTATTTTATGAAAGTGGAGCTTTCTGTGGTAGGAAGGATCCAACAGAATGAAATTCGGTGAAGAAGAAAAGATAATGATAGCCATAGGCTGCCTACCATACATCTACAGTATTATTACTTGCTGGTTGTTAATTCACCTGACAGCTTTTCCTTTAATGGACTTTATATAAGGGTGCATTAAGTACCCTTTTGAGAATCCCTTGACTCAGTGCTTTTTAGCTTCTGGAAGTTTTTGTTTTTGTTTTCCTCTTCTTTTGAAGTGTGATGTGTCAAATGATGTCGAAATGAACATAACCTCTGTCTATTTAGAAGATGATAGGGGCGCCTGGGTGGCTTATTAGGTTAAGCCTCCGCCTTCTGCTCAGGTCATGGTTTCAGGGTCCTGGGATCGAGCACCGCATTGGGCTCTCTGCTCAGCAGGGAGCCTGCTTCCCTCTCTCTCTCTGCCTGCCTCTCTGCCTACTTGTCAAATAAATAAGTAAAATCTCTCTGTCAAATAAATAAATAAATCTTTAAAAAAAGGTGATATATGTTAATGACTATTGCTTAAACTAAAAGGATAATTTTTCCTTTAAATGTGGCTTTCAGGTTTTCTTATATGGGTGTGGTATTTATTCCATCTTGAGCAGTTACTTTATTTTTTTAGATGGGAATGGTAAATAAGAATTTAGTTTACCAATAACTTTTTATCTTTTTTTTTTTTAAAGATTTTATTTATTTGACAGACAGAGATCACAAGTAGGCAGAGAGGCCGGCAGAGAGCGAGAGGAGGAAGCAGGCTCCCCGCTGAGCAGAGAGCCCGATGTGGGGCTCGATCCCAGGACCCTGGGATCATGACCTGAGCCGAAGGCAGAGGCTTTAACCCACTGAGCCACCCAGGCGCCCCTTATCTTTTCTATAGTGGGAAAAAAATGCCTTTATATAGACAGGTTATTTTTCTACAATGGATTTTAAGTTATTAACTATGATCCTATAGTAAGAAATACATTTTATATTGCAAACCAGTGCACAGAAAAATAATGGAAATAAGTTTGGTTAAAAAGTCCATAGTCCTATTATATTAGAGTTCTTATTCCCTTCTCTTCTCCTTACCACCCCCTTCTCAATCCTGATTGGCTGAACCCACAATTTGGAAAATACTGGTCTGTAGCAAGTTGTAAGATAGAAGCAGTTACTGAAACGGAATTTATTCTATGAAAGACAGTAACCAGAGTATTGAGAGCTCTGTGACTGATATAGGAAGATACAAAATTCAGCTTTTCCTGTTAAGGCACTTACATAGTAAGTTAGTTGGACATGCGGGGGGGGGGGGGTGTGGGGTGTGTGTGTGTGTGTGTGTGTGTGTGTGTCTCTGTAGTCACTGCAATGTAATATCTGCTTTCTATAAGGTATTTTTTTGAAAAGTGTTCTTTTATATAACAGCCCTGAAATATAGTTTGCAAAAATAAAAAGAACCAAGAGAGTATATAATAAATTCCAAAATATTTCAAGGTGCAGCAGGAATTTAGAGATCAGAGATTAGTGAGTTGGAGCAGCTGGGGATGGCCTTGTGAAAGAGGTGGGAGTTAAATAGGAACTTTAAAGATGGGTAGAATGTGTGTAGGTGGGAGGGAGGGTATAAACATTCCAGTGATGGTGTAATCAGTGGCTTAGAATTGGAGATGAAATAATATGGTCAGAAAGAGTGAGAAGTGGCATCTAGTTGTGATCACATTGGCTATGAGTAGAAGATAGGATGAAGCTAGTAGGAAGGAACTAAAACATGAAGTGATTTAGGCTTTATCTGATAGGACATGGGAGAATCTCTAGCTCTCAGAATTTACTTTGCTAGTAACATTACCACTCCAGGTATCTTTTGGTTGCTGTTTGCATGGTGTGTCTTTTTCCATCCTTTTACTTTCAACCTGTTTGTGTCTTTGAATCTAAAGTATATTTACTGTAGAAAGAATGTAGCTGGAGTTTTCTTTCTTATCCAGTCTGACCATCTCTGCTTTTGATTGTGTGCTTAGTTAATTACATACTATGTAGTTTTTGTTAGGATTGGAATTACCTGTGCCATGGTCCTCTTTGTTCTGTTTCTCTCTTATGTTTTTGTTCCTCTGTTTACATGTATTGCCTTCATTTTTTAAGGTACCATTGTGGGTCCAGGGTTGATTTTTTTTTTTTTTAAGCATTACAGAAATCATTTTCTTAGTGGTTACTTTAGGAATTACAGTGTACATTACAGTTTATATGTCTGCTTCAGGTTAGACTAGCTTAATTCGAGTAAAACATAGCACCCTTTCACCAGTGCAGCTTCATTTTCCCATCCCTCTTTTCCTGCCATTATTGTCACGTGTGTTACATCTATTTATGTTATAAACCTAATCATACACTATTACTGTTATTGCTTTAATGTATGTATTTAGTGAAATAAAGGGAAGAAAAGAAAAAATATATTTATAGTCTTTATATTTTCTTAATTATATTTACCATTTCTGATGCTCTCATTTCTCCTTGTGGATCCATGTCATTTCAGTCTGAGAAACTTGCATCAGTATTTCTTTTTTAAAAAGATTTTTATTTATTTATTTATTTGACAGATGAGATCACAAGTAGGCAGAGAGGCAGGCAGAGAGAGAGAGAGAGAGAGGAGAAAGCAGGCCCCCTGCAGAGCAGAGAGCCCGATGTGGGGCTCGATCCCAGGACCCTGGGATCATGACCTGAGCCGAAGGCAGAGGCTTTAACCCACTGAGCCACCCAGGTTCCCATGCATCAGTATTTCTTAAAGTCAGGTCTTCTACTGTAGAATATTTTCCACTTAAAAATAAATTGGGGGTGGGTTGCCTGGGTGGCTTGCTTGGTTAAACGTCTGCTTTCAGCCCATGTCACAATCCTGGGGTCCTGGGTTTGAGCCCTACGTTGTTGTACTCCTTGCTTACGGGGAGCCTACTTCTCCATTTCCCTCTGCCCCTCCCCTGCTTGTGCGTGCGCTCTCTTTCTTTCTCTCTCTCTCAAATGAATACATAAAATCTTTAAAAAAAAATAAATCTGGGAATGTATTTTTCCTGTCATGTTTGAAGAATAATTTTTCTGTATGTAGCATTCTTGGTTGACAGGATTTTTAGTTTTTTTGTTTGTTTGTTTTGTTTTATTTATTTTTTTTTTTTAGATTTTTACTCATTTGAGAGAGAGAGAGAGAGAGAGAGAGAGACAGCACAAGCAGGGGGAGAGGGAGTCCCTGCTGAGCTGGGAGTCTGACATGGGGCTAGATCCCAGGACCTGGAGATGATGACCAGAGCCTAGGGCAGATGCTTTAACCATTTGAGCCACCCAAGTGCATCAGGATTTTTAAGTTTTATTTTATCTTATTTTTTTGCCTTCTGGCATTTATCAGTCTGATGATTAATCAGCTGTTTATTGCATTATTTTTCCCATGTATGTTAGAAACCATTTTTTGTTACTGTTTTCATGATTTTTTTCTTTGTGGCTTCCGTTCAAAAGTAATGTGCCTAGATGTGAATCGCTTTGTATTTATCCTTTTGGGGTTCATTTAGTTTAGGGTTCATTAAGTTTTGTGGTCAGTAGATTAGTGTTTTTCATCAAATGTTGGGAGTTTTCAGCAGTTATTTCTTCGAATTTTTTCTCCTCCTTTTTCTTTTTCTTTTTCTTTTTTTTTTTTTTTTGATGTTGCCTTTATACATATGTTGGTAGGTGTGCTCATTATCCCATATGAGGCCTCTGAGGCCCTGTTCATTTTTCCAGTCTTTTTTTTCCCCTTTGTTCTTTGAATTGGATAATTTATTTCTTTGTTTTTAAGTTCACAGATTTTTTTTTTAAGATTATTTATTTATTTATTTGACAGAGATCACAAGTAGGCAGAGAGGCAGGCAGAGAAAGAGGGGGAAGCAGGCTCCCTGCTGAGCAGAGAGCCCGATGTGGGGCTTGATCCCAGGACTCTGGGATCAGGACCTGAGCTGAAGATAGAGGCTTTAACCCACCGAGCTACCCAGGTGCCCATTGTTCACAGATTTTTTTAAAAATATCATCTCATATCTTGAATCTTTCACTTTGTTAGACTTTTCAACTCTAATGTTTCCAAGTTTTAAAAGTATTTAAAAGTATTTCTTTATTTGAAATTTTCTACTTGTGTAATTATTGTATTTTTCTTTAATTTTTAATATATGATTTCCCTTAACTCTTTGAACATATTTATTCCATATTTTAAAAGTTTCCTGGCTTTATATTGATATAATTGATATATAACATTGTGTTTGTTTAAGGTGTACAGTATGTTCATTTGATGTATTTATATATTGCAAACTGATTACCGCCATACCATTAACATCACACCTTATAATTACCATTTCTTTTTGTGATGAGAACATGTAAGCAACTTTGCAACTTTGAAATGTAAGGTATGATGTTACTAACTGTATTCACCATGGTGTATAGATGAGATTCTCAGGACTTATCCATGTTATAACTAGAAGTTTGTACTCTGACCAACATCTCTTTTCCCCTCTCTCCAGCCCCTGGTGACAACCCTTCTAGTATCTTTGTATGAGTTTGGGTTTTTAGATTCCACATATAAATGATATATAGCATTTGTCTTTCTTTTCTGATTTATTTCATTTAGCATAATGACCTCAAGGTCCATCCATGTTGCAAATGTCAGAATGTCCTTCTTCTGGCTGAATGATATTTCTATCTATCTATATCAGATTTTCTTTATCCATTCATCTGTTGATAGACACTTAGGTTGTTTCCCTGTCTTGGCTATTGTGAATGATGCTGCAGTGAATATGGGAGTACAGGTAACTCCTCAAAATAATGATTTAAGTGTAATTGTTGGATCGCAGTAGTTCTATCTTTAATATTTTGAAGAACCCCCATACTGTTTTTCTTAGTAGCTGCATCAGTTTAATTTCCTACTACCAGTACACAAAGGTTCCCCTTTCTCTACATCCTCATCACCACTTTATCTCTTATCTTTTTGTTGATAGCCATTCTAACAGGTATGAAATGATATCTCATTTTGATTTTGATTTACATTTCCCTGATGATTAGTGTTGTTGGACACTTTTTCATTACCTGTTGGCTATTTGTATGTGTTCTTAGGAAAAATGTCTATTTGGGTCTTTGCCCAGTTTTTAATTGGCTTGTTTGTTTGTTTTTGCTGTTGAGTTGTGTGAAATCTTTATGTATTTTAGATATTAACCCCATCTCATATATGATTTGAAAAGATTTTCTCCCATTACATACTCCCATTACTGCCTTTCATTTTGTTGCTGATTTTATTTGCTATGCAAAAGCTTTTTAATTTGATGTAATTCCACTTGTTTATTTTTGCTGTTGTTGCCTTTGCTTTTGCTGTCAAATTTAAAATAATTGTCAAGACCAGTGCCAGGAAGCTTATGGACTCCCTCTGTTTTCTTTTAGGAGTTTTGTGGTTTCAGGTCCTTATGTTTTTCAGTAGACTAGCTACTTTGTATTCTTGTCTGCTAAATCTAACAGCTGTGTCTACCCAGAGTCACTTTGTATTAGCTGCCTTTTTTTTTTTTTTTTTAAATCCAAGAGTAGGGTCAGCTCTATCTGTTGTCTGTATGTCTCACATTTTCTTTTATCTTTTCTTCCTTTTAAAAAAAATTAAATATTTTTACAGTTGGACATTTCAGATAATATATTATAGCAACTCTGGAGTCTGATTTTTTTTTTTTTAAATCTTAATAAAGGTGGTTATTTTAGGAGGTTCCTTTTTTTCTCTTTTTTTGTAACTTACCTGCATCTAATCTGTAGAATCTTTTTACTTTTACAGTTTGAAATGCCTATATTCTGTGTTAATTTTTTAATTCTAATTTCAATTTTTAGCCTGATATTTTTCGTAGCCTGACAATGTCTGTATATTTTAGTGGGCATTCAGTTATTGGTTAGAGATTGTGCTCAAACATCTTAAGTTTATAAGGCTTCCATCATTTTTTGATGATTCTGTACATGGGTGGGGGTGTCCATTTAAAATTTGGCCAGTTTTTTTTTCTTTTTTAAAAGATTTTATTTACTTACTAGAGAGGAAGAGACACACACACACAACAAGCCGGGGAAGGAGGGAGAAGCAGACTCCCCGCTGAGCAGGGAGCCTGATGCGGGGCTCCATCCCAGGATCCTAGAATCAGGACCCAAGGCAAAGGCAGACACTTAAATGACTGAGCCATCCAGGTGCCCCAGAATTTGGCCAGTTTTTAAGTTGGCCTCAGCTTTTACTTTGTCTGAGGCCCTGTTGGGTTTCCCCTGCATATGTGCACAACTTTTCAGTCAACCAGGGATATGTGGAGAGCTTATTTATCCCCTTTGTGCCTCTCATGTCCAGGATCTCCCTGTTAAATTTTTTATTGTTCTGCCAAGTCTGTCATTTTCCCCAGCTGGGATTTTATCCTCAGGGTAATAGAGCTGTGAGCTTTCGCACTTTGTTTCCTATCAGATTTACCATTTTTACTGCCATTGCCACTGGACATGGGTTTTTCTGTCTTTACTAAAGAATGGTAGCTCCCTCTCTAGGCAAAATTCCTGGTTCTCCTGCCCTGATAAAACTGCCTCAGTCTCTGAGCTGGGCAGCATTGGTTGGAGATGGTAGCTTCCCCTGGCAAAAAGGTCACTGATCCCTACTGTCCTGCCTCCTGTGTCTAGCAGCTTTTTTTAAAAGAGTGAATGCTACTTGATATGTTGTTGCCTTTGATTTATTTCCAGAGCCTTGAAATGGTTGTTTCTACAGTGTAGTCCTTTTTTTTTTTTAAAGATTTATTTATTTATTTTGAGAGAGGGGGAGAGAGAGCTTGTGTCTGCTTGTGCGAGGGGGAGTGGGTGAGGGGCAGAGGGAGAGAGAGAATCTCAAGCAGACTCCCTGCTGAGTGAGGAGCCTTACCCAGAGCTGGATCTCAGGACCTCAGGATCTGAACTAAGAGTCAGATAACTTAACTGACTAAGCCACCCAGATACCCCTACAGTGCTGTCCTTTTATAGGGGTTCTAAGGGGGAACAGATTTGCCAATCTCTTTATTCCACTATAGCTGGAAATATTGCCCTTTTGAAACTTTCTGACTTCTTACTCCTTTCCCCCATGTCTTCCAGGCCCACTTTAATTCACTCTAGTCAGACTTTTGTTAGTGCTGTTCTACTGAAGGCACTTTTATAAGAGTCACTGGCATTCTGCATTTACCCTTTCCAATTACCAGTTTTCTGTTTTCATCTCAGTCAGCCTTTCAGCAGCTTTCAACATAAATGGTCACTGCCTTTTTCTGAAAACATCTTTGTTTTGTTTTTATAATTTTTTAAATTTTTTAATTAACATATAATATATTAGCCCCAGTGCTATGGCTCTGTGAATCACCAAGTTTACACACTTCACAGCACTTACCATAGCACATACCTTCCCCAATGTCCATAACCCCACCACCCTCTCCTGACCCCCCCCCCACCGGCAACCCTCAGTTTCGTGACATTAAGAGTCTCTTATGGTTTGTCTCCTCCCCATCCCATCTTGTTTCATTTATTCTTTTCCCACCCCCCAAACCTCCCATGTTGCATCTCAACTTCCTCATATCAGGGAGATCATATGATAAATGTCTTTCTCTGACTTATTTTGCTGAGCATAATACCCTCTAGTTCCATCCACGTCGTCGCAAATGGCAAGATTTCATTTCTTTTGATGGCTGCATAGTATTCCATTGTATATATATACCACTTCTTCTTTATCCATTCATCTGTTGATGGACATCTAGGTTTTTTCCATAGTTTGGCTATTGTAGACATTGCTGCTATAAACATTTGGGTGCATGTGCCCCTTCAGATCACTACGTTTGTATCTTTAGGGTAAATACCCAGCAGTGCAATTGCTGGGTCATAGGGTAGTTCTATTTTCAACATTTTGAGGAACCTCCATGCTGTTTTCCAGAGTGGTTGCACCAGCTTGCATTCCCACCAACAGTGTAGGAGGGTTCCCCTTTCTCCGCATCCTCGCCAGCATCTGTCATTTCCTGACTTGTTAATTTTAGCCATTCTGACTGGTGTGAGGTGGTCTCTCATTGTGGTTTTGATTTGTATTTCTCTGATGCCAAGTGATGTGGAGTACTTTTTCATGTGTCTGTTGGCCATCTGGATGCCTTCTTTGCAGAAATGTCTGTTCATGTCCTCTGTCCATTTCTTGATTGGATTATTTGTTCTTTGGGTGTTGAGTTTGATAAGTTCTTTATAGCTTTTGGATATTATACCTTTATCTGATATGTCATTTGCAAATACCTTCTCCCATTCTGTCAGTTGTCTTTTGGTTTTGTTAACTGTTTCCTTTGCTGTGCAAAAGCTTTTGATCTGGATAAAGTCCCAATAGTTCATTTTTGCCCTTGCTTCCCTTGCCTTTGGCGATGTTCCTAGGAAGATGTTGCTGCGGCTGAGGTCGAAGAGGTTGCTCCCTGTGTTCTCCTCAAGGATTTTGATGGATTCCTTTCTCACATTGAGGTCCTTCATCCATTTTGAGTCTATTTTCATGTGTGGTATAAGGAAATGGTCCAGTTTCATTTTTCTGCATGTGGCTGTCCAATTTTCCCAACACCATTTGTTGAAGAGGCTGTCTTTTTTCCATTGGACATTCTTTCCTGCTTTGTCGAAGATAGTTGACCGTAGAGTTCAGGGTCTATTTCTGGGCTCTCTATTCTGTTCCATTGATCTATGTGTCTGTTTTTGTGCCAGTACCATCCTATCTTGATGACAGCTTTGTAATAGAGCTTGAAGTCTGGAATTATGATGCCACCAACTTTGACTTTCTTTTTCAGTATTCCTCTGGCTATTCGAGGTCTTTTCTGGTTCCATATAAATTTTAGGATTATTTGTTCCATTTCTTTGAAAAAAAATGGATGGGATTTTGATAGGGATTGCATTAAATGTGTAGATTGCTTTAGGTAGCATAGACATTTTCATAATATTTGTTCTTCCAATCCAGGAGCATGGAACATTTTCCATTTCTTTGTGTCTTCCTTAATGTCTTTCATGAGTACTTTATAGTTTTCTGAGTATAGATTCTTTGCCTCTTTGGTTAGGTTTATTCCTAGATATCTTATGGTTTTGGGTGCAATTTTAAATGGGATTGACTCCTTAATTTCTCTTTCTTCTGTCTTGTTATTGGTGTACAGAAATGCAACTGATTTCTGTGCATTGATTTTATATCTTGACACTTTACTGAATTCCTGTGTAAGTTCTAGTAGATTTGGAGTGGAGTCTTTTGGGTTTTCCACATATAGTATCATACCATCTGCAAAGAGTGATAGTTTGACTTCTATGCTGATTAGGATGCCTTTAATTTCTTTTTATTGTCTGATTGCTGAGGCTAGGACTTCTAGTACTATGTTGAATAGCAGTGGTGATAATGGACATCCCTGCCGTGTTCCTGACCTTAGCAGAAAAGCTCTCAGTTTCTCCATTAAGAATGATATTTGCAGTGGCTTTCTGAAAACGTTTTTTAATTTGCTTGAAAGATAACATTCTCTCCTGTTTTTCATCCTACTTCATTACTTCTCCATGTGATCTGCTCCTTCTCATACCTCTGAATATTTATTTATATATTCTGATCTAAATATCTTTCCTAGTTGATACCATTGGGTTCCCTTGCTTTAAGTCCCCCCCCACCACCTTTTTAAAAAAGATTTTATTTATTTGTTTGACAGAGAGAGAGACAGCGAGAGAGGGAGTGGAAGATGGAGAACCAGGCTTTCCACTGAGTAGGGAACCTGATGCAGGGCTCAGTCCCAGGACCCTGGGATCATGACCCAAGCTGAAGGCAGACACTTAATGACTGAGCCACCCATGTTACCCTTAAGTTCCATTTTTGAAGATGACTCCCAAATGCATATTTCTGGCTTCAACTTCTTCTTCCTTGAGCCTCACAGTATTTTCACTTCGATGGCCAGTAAACATTTCAAACTTAATAGATGGAAAACAGAACTCTTGAACCACTTTCTCCATCAAATTTATTCTCTTTGGTTTTTAGAATGATCCTTTAAAAAGGGTAAATCAGATTATGTCATTTTCCTGATCAAAATGACTTTGGCTTTCCTTTACATTTAATATGAAACTCAGTTTCTTACTGTGATGAAAAGAGTTTATAGACATACCCCCTGCCTACCTTCTCTGAACTTCTCTTCCTTTACTCAATCAGTTTACTCTTCTAGCTATTTCTTGATATTACCTATCCACCTCTTTTTACATTTGGAGGTTCCTATAAACTACAGTGCTCTTCTCACATATCTTCACATGGTTATTATCATATCATTCAGGTTTGTGTTTAGATCTTACCCCTTTATGAGGTGTGTTCTGACTTCCTTATCCAAAATACAGCTCCTTGTCTATATCATGCTCTGTCTCCTTAAGCTATGTGAAAAAAGATTCCTTCTTCCTCACTCTTCTCCATAGACTGTAAGTTTCATGAAGGTAGGAAGTTGGTCTTGTTCACAGCCATATCCTTAACATTACGAAAAATGACCAGTATAGGTGCCCAGTATTTGTAGAATAAAAGTGTTTTGTGTAGAATTAGTATGTCATTAGTGAATTTTTTTCTTAAAGATTTTTATTTATTTATTTGACAGAGAGAGAGATCACAAGTAGATGGAGAGGCAGGCAGAGAGAGAGAGAGGGAAGCAGGCTCCCTGCTGAGCAGAAAGCCCGATGCGGGACTTGATCCCAGGACCCTGAGATCATGACCTGAGCCGAAGGCAGCGGCTTAACCCACTGAGCCACCCAGGCGCCCCTGTCATTAGTGAATTAATAAAGAATGACTAAGTAGCAATGGCTAGGCTTGTGATAGTTGTATATTTAAATGCATTCAGGCATTAACTTTGTTTGCCCAGTGTTGATATGATTAATACTTATAAATGTTGCTCTATGAAATTTATATTTTAGACCTTTTAGGGAATTTGAAGATGAGAAAATTTAAGACTTTAAAAAGGAATAGAATATATCAAAAGAGTAAGGGTGGATGAATATTTAGGTCCATGTATTTGCTTCACTTATGCATTCTTTCTGGTAAAAGATGGTATGCGTAAACTTACACAGCTTCTGTTATCTGAGAATTTAATAGTTCTCTTTTATAACTTGGTTAATGAGTCTGGAAAATGGCTTATTTTAACATAGTTTGCTATGTTGAAAAACAATCTTAAAAACCATATTAATCTTAATATCTTGAGAGTCTTAGCTTACTAGCAGTTATTCCACAAAACTAGCTATATAGATGTGAACTGGCAAAGTATAGATATACTTCCCAACTCAGCATCAGTTTAAAATGCAAACAGACTCAGTTTTTAAATTGGTGAAGTTTGTGTTCTCTGTCACAATTAAAACTTAGAATGTGACTTCTGTTATCTTTATTAAAGCAATTATACTGTACTGAGTTTTTTTGTTTATTACTTCAGCTATAGACATTTTATAACAAGTCATGGGATGAAAGATTGATGTTCTATAAAATAAATTTTTTCTTATTTTTTAAAAAAGATTTATTTGTTTATTTGAAGGAGAGCACAAGTGGAGGGAAGGGGAGAGGGAGAGAGAGAATCCTTTGGTAGCCTCCCCACTGAGTGTGTAGACTGACATGGGGCTCCATCCCAGGGCTCTGAGATTGTGACCTGAGCTGATATCAAGAGTCAACTGCTTAACCAACTGAGCCACCCAGGTTCACCTATAAAAGAATTTCAAATATCACTGTACATGAACCCAGCTCTCATAGCCAATTTAAAGGGATAGAGGAGAGTCCCTTCGAGTTTCCAATTTTCCCGAGATGACATGCTAGAATAATCGTAGAGCCAGTTGGAAGTTTCTAGAGGAGGTTAAACATTTGCATATTTCTGGTATCATCTTCTAAGAACTGGAACCCACTCTGCTGTAGGACAGTTCTGCTTATTAAGCTCCTCATCTGCTGTGCAATCCCCAACCCCTCTTTTTTTGGAGGGGGGCGGCTTCTTTTTCTAACCATAAAGAATTTTTCCTTCCAGATTCCCAGGTATATTACTGTATGTTTTTTAGCTCTCCCAAAATTGTAATTTTATATTTCCTGTGCATATAGCCAGTACTTTGTAATATTTTTTCTGTGTTATGTAATTTGGCCTTTATTTATTAGACTTCTGATAGCCAAGTATATTTTTGGAATTTATCTTCTTTGTTAATATATACTCTTCACATTTATTACTGCAAAGGAAGGCATCATATTTAATGCTTTATTTTCATGAAGAATGAACATAACTTTGAAATTCCCCAAAGGAAAAAATTATTTGTGTGGTCTATAAATTTATCAGGACTGTACAATTTCTAGCATGCATATTTTAACTTAGCAGCTAGCCCTTCTTTTGGGCTCTCGGATTTTTTTTTTTTTAACTGTATCTTGGAAGATAGTAGGGCTTGTAAGAGCTCTTTGCACCCAAATTCACTTCTTTAGTGCGAAGTTTGATTTTTATTATAGTTGTAGAAGATTACAATAGTGGTAGCTTATTCCATCTATCTCTTAACATCCTGTACACACTGCTTCTCAAGCTATTAGTGGTGAAATACTAATTTTAAAAATTTCCAGTTCATCAAAGACTGATATTTTTGTAAAATACAGTATAAATCAGTTATTAGAAAAGTGGAATTAAAAAAATACAAAGTTTAGGCCCCAATCTTTATTATAAGATTCACAGATATGAAATTATTATATCAAATTTCTATAAAACATTCTAAGCACTTATTCTCAATTCTATGTTTGTCTTATTTCAGAGTAGTAGAAAGTAGTAGACTAATAACATAGGCTAGTGAAAAACAGGTTGCAGGTCAGCATTGGTCTATAGACCATATTTTTATTTTGTTTAAAATTTGTTATCTTTTTACTTTTAAAAAATTTTAACTGAAGTATAGCTGGCATATAATATTAAGTTTAGGTGTGCAATGTAGTGCTTCAGTGGTTATGAAATTCTCACCATGATAAGTGTATTACTGTATTATAGACTATATTCCTTATGCCCTACTTTTCATCCCCATGACTTATTTATTTTACAGTGGGCAGTTTGTACCTCTCATTCCCCTTCACCTATTTTGTCCAGGCCCCCACCCCCTAGACCATACTTTTTAGTAACATATCCATAGCCTGCTCTTTGTAGTGTTTAATGTTATGAGTTCTTCGAATTTTAGTCAATATGGTTAATAGTATTTATCCTTTAAAAAATATTTTCATGTGTTTCCTTTTCAGAACCGTGAGCTCCAAATCATGAGAAAGCTAGATCACTGTAACATAGTCCGATTGCGTTATTTCTTCTACTCAAGTGGTGAGAAGGTAGGTCTTGCAGAAAGTGTGTACTGAATATTATGATAGACTTGTTATTATTCTAAAATTAGTCATCATTCTCTACTACATCTCCCACCCTAGCCCAACTAGCAGAACAGTTTTGCTAATTGAACGGAAGAATTCTAAAACACAGGCCCTAGTGATTCTGAACTTAAGATATAATCATTGAATATCATTAGTCATATCAGAAATTATTTATGAAATAAAAAAGGGAATGGATTTTTAAGAATTTTCTTTTTTAGAATATTTTTCTTTAGTTCTTTATATATATATGTATATCTATCTTAAACTTTCTGTGTTCCTTAGGTGCTTCTGGAGCCCCGTGATAGTTCCACCTGTTTATTAGGCGGGGGAAATTATGTCATTTTAAGTGGAAGTATTGGAGGAAAAGGGGAAACAGGAAGACTTTGGTAGGACTAGAATGAGACTTAAACACTGGGAGGCAAGTTTAACCTATCTTTGGTGAGGAAAAAGTTAGAAAGGTGTAATACTACAAAGCTTGTTTTAAGTGGCCACTATTTATGATCACATTTAATTTTGTGAAAGCGAAGGATAATTAAAGGAGACTTTGTGCTGTGCATCCCTGGCCCTTTGGGTCTTTCTGTTCATATAATGACAGTAACTATAACTAACATCATTGTGCTTACTGGAGTTTGGAAGCACAGAAAATCAGTTTCTTCTGTTACTTGCTTAATTCTGCCTGTTCACTCTCTGTTCTCCCCAGATTCAATATTTTCCTTACTTTCTACTTCACTGGTTTGGGTTGAGAGGGCGGGACAAATAATAAACTACCTAATTTTTTTGGCTAAACAAATATGACTTTGGAGAAGACCAATTGATATTTTGGACCTCAGATTTCTGGTATATACTGTCTAAAGTTCCTAGATCCGTAATTCCTCTTGATTTCTAAGCACAGTATTTTTTTTACTTCATATAACTATTTAACTATTTCCCAGTGTACCAGTGTTTAACCATTTTCCATTAAGTTTTATTTAGATTATTTCCTTAGAAGTTCTTTTTTTCATGTCAAAGCCTGTAATATGGGAATGTTCCTTTGTGTTAAGCTACAATTGTGATATACCTCCTGTGGATACATAAATGTTAAATATTTGAATGTGTTTGTGTCAGTTTCAGTCATAGCTAATGTTTTAGCAACCATAATTAGCAAATTGTCTCCTTAGTGACTGTTGTTTCTCAGGTGCTTATTTAAGGGAGTGTAAGCCCTTTTAAGTATTTGAGCCCTTTTGTTTCTAAAGCCAGTTACGAGGTTCATGCTACCTTTTTTTTTTTTAACGTAGCAAACTGCCTGTTATGTCTTTAATCTTATCTATTCTGACATCTTTACTTTTTCCTGTCCCTTCCCAAATAAAATTATGGACCATCTGTTATGTTCACAGCACTTTTATAATGGAATTTTGCGTCCTCATGACTTTTGTTATTAGATGCTAGACATTATAATACCCCAGGGAGGAAAGTAAAGGTCAGAATTATTTGTTCCATGAACCACTAGATTACATGGAGATTGGTTTGCAAAGGACTCCCTACAAAGCCCCTAAACATTTTCTCATGATTACTTTATTTATATAGCTTTCCCTATACAGCAGACACTGTGTTTAGTATTTTACAAATATTAACTCATTTAATGCTTACGAAAATAAAGAGCAGAAAAGGAAGACTGTCAAACTTTTAAACATAAGGCTCTATTTGTGGCAGCATCAAAAGTTTGACCTATCTGGGTTTGGTCTGGTGAAAGCCTTGTTCACAGTCTGCCCTCACCCTCACTTAATCCTGCCTCGGGAGTGACAGTGGACTGTTATCTGTATACCGCAGTGGACAGATTCCCTCCCTGCCGCTGTCAGAGCTGCTTATTATCATAAATGGTCTTACAGATAAAGAGCAATTGAGAGGTCCTTAAGGGAGATTAACCAGGAGGACACTGAACCTCTGTTATAAAAAAGAAATGTACTTTCTAATGTTTTATTTATCTCAGAAACTTTCTCTTGAGCTTTGTAAATTTTCCAAAGTGAAAAAAAAAAGTTCCTCTTAGTTTTAGATAGCTTCATTAAAAATAAAAAAAAAATAGAAAAGTTGTGATATAGTGCTGAAGATAATGATCCTTCTTCCTTAACAAAAAGGGAAGGTTTTCTGAAGATATGCAGAAATACACCAGTTCAGGACCTCCCATGATCTTTTAGCCACCAAAAAGATGATTTCTTCTTGCTCTACTCATGATCTCCACTTCCATTCTTCTGAATTATTCTGGCAGGGCTAACATCACTCACGAGACCAGATAGTAAATTAATATGTCCCAAATGAGAAGAGAGGTTCTGTTCTCAGGTTGAGAACTCAGGTTTGTAGTTATCAGTTCTAACTCTTAAGAGTCCTGAGAGTGAACTTACAACTGCCTTTTAGAAAAGGATCTAAGTATCTTAGGGAATTCTTACAAATTTTTAAAGATGATTTCTCTCTGAATATGACAGTCCTATATTGGGTAGGCATTTTTTCTAACAGAAGCATTATGTACTACCTATGTATATATATTAGAAGAGTTTGGGGGAAGAAATAATAATAGTTCAAGATATCTCTGGGACATGCAAATAGAAATCCCCATGAGACAGATACGTGTATGATTTCATAGGTGGTAGTGGTAGCTGACAGTGGAGGGTGGGTGCTAAGTAGAGAAAGGGTATTGACAAGGTTGGGCTGAAAGGGTATTGACAAGGTTGGGCTGATAGAATTGTGTAGCCATGTGGTAGAACTCTTCGGAGTTCTGGGACGAGGAGAGGGGATGTTTGAGACCAGGACAGTAAAGAGCCAACAGTTTGCCAAGTACTGCCTTCTGGTCCTAGAATGTGAGAATAGTCTTCATTTGGGAGAACTGCAAGGAAGCCAGTGCCTTTGGGTATGGTAGGTCCTTTGTCTAGGACAGAGCAGTAAAAACAACAAAAAACAACAATAAAAAAACCTCTGTGAAGAGACTGAGATTCAGTACTCCATGAAGAGTTTTTCTTCAGGGTTTTAGAGAGCTCAGGGGAACATCTGGACAAGACATCAGTGGTCAGAACATAAGCCTAAAGGAGATGTGAGCAGGCAATGAGGGGGACGATTTTAGAAATTGTGAGGATGAAAAAGAGAAGAATTCAGTGTTTCAGGATTATAAGCTTGAAAGACTTGGTTGATGTATATGGCAGCATTTCATAACTCTCTTATTGTTGTCCTCATCTCTCCCTCTCTACCGTTTTCTCAGTCTCTTCTGTTCCTTTTGTCTCTATTTTCTGGGTTTCTGCTTCCTTCACTCTGGGCTCTGGGTCTCTATCTTTCGGTCTCTGGGGTTCTGTCCCTCTCTTGGTTTGTCACCTGCTCAGACTTTTTTTTCCTCTTCAACTCTGATACCTGTCTGTCTGTCTGTCTCTCTCATTTAATTACTATATGGATTTCAATCTCACCCCTCTTTTGTTGGGTTTCTACCCATCTTTCTTTGAATATCTCATCCTTCTGAGTCTGTATGGATTCTCATCTGTCCTGAGCCTTCTTCATTCTCTTTTTTGGTCTTTCTTTCTTTCTTGGTCTTTCTTTCTTTCTTCTTTCTTTCTTTTTTTGCCTCTATTACTCCCTTTTTGGAAAACTTTAAAGAAGAACAATTTTTACTCACTATCCTGACTTTTGACTTCTACTCTCTTCCTTCCCTCCTTCTCTTCTCTTCTCTTCTCTTCTCTTCTCTTCTCTTCTCTTCTCTTCTCTCCTTTTCTTTCCTTCCCTTTCCTTTCCTTTCCTTTCCCATTCTTTTCATTTTTCTTTTCCTTTCCTTTCCTCTTTTCTTCTTTCTTTCCTATCTCATTTCATTTGTACATGTTACATAGTTGTATGAATAATTATTTATAACCTTATAAACTTTGAAGATCTCATAAAACTTTCTCTGTTGCCTCATAGTATTTGTAGTTATTGACTATACAGTATTCCATTGAATTGTTGAACTGTATAATACTCCCTAAGTATTCCTCCACTGTGCTACCCCCAGGGCTTCATCATAATTTTTATCTATAAGCACTTTTCAGCTCTGGGTGAAGTTAGAGTAGGATTACTGCAATATTTAACAGATATTACCACTGACCACAGTTTGACTGGAAGGTTACGTCTGTTTTGGTAAAATTGTCTTTATTTTGCTCCACCCTGCCATTTTAAAGACTATTTTTCTTTAGCAATTGTTTAGCATATAACTGGGGAGAAGACTGTCCATAGTAACTGAAAGAAGGGGGAATTATGTCAGGATAGAAAGCAGAGGTGTGACCTAATTAGTCTTAGTCATAGTCATCTGGTTGGAATTATTAGTGTTTGATATAGTAACTAGAGCATCAGGTAGTCAATCAGTATACTTTAGATTACTCAGTAGGCTTTAACTAACTTTGATTTAGTTCAGAAGAAGTAGCACTCTTTGTCCTTGACCAGACAAAAATGGGGATTTTTGAATGTTTTATAAGTCTAGGCTTATGATACTTTCGTGAATTTGTGTTTTTTCATTATCGGTATTTGATAGTAGAAGTTGCTTTGCCCCTAAATAAAATTTTATGAAGAACCCTATCCTATAAAAAGAATAGGTAGAAAATAAAGTTGCTTTGGTTGAAACTAGGGTATAGGACCAGCTAATGTTGTCTTTCCTGAGCTGCACCTCACCTCTGTAGAACCCTAGGAGTCTTAAGGACGGACATAGTATGTAAACCACATTGTGTCTTTACAGGAGACTCAAATTTTATTTGAAAAAAAAAAAAAAATTTTTTTTTAGAAAAATTTCTGTAAGTTAACCTTACATGTGAAAATATTTTACCTGTAAAATATTAGATTGGTAAAATCATAGATTGATAATTTGAATAATAAAGAAATTAATTAGATTGTAAAATCATAGATTGGTAATTTGAATAATAAAGAAATAGCCTTCCTTAAAAAAAATCTTTCCCTCTACTTGCATGAGAGGCAGTTTAAATAGCAAGGATGACAGATTGATTTCATTCTTCATACCAGCTTTGCTCTATTGATAGTAACTGTGTAGAGGGCTGTGTATAGAAGGAAAGGATTCTACCACTGCTTCTGGGATCAAAGAGAAGAGTGCTGTGCTTTATTATGCCTATTTGTCACTAGCCCTGGAGAGGAAAGGGTAGGGGTGAATCTATTCTGAAAATTAAAAAACTCTGGCTTTGTAACGGGGTTTACATCCCAGTTCTGCCACTTGATAGCAGTGTGACTAGGCAAGATATTTATCTTTCTAAGCCTTTTTCCCCTTCTCATCTGTATAGTAAGGATTTTGTAAGAAAAAAAGTATAATAATGTTTAGGTGCTTTATTGTAGCACTTGGCATATAATTAACACTTAATAAACATTAACTTCCTACTTTGCAAATTACAATTTAATAGTAGCAAATATATATTGCACTTGCTATGCATCAGATATTGCTCTCAGCACTTTACATGTACTTTATAACTCACTTAAACCTTATAGCCACCCAGTGAAGAATGGGTACTGTTATTATCCCCCATTTTATAGAAGAAACTGAGGCACTTGCAGTTAAGTAAGCTACCTGAGAGTCATATAGCTACTGGGTGGCAACATTAGGAGTCCATTCTAGGCAGTCTTTCTCCAGGGTCTGTACTATTTAGTGTAGAATGTCCTTTTCTGCAGGATCAGTGTATTAGACATGTAGCATTTAAAAATATCTCAATAATAATTGCTAAACAAAGAGAGGTTGTACAGTGTCTACTTTGGAGAATTTTTAGAAAAGAATAAATAGCCTTTGTTTCAGGACAATAATAGTAGTAGTAGTGATGATAGCCAAAACTTGTATGATGCTTACTGTACACCAGGCATTAACTAAACACTTAAACTCTTCCGGTTTTTTTGGGAAGAGTTTGTGAAGAATTGTTAATTCTTTATGTGTTTGTTAGAATTTACCATTGAAACCGTCTAGTCTCAGACTACTTTTGGGGAAGTTTTTGGATTACTGATCGATGCATTCTTTACTTCTTATATAGGTTTGTTGACGTTTTATATTTTGTCTTGAGTTAGTTTAATATTTGGTGTGTTTCCTTGAATTTACTGATTTCATTTAGGCTATCTAATTTGTTGGCACACATTTGTTCATAGTATTCTGCTATGATCCTTTTTATTTCTGTAAGGTCAGTAGTAATATCCTCATGTTCAGTTCTGATGTTTTTTGTATCTTTTTTGGCAATCTAGCTAAAGGTTTGTCAGTTTTTTTTAGCTTTTCAAAGAGCAAACTTTTGATTTTCTTAGGTGTTTTTTGTTTTTTTGTTTGTTTGTTTGTCTCTTATTTATTTCTGGTCTATATTATTTCCTTCCATTAGCTAGCTTTAGGTCTAGTTTCCTGTTCTTTTAGAGTTCTTCAGGATGTGAAGTTAGGTTATTGACTTGAAATCTTCTGTCTTAATGCAGGCATTTACAGCTCTAGATTTCCCACTGAGTGCAGTGAAGATAGCACTTAGAGGGTGGTATGTTGGATTTCTGTTTTCATGTATCGCAAGTGTATTCTAATGTTTCTTTTTCCAGAGTGTGTTGTTTAATTTTCTCTTTGTCCTGTTGGTTGTTTAGAGTGATACTTACTTTCTACACATTTGTAATTTTTTTCTTTTTGTTATTGATTTCTAGTTTCATTCTGTTACGGTAGGGGAAGATACTTCATATGATTTCATTCCTTTTAAATTCATTGCGATTTGTTTTGTTGCATAATATATGGCCTATTCTGGATAACATCCTATGTGCACTTGAGAATAATGTGTATTCTCTTTTGGGATGTAAAGATAGATAGATTGATAGATATCCTTTTGGTTTATAATGTTCAGATCTTTTATTTCCTTATTGCCCTTTTATCTAGATGTGCTGTCCATTATTGAAAGTGTGTATTAAAGTCTCCAATTATTATCTAGTTATGCTGTCCATTATTGAAAGTGTGTATTAAAGTCTCCAACTATTGTAGAATTGTTTATTTCTTCAATTCTGTCAGTTTTTGCTTTGTATATTTGAGATTCTATTGTTGGTACGTTACATCTAGTTGATGAGCTGAACTTTTTATCAAAATATAATGTCTTGGATGCCTTTTATTTTCTTTTTCTTGCCACCGCCCCAGCTAGAACCTCCAGGGCAAGGTTGAGAAAAGATGAAAGCAGAAATCCTTATTTTGTTCTTGATTTTAGAGGGGGAAAAAAGTATCTAGTCTTTCTTTCTTTTTTCTTTTAATTTTTTTAAAAATTTTATTTATTTGACAGAGATCACAAGGAGGCAGAGAGGCAGGCAGAGAGAGAGAGAGAGAGAGAGAGGGAAGCAGGCTCTCCGCTGAGCAGGGAGCCCAGTGCAGGGCTTGATCCCAGGACCTTGGGATCATGACCTGAGCTGAAGGCAGAGGCTTAACCCACTGAGCCACCGAGGCGCCCCTCTAGTCTTTCTTTTTAAGTATGATGTTAGCTGTGGCTTTTTTGTAGGTATCATTTAAGGGGAATCACTTTTATTCCTAGTTTGTTTAGCATCTCATGAAATGTTGACTTTTGTCAAATGCTCCTTATCTCTCCATCTTTTGAAATGATTGTATGTTTTTTTGTCCTTTATTCTATTACTAAGGTGATTACATTAATTTTTTGAATGCTAAAACCTACTGGCATTTCTGAAATGATAAACAAATTAATCCTTTTTGATCATGGTGTATAATCATTTTATACACACACACACATATGTATTTTTTTTAAGGTTTTTATGAGGGACTGGTATTAATTCTTCTTTGAAAGTTTGGTAGATTTCTCCAATGAAACTTTTAGTGTTAAAATTACTAATTCAGTTTCTTTACTTGCAGTAGGTATATTTACATTTTCTATTTTTTCTCTTGTCCATTTTGGTATTTTGTTCTTCTTATCTAAGTTATCTTACTTATTGACAAAAAGTTTTTCATACTTTTCTCTTAATTTTTTTTTTATTTCTGTAAGACCATTTGTGATGTCCCTTCTTTCATTCCTTATTTTCACCATTTGAGTCTTTTTCTTTACCTTCGTCAGTCTAGCTCTACAAAGGTTTGTCAATTTTCTTGATTTTTTTTTTAATCAACTTTTGGTTTCATTGATTTTTTTGTTAATTGCTTTTCTATCCTGTAATTCACTTATGTTCTCTTTATTGTTTCCTTACTACATTTCGCTGTGAGTTTATTTTGCCCGTTCTTTTCTAGTTTCTTAAGAGAAGAGTCTTGATTTGACATCTTTTTAGAGTCACTTACTGGTCAAGGTTGTGCTTTGAGTTCCCTTAGCCAGTTATATTTTTATCCTTTACCATTGGATGTGTAAGTGACCTGGGTGCCACTTCTCAGTTCAAGGAGTCTATGTTTGCCACAGATCAAACCAGATACCAGTAGTTTAGGATTTCCCCCCTGATTGCCTCTGAGAAGGTGCAGCCTTGGCATTTACTTTCTTTCTGACTTAGGGATGAATGTGATTTTATTTCCTGGAAGTTGCTTTTGGATCAGAGTAGCTTATTGTTCAGTGTTTGATTTGAGGTTGCTTGTAAATCCCTTGTGCCATTAATGCTTTTACTGTGTGTTGATGTATCTGTGTGCAACCTGGGTAATGTTTCACGTCTCCCCCCACATCCTGCACAACCTAGTACCTGTTTATATCCTTAATGACCTCCAGAGATGACTGTTGCCAAGTAGGCTCTTTTTGGCTGTGTCTTTTCTTGTTTCTCTTCAACTTCTGGTGCCTTGCCTGTTTGCTTCTGTCAGGGACCTACCCAGCCTCCACAAGGATCTCCATTGTTTTTAGACAATGCCCATAGGCATGGCATTTTCTCTACTGTGTCATGAATAAAATTGGTCTGTAGGCAGAGCTAGCTCCTCTTTCCCTGGACAGAATCCCTATTCTACTGTGCTAGAACTAAGTGTGAAGACTCACTTTTTCCAAAGTAACACCCCCACTTTATGAGTGGGCAATGGAGGATAGGCAGTGGCAGCCCCTGTTCTTCACACCTTGCCACTCCCAGCATTGGGTGCTCTACCCTAAGAGCAAGTTAAAGGTGAGACTCTCATGTCCCCAGCCTGCTATGCCTGGCGTAGAGCTTCTGACTTACTTTTGGAGACTGGATGAGGAAAGGGTAACACAGTCCTCTTGGCCCTGCCCAACTGGAATAGATCTTTTGCATCTTGGGACACAGCCTGCCCTCCTGGGGTGAAACCATAGCCCCAGATTAGAGCTGAGAGGAGAGGAAGCTACCCAGTAGACCTACTGAATAGAGCTTCCCAGACATGGAAGTAGGTTATCAGGGTAAGGGAGCAGGTCTTCACTAAAATGCCACAGACTCTTGCTGTTCTTACCGAGATTTGTTTCTTCATTGCTGTATGCCCTTAAAAAAAAATACCGGATACTTCAAATGATTGTTTTTTAATCATTTTACCAGTTAAATATTTGTTCTGCTGAGGAGATCTTCCATGCTCTCTACTCTGCCATTCCAGAAGTCCTGCTCCCCATTTACTTTCTACACTTTATGAACAGCTTAGTGAAGTTGTTATGCTGGGTAGAAAAGATGAATAAAATGGAGACTTCCAGCTATAGTGGGTGCATTTTGTATTGTAGAGGAATAGACTGAAAAGTAATAATTGAACACATGCTGATTGTCTTTTGTTTTGTTTACTCCATCAGTAAATAAATTTTAAGTAAGCACAATGAATTTGTACCATTGTACTAATACATTATAAAACATATACTACAATAGATACTTAAAAACACCAAATAAATGATATATGGTTTATCAGATTCATATTCTTAGAGATATTCTTTTGATTACTATAGAGATTATATGTCTTAAATCATGATGAAAAAACACTAAATTTTTTGTTAGATCTTATACATAAAGTGTTTTTTTCTGTGCATATTATGCATTTTTCTCATTTAGTCATCTTGGTGCTACAAGGTAGGTAATAGTACTATTTTATTATAAGTTATAAATTTTAGAATTTTAAATTAAAGAATTTGCTCAAGGTTGAATAGTTAGTAACCAACCACAGGAGCCAATTTCAAATGTAGACTCTCCATTTGTAAAGTCTGTATTCTTCCAATCATCTACTCTCTCTGAATTCTTGAAATTCATTTCAGTTTACTAATACTGTATATAGTGTTTTAGGTATATGACAAAGTATAATGTCTGCCTAAATCAATTTGAAAAGGACAGGAAAAGAAATACACTGTAGAATGACACATGGAGAAACCATTATTTGGAAGATGAACAAAAGTACTATAAAGAAAAGTAATTCAGCAAAGGAATTACGTAGGAGAAGTGATACTTATTCAGGGTTTGAGAGAGGAGCTCTTTAGATAAATAAATAGGTGTGTGTCAATTTAGAAGTGCAGGATATTCAGAGGCACCTGGGTGGCTCAGTAGGTTAAGGGTCTGCCTTCAGCTCAGGTCAAAATGGGGTCCCAGGATCAAACCCCACTTAAGGCTCCCTGCCTGGCGGGGAGTCTGCTTCTCCCTCTCCCTCTGCTTCTCCCACGCCCCCATTCCCCAGCTTGTGTTCTCTCTCTCTCTCAAATAAATAAATCTAAAAAAAAAAAAAAAAAAAAAAAAGATGTACAGGATGTTTGAAAGACTTGGTGAGGTTAGACAACATAGTCTGTATAGAAGAAATATAAGTATTTTGAAATTTCTGGTACATAAAGTATAGGAGTATGGGGATAGTAGTGCAGGTGAGGCTGGGGTTGGAAGTGGGTTCTTAAGTGATTGTTTAGGTCAAGGTCAGCTCCCCTAAATGAACAGGATTATTTTTTTAATTAAATGAAATCTCAAGTACAGAGATGGTGTGCATACAGAAATGCTGTGCAAAGTTATAGCTAAGTGTATACGTGGTCTAGTTTACAAAATACAACTCTCCTTCATTCCTTTTCCTTCCCTCTTTCACCTTCCTTACTTTCTGAAAATAGCTGACAGCAGAGAATTTTATTTACTGAAATAAAGAGATTTCCTAAATAACCCGTTTGTTTCTTATTTAAAATTTTGTGTTGAATTCTTATTTAAAATTGTGTATATTCATTCTGTATGAACATTTTGCTGATGAAATGCTGACATGTTCAGTGAGAGTGTGACCTAGAGAATGAATACATAGGTAATGCAAAATTCTTGAGGTAGATGAATTATCAAGACCTCTTCATGACTTACAAATGTTATAACACCAAGTTTGATAACTGTTGTTTGCTTAAAGATGTGAATGTAGGACTTTATTTTGAATATCAGTTACCACCTTGTTTTTATGTTATTTTAGTATTTTAGTGGCACTAAAATTTTTTTTTTTAAAGATTTTATTTATTTATTCGACAGACAGAGATCACAAGTAGGCAGAGAGGCAGGCAGAGAGAGAGAGGAGGAAGCAGGCTCCCTGCAGAGCAGAGAGCCCGATGTGGAGCTCTCTCCCAGGACCCTGGGATCATGACCCGAGCGGAAGGCAGAGGCTTCAACCCACTGAGCCACCCAGGCGCCCCAGTGGCACTAAAATATTATTACAATGCATGTTGTATAAAAATTGAAATAACACAGGACAGTAGATAAAAATAAAATCTTCTTTACCCTGATCACTAAATCCTCAAATCCCTCTCCTTAGAGGTAAATTTCCTGTATGCATATATGAGCACATATATCCCATGTTAATGTAATAATATTAATTATTATATTTAATATTATTATTATTAATTAATATCATTACATTGTTATAATAATGTAATATTATTTTGGAACATGTTGCCCCTCTTTCCCCAAAAATATTATAATACAGCATTTTAGGTCTTTATGCATAGATACTGCACCCAATTTTCCCCTACTGTTAATATGTAAGTAAGGTTATATTTATTACAGTTAATAAATCAGTATTGTTATGCTACTACTAATAAATTCCATAGTTTATTTAGATTTCCTTAGTTTTTATCTAATGTCTTTTTTCTCTTCCATGATCCCAGTTAGGCTACCACATTACATTTAGTTACTGTGTCTGTTAGGCTCCTCTTGACTGGCAATTTCTCAGGCTTCCTTGTTTTTGATGACCTTGACAGTTTTGAGGAGTACTGATAGGCTGCCTCACTACCGGGGTTTGTTTAATATTTATTTCATAATAAACTGGTTATTTTGAAAAAGTCCACAGTGCCATTTCATCACATCATATCAAGGGGACATAGTATCAGCACAACTTGTAGCTGTTGTTACTAACCTTAGATCACCTGGCTGACCTAATATTTTTCATTTTTCTCCACTGTAAAGTTACTCCCCCTACCCTACCCCCTTTTCATGCTCTATCCTCTGAAAGGAAGTCACTGTACACAGCCCATACTTCAGAAGGTAGATTATTTTTAATTTCTTGCTCCCCACAAATTCAACAGTCTTTGCGTATGCACATGAACAGACATACATTGTCATACACATGATTCCTAGAAATGGCATTGCTGAGTTGAGTTTGATGTCTGTATGTCTTAGCTTTGGGATGACTATATTATTAGCCCATTGATTTCCCAAAAGGTTGTAAGAGTTTGGGTTTTATCCAGAACTGTGTGATGGTGCACATTGGACATAACCCTGTTCCAAACCCTAGTTTTCTTAGATTGAATTTTCTTTTCTAATTTGATAGGTGAACAGTGGTGGCTCATTATTATTTTTATTATGTATCTTTAATTATGAATGGGGTTGCATATCTTAATTCTTATTCCCCATTGGTAGGACCATTATTGGCCATTTGTTTATGTCCCTTTGCAGTTTTTTCTATGGAATGGTAGTCTTTTATTATTGACATAGATCATAATTAATGAGCTGTTTGTATCTTAAAAATTAGTCCTTTGTCATATGTAAGCAGAAATATTTTTGCTAAATTGTCAAATTTTTTAAATTATAGTTGACATACAATGTTATATTAGTTTCATTGTACAATTTAGCGACTCGACAGTTATATCCATCATGACATGCTCACTATATCTGTCAACACACAGAGTTATTACAGTACTATATAAGCTATTCTAAAGCTGAAGTTTGTACATCCTCTTCCCCTTCATGTATTTCACCTGTCCCCCCATTTCCCTCCCCTCTGGCAACCATCAGTTTGTTCTGTCTTTATGAGTCTGTTTCTGTTTTGTTTGTTTATGTCTTTTGATTTTTAATTTCACGTTTAAGTGAAATCATACAGTATTTGTCTTTCTCAGTCTGACTTACTTCACTTTACGTAATACTTTCCAGGTTGTCATGAATGGCAAGATTTCATTCCTTTTTTTTTTTTTTTTTTTATGACTGAGAAATATTCCATTGTGTGTATATACCACATCTTCTTTATCCATTCATCTACTGATAGACACTTAGGTTGCTTCCATATCCTGGCTGCGGTAAATACTGCTGCAATAAACAGAGGGGTACATATATCTTTTCAGATTTGTGTTTTCATTTTCTTCAAGTAAATACCCAGAAATGGAGTTGCCGGGTTTTATGGCCATTCTAGTTTTAATTTTTTGAGGAATCTCCATATTGTTTTCCACAGTGGTTGCACCAGTTTACATTCTCACCAACAGTGCATGAAGATTCCCTTTTCTCCAAATTCTTGCCAACACTTGTTATTTCTTATCTTTTTGATACTGATGATATGAGGTGATACCTCATTGTGGTTTTGATTTGCATTTCCCTGATGGTTAGTGATGTTGAGCATCTTTTCCTGTGCCTGTAGGCCATCTGCATGTCTTCTTTGGAGAAATGTTCAGGTCTTTTGCGCATTTTTAATTGGATTATTTGGGTTTTTTGGTGTTGCATTGTATGAGTTCTTTATACATTTGGGATATTAACCCCTTCTCAGATCATTTGAAAGTATCTTCTCCCATTCACTGTCTTTTCATTTTGTTGATGGTTTTCTAGTCCAGTTGTTTATTTTTGTTATTGTTTCCCTTGCCTGAGGAGATGGATCCAGAAAAATTTTGCTCAGGCTGATGTCCAAGAATGTATTGCCTATGTTTTCTTTTAGGAATTTGGTGGTTTATGTAAGAAAGCGGTTTGGTTTCATTCTTTTGCATGTCCAGGTTTCCCAGAACCATTTATTGAAGAGAATTTTTCCTCATTGTATATTCTTACTTCCTTCATCATAGATTAATTGACCATGTAAGGGTAGGTTTATTTCTGGGCTCCGTTTTTTTAAACCATTGATTTATATGTTTATTTTTATATCAGTATCCTACTGTTTTATTATAGCTTTGTAGTACAGTTTGAAATCTGGGATTCTGATACCTTCAGCTTTGTTCTTCTTTATCAAAATTGCTTTGGCTATTTGGGATATTTTGTGGTTCCATAAAAATGTTAGGATTATAATTTCTTCTAGTTCTGTGAAAAAAATACTGTTGGTACTTTGATAGGAATTGCAGTGAATCTCTAAATTGCTTTGGGTAGCGTAGACATTTTAACAATATTCATTCTTCCGGTCCCTGAGCATGGTCTGTCTTTCCATTTGTTTGTGTCATCTTTAATTTCTTTTATCAATGTTTTATGGTTTTCAGAGTACATGTCTTTTACCTCCTTGGTTAAATTTATTCCTAGGTATTTTATTCTTTTTGATACAAGTATAAATGGGTTTGTTTTCTTAATTTCTCTTTCTGCTACTTCATCATTAATATATAGAAATGCAACATTTCTGCATATTAATCTTATAACTCTGCAACTTTACTGAATTCATTAATTCTAATACTTTTTGGAGGACAAAAATGCTGTCTTTTAATAATTTGGTTCTGGTTTTGTTGTTATTTTTTCAGAAACTAGTGTAAAAGTTTAACATTTTTGTGTGATCTAACTTGGCATCAATTTCCTTAATAGCTTATAATAGATATTTTGTCCTCCAGGATTGCACACGCATTCACGTTTTCTTCTGGTAGATTTATGGTTTTTTTTTTTTTTTTAACTTGATAGTTTGGTGTTTACTTTGTGTTAATGGTGTTAGATGAAGATGAAGCTTACCATAATCTTGTTGTATTCCAAGTGTTTATCCTCCTTTCCTACCCCACTTCTCCCAAGCAAAAGAATATTTCTCTTTCCTTCAACCACACCCACTTTATTGTCAGTGTTATTCCCATCTCTAGCCAACCTGGCACACAACATTGGAGAAAACACATCCATTTTCAAGTTTTTTTGTTTTTTGTTTGTTGGGGTTTTTTGTTAGTACAAGTTCCCTAACTCAATTCTGCGGAGAATCCTGGACTATCATGATACTTGGTTGAATGTCTTATTATTGGGTTCTATTATATGTCACTTCACATCCCATCAAATTTTTAGAATTATAGCATGATTCTACTTAGAACTGCAGCCTCCAGTAATTTTGTTTCCTTGACTTCAAAAATCATCTGAGGATAAGAACATCATAGTACTATCTGTTTTCCAAATGTAGGATGGACTTTTCCCAGTTCTTGTTTAGTTGTCATTAGGTGTGATCAAAATTTTGTCATTTAAATTTCTTCCTGAATGAATGACTTTAGAGTGAAGTTCTTAGAGGAGTGGTTATGAGCAGTTAGGGAGTAGTTTATTAATAGAAGTGATAACTAGGAATAACTGAACCACTGAGAGAAATACTCCCTAAATTGTACATCATGCAGTTTTTTGGAGATTTTATTTTTTTTTTAAGATTTTATTTATTTATTAGAGAGAGAGCATGAACAGGCAGAAAAAGAGAAGTCGAATCCCTGCTGAGGGCAGAGCCCAGTGTGGAGCTCAATCTCAGGACCCTGAGATCATGATCTGAGCCTAAGGCAGACACTTAACTGACTGAGCCACCCAGGTGTCCCCAAAATGATGGCTTTTAAATGCATATGGTCATTTATACTATACCTACAAAATGGACAGACTTCCTCTATGGTTCTAAAGAAATTGGAAATTTTTGGTGATAAATGGAGTGAATAGACAAAGTATCTAGGGGCGCCTGGGTGGCTCAGTGGGTTAAAGCCTCTGTCTTCAGCTCAGGTACTGATCTCAGGGTCCTGGGATCGAGCCCCGCATCGGGCTCTCTACTCGGCAGGGAGCCTGCTTCCTCCTCTCTATTTGCCTGCCTCTCTGCCTACTTGTGATCTCTGTCAAATAAATAAATAAAATCTTTAAAAAAAAAAAAAAACAAAGTATCTATGAGCAGAGATTTATGTTACTCTGCAAAGTAGTAGTCATATTTAGTATAATTTAAGCCCCCATATTTCTCATAGGGTAGTATTTTAGAACATTCAACCTATAGCAGACATGGTTTCTTTGACCTTCCTCTGATGTATTCTGCTTTGTTAATGTTATGAATAAAATACATTGCCTAAAAATGGGTATCATCAGTACGTCACATGAAGCCTGAACTGTGCAAAAGCAGAGTAGAATTATTTTTACTGATCTGAACATAGTACTTTATCTGTAACCTAACATTGCATTTTTTCATTAAGCGTGTCTCAATGTTGATTGCCTTTTGAGTTCTCTTCAGTTATACCTCTCATTTATTTTCCAAGTGAGTTACTGTCAAGTCTTATCTGTCAGTCTACATAATAAATTGGTACTTTGAGTTTAATCACAGGGTTTTGTATTATATTGTAGGTTTAGCTTAGCTTTCCAGACTATTAGAGTTCTTTAAATTCTTATTTGGTCTTCCATTTTAAGCCATTCGTAGATTTGTGTCAATCTTTGGTGGTTATGTGAAAGTCAGAAATTATAAACTGACTGCCAAATTCATCCCCTGGTGTGTTTTATTTGGCTAGCACATTCTGTTAGTATTTTTATGAATTAGGATGCTTTTAGTTATGTTTTGTACTGTCTATCTGATTTATCAACCACTACCCCTTACTGCATTACACATTTTGGCTTCACACATTTACATTCTGTTGCTTAGCCATTCATTGAAGGCATTTGCTTTTGCAACCTCTAATATATTAAATCATTTTGAAAATACTGATTGGGACAAGAAAAGGACAGAGCTTGTAGTCCTACATCTAGAAACCTTCCTTGAATTTGACATTTATGTTTTCATCTTTTTATTCTTCGCTTTTGGTGTGATTGTTTAGCAAATGAATTAAATTATAATACAGTGCTATATACACCCTCAGGTTATTCGTAAATATATCATGATTAACTTTGTCAAATGATTTATTAAAATTACGTTTCTTGATTTTCAACATCTGTGTTAATGATCTTTCTGAAACCCAAGACTCACCATTCCTTCAATTCTCTGTACATATTCTTTTGGTACTAGTTTGGTATTCTATTTATGTATTCCTTTTAGTAGACCTCATCTTCACTTGGAACTTCTTGTCTAAATTTTGATCTCTCAAATGTTCTTCTCTTGCTTTTTTTGCTGCCTTTAGTTCTACATATGACCTTATTTCTTATTTCACAAGAAGGAGGGTTATCAGACATACACTTAACTTAGAATTCTTTCTAACCTAATCATTTATTTTAGATGTATAGGAAGAAAAATGTGGTATCATTTCCTCCTAAACATGACAATAATGAACATTTAAATCTTTATAATTTGCCAGGTAATGTGATTAAAGAGCTTTTTATAGATTATTATAATCTCAATATAGTCTTAAAGTAGATGCCATTGTTAGTGTGATTGTGGAAACTGAGTCTGAAAGAAATTAAGTAACTTGCTTGTGGTCACAGAACTTGTACTATCAGAGTTTGGCCTTCCATGTTTTGTTTGACTAATGCTAACCTTGTCTTTTAATTGCACTGGATGGTACTCTGTGTTCTTGTTTCTCATTTCTCGTGATGTTCTAGAACATTCTTTTATCAGTTATCCCTTTTCTTTCCTTTCTTATCACTTTATTCCATCCTTTTATTCTATCCTTATCCACTCAGCCTACAATAAATTTGGATATCTTTTAGCCATTTAAAAAATACAAATGAAAAGCACATCAACAATTTCTCTACAACCTCTCCTCTATTTTGCCTCTCCTCAAGTTATCAGCTCCTGGCTTGCTTTTTATTTTCACCACAATGGATTTTGTAAGAACAAACTAAATTAGCTGCCTCCTGTTCCTCACCTACCATCTGTTTACTCTTGATCTTAGTATAGGTTGGTTGCTTCTGGCACCATGGTCTGAAACTGCTCTTTCCAGGACCATCACTGAACCATGATACACCAGATCTAACAACCTTTCAGTCCTTATCTCTCCTGCCAGTGAAACACCTTGCTGTTCCACATCTCATCATTATTGAAATTTCTTTGCTTTTTAATGCCTCTTAGTTCTGTTTCTTGGTCTTTACAAAGTTGTCACCTAATGTAATTTCCTTAAGGTTAATGTTTTCTAGGATTACACTCTGAGTCTCTTCTCACTCTCTTACTGTACCCACACTTCTTAGTTGAGTGAGGCTGTGCTCATAGTTTTAGCTACTGTCCAAATCTCTAGACATACTCCATTCTCTTTTTTTGAGTTTTGACTTGACCTGCATTTCCAGCTATCTGTGGAACATAGCCACCTAAAATGTTCTGAGATCCGAGATTCTCCATTAAATAAAAGTTAAAACTTTTCCTTCTCACCTTTTTTTCCTCTTTACGCTTTCCTTGTTTCATTACCTGCCTAGTCACCCAGGTTTAGAGACTGTTTAATTAATCCCAATTTCTTTGCTTCAGGAGGTTCTCTATTACTCTCATGCTTAGGTAGCCAATATACCTGCCTCTCCTAACCTCCATTTTCTTTCAGTCCTTATTGTCTAAACGCTAGTCTAGGTCTTGGATACTTGTAGGACGTTTCTAGAAGCTCACACTGCTTTCACTCTCAACTTCCCTCTTCCCCCCAACCTCCATACCTGCTTTTCACAGTGCTGTTTGAGTTAAAGCAGATGTGTGTGACTGCCATCCTAATTTTTAAATAATATTCATTGTTTTTGAGCTTAATTCATTCAGCAGATATTTATTGAGTACCAACTATGTGCTAGGCAGTATTCTAGGTGGAGAAGAATGATGAACAAAACGGACAAAAATCTTACCACTCATTGAGCTTAGTCTATTTGGGGGGAAGGAGACAATATAAAGTAAACTAGGTGGTTAGAAAATGGTAAGTATCATGGGGAAAAATAAAGTAGGCAGGGCAGGTAAGAGTATGGGATGGAGAAATTGGTGAATGCCCAGTTAGGGAAAGCTACTCTAAAACAGTAACATTTTAGCAGGATTTAAAGGAATTGAGACAAGAGCAATGTGTATATCTAAGGGGGAGAATATTCCAGGCTTAAGGAGTGATCCGTATAGAGGCTCTGAATATGAAATCCTGCCAAATGTGTTCAAGAAACAGCAGGAAGTTATTGTCAGTAGAGATGAGCAAGCAGTGGGGCAGCAGTAGAGGATGGAAATAAGAAAGTATGTGTGGAGGACCTTGTAGACCACTTTATAAGAATAAATCTTAATGAGGTGTAGTGGAAGAGCTACCATTTAACTTCTGTTTTGTTGATATTAGACCAAAGGGGAAAGGTGAAAGCAGAAAGACCATTTGGGAGGATACTGCCATAATCTAGATGAGAGGTGATAGTAGTTCAGACTAGGATTATAGCAATGAAAATGATAAGAAATGGTTGGATCATGAATAAATTTTAAAGGTAGTACCATTAATACTTTCTTTCGTGTGTGTATATGTGTAAGAGAAGGAGGAGAGTGGGGGAATTAATGATGATTCTTGGGTTTTTAGCCTTAGCAATGTCAAGTACACAATATGACATAATAGTCTGGAGTTAAAGGCAGAAGTCCAACATGTATATGAATTTAGGAGACATCAGTGTAGAGTATTGAACCACCTGACTAGATGAGAGCATAACAGGAGTGAGCTTACATAAAGAACAGAGATCTGACTGAGCCCTGGGATCCTCCATTCCTTAAGAGAGAAAGGGGAATAGAATGAGCCAGAAATGGAGAGCAAGAAGAGTGGTCTTTAAGGTAAGATGAAAATCAGAAGAGTATAGTGTTTTAGAACCCATGTAAAGCAAGTATTCGAAAGAGGGGAGCATGGTCCAACTATGTTAGATTGTAGTGCTTAGTCAAGTAGAAAGGAGAGATAAGGTGATGACTGAAAATTGACATTGGATTCAGCAACATTAACTGATCTTAAGCAACAATTCTGGTTGAGCAGTGGTGATGAAGTCCTGTTTGGAGTAAGTTTCAGAGAGAATCCTGTTTGGAGTAAGTTTCAGAGAGAATGAGAAAAGACTGGTATTGGAGAATGTCAGTCTAGACACCTCTTTGGAGTAAATTTACTATTAAAGGAGGGCAGAAAATATGGTGGTAATTAGTGCAGTTAGAGTTTTCTTTTTAATGATGGGAGAAGTAACAGTGGGTTTATATGCAGATTATAATGCTCCCAGAGAGAGAGAATAATTAATGAAGAGAGATAGGAAAATTATTGAAGTGCTGATTGTGATTAGGAAGAGCAGAATAGTATCATTTTTTACATGTAGAGGGTTTGCCTTTAAAAGGATATTAGCCACTTTATCACTAATTAGAGAAGGGAAATAGGAGCATATGGGGTTAGATGCTGTAGATGGGCACATGTAATGGTGCAAGCCAGGTCATCAGCTGAGGGTGAGGATGGGAAGACAGGTATTGGAGGTCAAACTGAAAGAAGAAATCAAGTATTTGGGAAAAATGAAAGGACTAGGCAAATATGTAATTGCTGGGCCAGTTGAATTTCTTGATGATGAATTTACTGTGAAACCAAGCATCACAGTTATAGATTTCTTTGTAGCCATGTTCAGCAGTTTGGGTACAGGCATGGAATGAATGGGTAGCTGGATTTAACCAGGGTTGTGGTTTATCAAACAGGTCTGATATAAGAAAAGGATATATATCGGAGCAGACTTGGCATACTTTTTCATAAAGGGCCAGATAGTAAATATTTTTGGTTTTGCAGGCTATTGTCTCATTTATATACTCAGCTCTGCCCCAGAGCAGCTATAGACAATACTTACATGAATGAACATTGCTATGTTCCTATAAAACTTTATTTATAAAAACAGGCAGCAGGCCTTTGCTGTTGTTTACTGACCGCTTGTTAGAGAATGAGGCTGATGGTAGACTGTGATGTAAGCTGGATATGGAGAGAAGAGAGGAGAACGTGGAAGAGTGAGGGATAATGAAAAGGTAGTAGAGTTGATAGCATGCTGTTTCACTAAACTGTTTCCTGAGCTCTGCTGTTTTTCATTGACCCCACATCTTGTTTTTCTATGCCTTCATAGTTTTTCTATGCCTTAAACACTCCTTTCATACTCCATTTAGATGTCGTCTCTTTTATGCCTCCACCTTTACTTCCTCTACAGTGGCTATTGACATGTAGAAAATGCTCAGTAAATGCTGAAAACTGAAATTCTTTACTTCGTTTTGGTAGGTAACATGATTTCAGATTGGGAAGATTGTGAAAATTTGTTTACCTACAGATTTTCCCCTTCAGCAGCCGTTTCTAGATTTGAACACAGTGATTTTCAACTTGTTTTCTGCTTCATTTTACCCATCTGATATTGTTCACATAGACAGAGTAAAGGTAGCACTCTGTTCCTCTTTCCTACTTGGTACTTAGTTGGAATTCCTTTCTTTCTATCTACTGATCTTGGATTAGTGTCTTTAGGCTGCTAAGAAAGGATGTTTAAACATAGGATCTGCAATAAACTTGTGAGTATGGTAACTTGCTGCCTTATAAATTACTCTTTTTATTTCAGTTACTTGTATAAGACAAGTGATTATTCTACTAATTATAGACTATCAGATAACCATAGAATCTTCTTTGTAGAGGTTGTAGAGAAATTTTGAAGAACATCTAGTCCAATTTTTCATATTCTAGTTGAAGGAACTGAAGCCTAGAGAGATTAAATGTTGCATTAGTTAGTATACATTAATTTAGTAGCCAAGCAAAAAGGCTGGAAATCTTCACTGCTAATTTAGTACTCACTCTACTACCATGACAGCTTCCTGATAGGATATAAGGGCACTGATTCTCAAACTAGAAAATAGGAAATTTTGTGACAGGTGATATCCTCTAAAATCTTACTACAAAATAATAGTTTAAATATAATTAAAAATCTTAGCAGTATTGAAATGGTATTTTTTTTTAACCATGAAATTGTTAGTAAAAAGGTACAGTAGACTTGTTTTTACTGTTATGGCTATGTTCTGAATTACTTTTGTGTAATTAGAATTGAATGTATGAATCTTAAAAGTGTGAATAAGTAAAAGTAAAAAAATCTGAGTAAATGTATAGAGATTTTGCTCTGACTATATAAAATACTAGTTTCTAATTTTTGTTTTTTCTGTTTTTATGAACTCTTTCAGAAAGATGAAGTCTATCTTAATCTGGTGCTGGACTATGTTCCGGAAACAGTATACAGAGTTGCCAGACACTATAGTCGAGCCAAACAGACGCTCCCTGTGATCTATGTCAAGGTATGTAAAAATGGAGCAATTTCCCATTTTAAAAAGTACTTAATATGAGCCAAGGAAAGTGCTGGCTATGTTTTAACTGTATTATTGTATATAATGCCAAGTGGGGGAAGCTTCAAAGTAGGTATTACTAGATCTTCATTAAATTCTTATATAATTTTTTTTTTTTTAAGATTTTATTTATTTATTTGTCAGAGAGAGAGAGGGAGAGAGAGCAAGCACAGGCAGACAGAATGGCAGGCAGAGGCAGAGGGAGAACCTTTTCTTTCCTTCCCTTTCCTTTCCTTTCCTTTCCCATTCTTTTCATTTTTCTTTTCCTTTCCTTTCCTCTTTTCTTCTTTCTTTCCTATCTCATTTCATTTGTACATGTTACATAGTTGTATGAATAATTATTTATAACCTTATAAACTTTGAAGATCTCATAAAACTTTCTCTGTTGCCTCATAGTATTTGTAGTTATTGACTATACAGTATTCCATTGAATTGTTGAACTGTATAATACTCCCTAAGTATTCCTCCACTGTGCTACCCCAGGGCTTCATCATAATTTTTATCTATAAGCACTTTTCAGCTCTGGGTGAAGTTAGAGTAGGATTACTGCAATATTTAACAGATATTACCACTGACCACAGTTTGACTGGAAGGTTACGTCTGTTTTGGTAAAATTGTCTTTATTTTGCTCCACCCTGCCATTTTAAAGACTATTTTTCTTTAGCAATTGTTTAGCATATAACTGGGGAGAAGACTGTCCATAGTAACTGAAAGAAGGGGGAATTATGTCAGGATAGAAAGCAGAGGTGTGACCTAATTAGTCTTAGTCATAGTCATCTGGTTGGAATTATTAGTGTTTGATATAGTAACTAGAGCATCAGGTAGTCAATCAGTATACTTTAGATTACTCAGTAGGCTTTAACTAACTTTGATTTAGTTCAGAAGAAGTAGCACTCTTTGTCCTTGACCAGACAAAAATGGGGATTTTTGAATGTTTTATAAGTCTAGGCTTATGATACTTTCGTGAATTTGTGTTTTTTCATTATCGGTATTTGATAGTAGAAGTTGCTTTGCCCCTAAATAAAATTTTATGAAGAACCCTATCCTATAAAAAGAATAGGTAGAAAATAAAGTTGCTTTGGTTGAAACTAGGGTATAGGACCAGCTAATGTTGTCTTTCCTGAGCTGCACCTCACCTCTGTAGAACCCTAGGAGTCTTAAGGACGGACATAGTATGTAAACCACATTGTGTCTTTACAGGAGACTCAAATTTTATTTGAAAAAAAAAAAAAAATTTTTTTTTAGAAAAATTTCTGTAAGTTAACCTTACATGTGAAAATATTTTACCTGTAAAATATTAGATTGGTAAAATCATAGATTGATAATTTGAATAATAAAGAAATTAATTAGATTGTAAAATCATAGATTGGTAATTTGAATAATAAAGAAATAGCCTTCCTTAAAAAAAATCTTTCCCTCTACTTGCATGAGAGGCAGTTTAAATAGCAAGGATGACAGATTGATTTCATTCTTCATACCAGCTTTGCTCTATTGATAGTAACTGTGTAGAGGGCTGTGTATAGAAGGAAAGGATTCTACCACTGCTTCTGGGATCAAAGAGAAGAGTGCTGTGCTTTATTATGCCTATTTGTCACTAGCCCTGGAGAGGAAAGGGTAGGGGTGAATCTATTCTGAAAATTAAAAAACTCTGGCTTTGTAACGGGGTTTACATCCCAGTTCTGCCACTTGATAGCAGTGTGACTAGGCAAGATATTTATCTTTCTAAGCCTTTTTCCCCTTCTCATCTGTATAGTAAGGATTTTGTAAGAAAAAAAGTATAATAATGTTTAGGTGCTTTATTGTAGCACTTGGCATATAATTAACACTTAATAAACATTAACTTCCTACTTTGCAAATTACAATTTAATAGTAGCAAATATATATTGCACTTGCTATGCATCAGATATTGCTCTCAGCACTTTACATGTACTTTATAACTCACTTAAACCTTATAGCCACCCAGTGAAGAATGGGTACTGTTATTATCCCCCATTTTATAGAAGAAACTGAGGCACTTGCAGTTAAGTAAGCTACCTGAGAGTCATATAGCTACTGGGTGGCAACATTAGGAGTCCATTCTAGGCAGTCTTTCTCCAGGGTCTGTACTATTTAGTGTAGAATGTCCTTTTCTGCAGGATCAGTGTATTAGACATGTAGCATTTAAAAATATCTCAATAATAATTGCTAAACAAAGAGAGGTTGTACAGTGTCTACTTTGGAGAATTTTTAGAAAAGAATAAATAGCCTTTGTTTCAGGACAATAATAGTAGTAGTAGTGATGATAGCCAAAACTTGTATGATGCTTACTGTACACCAGGCATTAACTAAACACTTAAACTCTTCCGGTTTTTTTGGGAAGAGTTTGTGAAGAATTGTTAATTCTTTATGTGTTTGTTAGAATTTACCATTGAAACCGTCTAGTCTCAGACTACTTTTGGGGAAGTTTTTGGATTACTGATCGATGCATTCTTTACTTCTTATATAGGTTTGTTGACGTTTTATATTTTGTCTTGAGTTAGTTTAATATTTGGTGTGTTTCCTTGAATTTACTGATTTCATTTAGGCTATCTAATTTGTTGGCACACATTTGTTCATAGTATTCTGCTATGATCCTTTTTATTTCTGTAAGGTCAGTAGTAATATCCTCATGTTCAGTTCTGATGTTTTTTGTATCTTTTTTGGCAATCTAGCTAAAGGTTTGTCAGTTTTTTTTAGCTTTTCAAAGAGCAAACTTTTGATTTTCTTAGGTGTTTTTTGTTTTTTTGTTTGTTTGTTTGTCTCTTATTTATTTCTGGTCTATATTATTTCCTTCCATTAGCTAGCTTTAGGTCTAGTTTCCTGTTCTTTTAGAGTTCTTCAGGATGTGAAGTTAGGTTATTGACTTGAAATCTTCTGTCTTAATGCAGGCATTTACAGCTCTAGATTTCCCACTGAGTGCAGTGAAGATAGCACTTAGAGGGTGGTATGTTGGATTTCTGTTTTCATGTATCGCAAGTGTATTCTAATGTTTCTTTTTCCAGAGTGTGTTGTTTAATTTTCTCTTTGTCCTGTTGGTTGTTTAGAGTGATACTTACTTTCTACACATTTGTAATTTTTTTCTTTTTGTTATTGATTTCTAGTTTCATTCTGTTACGGTAGGGGAAGATACTTCATATGATTTCATTCCTTTTAAATTCATTGCGATTTGTTTTGTTGCATAATATATGGCCTATTCTGGATAACATCCTATGTGCACTTGAGAATAATGTGTATTCTCTTTTGGGATGTAAAGATAGATAGATTGATAGATATCCTTTTGGTTTATAATGTTCAGATCTTTTATTTCCTTATTGCCCTTTTATCTAGATGTGCTGTCCATTATTGAAAGTGTGTATTAAAGTCTCCAATTATTATCTAGTTATGCTGTCCATTATTGAAAGTGTGTATTAAAGTCTCCAACTATTGTAGAATTGTTTATTTCTTCAATTCTGTCAGTTTTTGCTTTGTATATTTGAGATTCTATTGTTGGTACGTTACATCTAGTTGATGAGCTGAACTTTTTATCAAAATATAATGTCTTGGATGCCTTTTATTTTCTTTTTCTTGCCACCGCCCCAGCTAGAACCTCCAGGGCAAGGTTGAGAAAAGATGAAAGCAGAAATCCTTATTTTGTTCTTGATTTTAGAGGGGGAAAAAAGTATCTAGTCTTTCTTTCTTTTTTCTTTTAATTTTTTTAAAAATTTTATTTATTTGACAGAGATCACAAGGAGGCAGAGAGGCAGGCAGAGAGAGAGAGAGAGAGAGAGAGGGAAGCAGGCTCTCCGCTGAGCAGGGAGCCCAGTGCAGGGCTTGATCCCAGGACCTTGGGATCATGACCTGAGCTGAAGGCAGAGGCTTAACCCACTGAGCCACCGAGGCGCCCCTCTAGTCTTTCTTTTTAAGTATGATGTTAGCTGTGGCTTTTTTGTAGGTATCATTTAAGGGGAATCACTTTTATTCCTAGTTTGTTTAGCATCTCATGAAATGTTGACTTTTGTCAAATGCTCCTTATCTCTCCATCTTTTGAAATGATTGTATGTTTTTTTGTCCTTTATTCTATTACTAAGGTGATTACATTAATTTTTTGAATGCTAAAACCTACTGGCATTTCTGAAATGATAAACAAATTAATCCTTTTTGATCATGGTGTATAATCATTTTATACACACACACACATATGTATTTTTTTTAAGGTTTTTATGAGGGACTGGTATTAATTCTTCTTTGAAAGTTTGGTAGATTTCTCCAATGAAACTTTTAGTGTTAAAATTACTAATTCAGTTTCTTTACTTGCAGTAGGTATATTTACATTTTCTATTTTTTCTCTTGTCCATTTTGGTATTTTGTTCTTCTTATCTAAGTTATCTTACTTATTGACAAAAAGTTTTTCATACTTTTCTCTTAATTTTTTTTTTATTTCTGTAAGACCATTTGTGATGTCCCTTCTTTCATTCCTTATTTTCACCATTTGAGTCTTTTTCTTTACCTTCGTCAGTCTAGCTCTACAAAGGTTTGTCAATTTTCTTGATTTTTTTTTTAATCAACTTTTGGTTTCATTGATTTTTTTGTTAATTGCTTTTCTATCCTGTAATTCACTTATGTTCTCTTTATTGTTTCCTTACTACATTTCGCTGTGAGTTTATTTTGCCCGTTCTTTTCTAGTTTCTTAAGAGAAGAGTCTTGATTTGACATCTTTTTAGAGTCACTTACTGGTCAAGGTTGTGCTTTGAGTTCCCTTAGCCAGTTATATTTTTATCCTTTACCATTGGATGTGTAAGTGACCTGGGTGCCACTTCTCAGTTCAAGGAGTCTATGTTTGCCACAGATCAAACCAGATACCAGTAGTTTAGGATTTCCCCCCTGATTGCCTCTGAGAAGGTGCAGCCTTGGCATTTACTTTCTTTCTGACTTAGGGATGAATGTGATTTTATTTCCTGGAAGTTGCTTTTGGATCAGAGTAGCTTATTGTTCAGTGTTTGATTTGAGGTTGCTTGTAAATCCCTTGTGCCATTAATGCTTTTACTGTGTGTTGATGTATCTGTGTGCAACCTGGGTAATGTTTCACGTCTCCCCCCACATCCTGCACAACCTAGTACCTGTTTATATCCTTAATGACCTCCAGAGATGACTGTTGCCAAGTAGGCTCTTTTTGGCTGTGTCTTTTCTTGTTTCTCTTCAACTTCTGGTGCCTTGCCTGTTTGCTTCTGTCAGGGACCTACCCAGCCTCCACAAGGATCTCCATTGTTTTTAGACAATGCCCATAGGCATGGCATTTTCTCTACTGTGTCATGAATAAAATTGGTCTGTAGGCAGAGCTAGCTCCTCTTTCCCTGGACAGAATCCCTATTCTACTGTGCTAGAACTAAGTGTGAAGACTCACTTTTTCCAAAGTAACACCCCCACTTTATGAGTGGGCAATGGAGGATAGGCAGTGGCAGCCCCTGTTCTTCACACCTTGCCACTCCCAGCATTGGGTGCTCTACCCTAAGAGCAAGTTAAAGGTGAGACTCTCATGTCCCCAGCCTGCTATGCCTGGCGTAGAGCTTCTGACTTACTTTTGGAGACTGGATGAGGAAAGGGTAACACAGTCCTCTTGGCCCTGCCCAACTGGAATAGATCTTTTGCATCTTGGGACACAGCCTGCCCTCCTGGGGTGAAACCATAGCCCCAGATTAGAGCTGAGAGGAGAGGAAGCTACCCAGTAGACCTACTGAATAGAGCTTCCCAGACATGGAAGTAGGTTATCAGGGTAAGGGAGCAGGTCTTCACTAAAATGCCACAGACTCTTGCTGTTCTTACCGAGATTTGTTTCTTCATTGCTGTATGCCCTTAAAAAAAAATACCGGATACTTCAAATGATTGTTTTTTAATCATTTTACCAGTTAAATATTTGTTCTGCTGAGGAGATCTTCCATGCTCTCTACTCTGCCATTCCAGAAGTCCTGCTCCCCATTTACTTTCTACACTTTATGAACAGCTTAGTGAAGTTGTTATGCTGGGTAGAAAAGATGAATAAAATGGAGACTTCCAGCTATAGTGGGTGCATTTTGTATTGTAGAGGAATAGACTGAAAAGTAATAATTGAACACATGCTGATTGTCTTTTGTTTTGTTTACTCCATCAGTAAATAAATTTTAAGTAAGCACAATGAATTTGTACCATTGTACTAATACATTATAAAACATATACTACAATAGATACTTAAAAACACCAAATAAATGATATATGGTTTATCAGATTCATATTCTTAGAGATATTCTTTTGATTACTATAGAGATTATATGTCTTAAATCATGATGAAAAAACACTAAATTTTTTGTTAGATCTTATACATAAAGTGTTTTTTTCTGTGCATATTATGCATTTTTCTCATTTAGTCATCTTGGTGCTACAAGGTAGGTAATAGTACTATTTTATTATAAGTTATAAATTTTAGAATTTTAAATTAAAGAATTTGCTCAAGGTTGAATAGTTAGTAACCAACCACAGGAGCCAATTTCAAATGTAGACTCTCCATTTGTAAAGTCTGTATTCTTCCAATCATCTACTCTCTCTGAATTCTTGAAATTCATTTCAGTTTACTAATACTGTATATAGTGTTTTAGGTATATGACAAAGTATAATGTCTGCCTAAATCAATTTGAAAAGGACAGGAAAAGAAATACACTGTAGAATGACACATGGAGAAACCATTATTTGGAAGATGAACAAAAGTACTATAAAGAAAAGTAATTCAGCAAAGGAATTACGTAGGAGAAGTGATACTTATTCAGGGTTTGAGAGAGGAGCTCTTTAGATAAATAAATAGGTGTGTGTCAATTTAGAAGTGCAGGATATTCAGAGGCACCTGGGTGGCTCAGTAGGTTAAGGGTCTGCCTTCAGCTCAGGTCAAAATGGGGTCCCAGGATCAAACCCCACTTAAGGCTCCCTGCCTGGCGGGGAGTCTGCTTCTCCCTCTCCCTCTGCTTCTCCCACGCCCCCATTCCCCAGCTTGTGTTCTCTCTCTCTCTCAAATAAATAAATCTAAAAAAAAAAAAAAAAAAAAAAAGATGTACAGGATGTTTGAAAGACTTGGTGAGGTTAGACAACATAGTCTGTATAGAAGAAATATAAGTATTTTGAAATTTCTGGTACATAAAGTATAGGAGTATGGGGATAGTAGTGCAGGTGAGGCTGGGGTTGGAAGTGGGTTCTTAAGTGATTGTTTAGGTCAAGGTCAGCTCCCCTAAATGAACAGGATTATTTTTTTAATTAAATGAAATCTCAAGTACAGAGATGGTGTGCATACAGAAATGCTGTGCAAAGTTATAGCTAAGTGTATACGTGGTCTAGTTTACAAAATACAACTCTCCTTCATTCCTTTTCCTTCCCTCTTTCACCTTCCTTACTTTCTGAAAATAGCTGACAGCAGAGAATTTTATTTACTGAAATAAAGAGATTTCCTAAATAACCCGTTTGTTTCTTATTTAAAATTTTGTGTTGAATTCTTATTTAAAATTGTGTATATTCATTCTGTATGAACATTTTGCTGATGAAATGCTGACATGTTCAGTGAGAGTGTGACCTAGAGAATGAATACATAGGTAATGCAAAATTCTTGAGGTAGATGAATTATCAAGACCTCTTCATGACTTACAAATGTTATAACACCAAGTTTGATAACTGTTGTTTGCTTAAAGATGTGAATGTAGGACTTTATTTTGAATATCAGTTACCACCTTGTTTTTATGTTATTTTAGTATTTTAGTGGCACTAAAATTTTTTTTTTTAAAGATTTTATTTATTTATTCGACAGACAGAGATCACAAGTAGGCAGAGAGGCAGGCAGAGAGAGAGAGGAGGAAGCAGGCTCCCTGCAGAGCAGAGAGCCCGATGTGGAGCTCTCTCCCAGGACCCTGGGATCATGACCCGAGCGGAAGGCAGAGGCTTCAACCCACTGAGCCACCCAGGCGCCCCAGTGGCACTAAAATATTATTACAATGCATGTTGTATAAAAATTGAAATAACACAGGACAGTAGATAAAAATAAAATCTTCTTTACCCTGATCACTAAATCCTCAAATCCCTCTCCTTAGAGGTAAATTTCCTGTATGCATATATGAGCACATATATCCCATGTTAATGTAATAATATTAATTATTATATTTAATATTATTATTATTAATTAATATCATTACATTGTTATAATAATGTAATATTATTTTGGAACATGTTGCCCCTCTTTCCCCAAAAATATTATAATACAGCATTTTAGGTCTTTATGCATAGATACTGCACCCAATTTTCCCCTACTGTTAATATGTAAGTAAGGTTATATTTATTACAGTTAATAAATCAGTATTGTTATGCTACTACTAATAAATTCCATAGTTTATTTAGATTTCCTTAGTTTTTATCTAATGTCTTTTTTCTCTTCCATGATCCCAGTTAGGCTACCACATTACATTTAGTTACTGTGTCTGTTAGGCTCCTCTTGACTGGCAATTTCTCAGGCTTCCTTGTTTTTGATGACCTTGACAGTTTTGAGGAGTACTGATAGGCTGCCTCACTACCGGGGTTTGTTTAATATTTATTTCATAATAAACTGGTTATTTTGAAAAAGTCCACAGTGCCATTTCATCACATCATATCAAGGGGACATAGTATCAGCACAACTTGTAGCTGTTGTTACTAACCTTAGATCACCTGGCTGACCTAATATTTTTCATTTTTCTCCACTGTAAAGTTACTCCCCCTACCCTACCCCCTTTTCATGCTCTATCCTCTGAAAGGAAGTCACTGTACACAGCCCATACTTCAGAAGGTAGATTATTTTTAATTTCTTGCTCCCCACAAATTCAACAGTCTTTGCGTATGCACATGAACAGACATACATTGTCATACACATGATTCCTAGAAATGGCATTGCTGAGTTGAGTTTGATGTCTGTATGTCTTAGCTTTGGGATGACTATATTATTAGCCCATTGATTTCCCAAAAGGTTGTAAGAGTTTGGGTTTTATCCAGAACTGTGTGATGGTGCACATTGGACATAACCCTGTTCCAAACCCTAGTTTTCTTAGATTGAATTTTCTTTTCTAATTTGATAGGTGAACAGTGGTGGCTCATTATTATTTTTATTATGTATCTTTAATTATGAATGGGGTTGCATATCTTAATTCTTATTCCCCATTGGTAGGACCATTATTGGCCATTTGTTTATGTCCCTTTGCAGTTTTTTCTATGGAATGGTAGTCTTTTATTATTGACATAGATCATAATTAATGAGCTGTTTGTATCTTAAAAATTAGTCCTTTGTCATATGTAAGCAGAAATATTTTTGCTAAATTGTCAAATTTTTTAAATTATAGTTGACATACAATGTTATATTAGTTTCATTGTACAATTTAGCGACTCGACAGTTATATCCATCATGACATGCTCACTATATCTGTCAACACACAGAGTTATTACAGTACTATATAAGCTATTCTAAAGCTGAAGTTTGTACATCCTCTTCCCCTTCATGTATTTCACCTGTCCCCCCATTTCCCTCCCCTCTGGCAACCATCAGTTTGTTCTGTCTTTATGAGTCTGTTTCTGTTTTGTTTGTTTATGTCTTTTGATTTTTAATTTCACGTTTAAGTGAAATCATACAGTATTTGTCTTTCTCAGTCTGACTTACTTCACTTTACGTAATACTTTCCAGGTTGTCATGAATGGCAAGATTTCATTCCTTTTTTTTTTTTTTTTTTTATGACTGAGAAATATTCCATTGTGTGTATATACCACATCTTCTTTATCCATTCATCTACTGATAGACACTTAGGTTGCTTCCATATCCTGGCTGCGGTAAATACTGCTGCAATAAACAGAGGGGTACATATATCTTTTCAGATTTGTGTTTTCATTTTCTTCAAGTAAATACCCAGAAATGGAGTTGCCGGGTTTTATGGCCATTCTAGTTTTAATTTTTTGAGGAATCTCCATATTGTTTTCCACAGTGGTTGCACCAGTTTACATTCTCACCAACAGTGCATGAAGATTCCCTTTTCTCCAAATTCTTGCCAACACTTGTTATTTCTTATCTTTTTGATACTGATGATATGAGGTGATACCTCATTGTGGTTTTGATTTGCATTTCCCTGATGGTTAGTGATGTTGAGCATCTTTTCCTGTGCCTGTAGGCCATCTGCATGTCTTCTTTGGAGAAATGTTCAGGTCTTTTGCGCATTTTTAATTGGATTATTTGGGTTTTTTGGTGTTGCATTGTATGAGTTCTTTATACATTTGGGATATTAACCCCTTCTCAGATCATTTGAAAGTATCTTCTCCCATTCACTGTCTTTTCATTTTGTTGATGGTTTTCTAGTCCAGTTGTTTATTTTTGTTATTGTTTCCCTTGCCTGAGGAGATGGATCCAGAAAAATTTTGCTCAGGCTGATGTCCAAGAATGTATTGCCTATGTTTTCTTTTAGGAATTTGGTGGTTTATGTAAGAAAGCGGTTTGGTTTCATTCTTTTGCATGTCCAGGTTTCCCAGAACCATTTATTGAAGAGAATTTTTCCTCATTGTATATTCTTACTTCCTTCATCATAGATTAATTGACCATGTAAGGGTAGGTTTATTTCTGGGCTCCGTTTTTTTAAACCATTGATTTATATGTTTATTTTTATATCAGTATCCTACTGTTTTATTATAGCTTTGTAGTACAGTTTGAAATCTGGGATTCTGATACCTTCAGCTTTGTTCTTCTTTATCAAAATTGCTTTGGCTATTTGGGATATTTTGTGGTTCCATAAAAATGTTAGGATTATAATTTCTTCTAGTTCTGTGAAAAAAATACTGTTGGTACTTTGATAGGAATTGCAGTGAATCTCTAAATTGCTTTGGGTAGCGTAGACATTTTAACAATATTCATTCTTCCGGTCCCTGAGCATGGTCTGTCTTTCCATTTGTTTGTGTCATCTTTAATTTCTTTTATCAATGTTTTATGGTTTTCAGAGTACATGTCTTTTACCTCCTTGGTTAAATTTATTCCTAGGTATTTTATTCTTTTTGATACAAGTATAAATGGGTTTGTTTTCTTAATTTCTCTTTCTGCTACTTCATCATTAATATATAGAAATGCAACATTTCTGCATATTAATCTTATAACTCTGCAACTTTACTGAATTCATTAATTCTAATACTTTTTGGAGGACAAAAATGCTGTCTTTTAATAATTTGGTTCTGGTTTTGTTGTTATTTTTTCAGAAACTAGTGTAAAAGTTTAACATTTTTGTGTGATCTAACTTGGCATCAATTTCCTTAATAGCTTATAATAGATATTTTGTCCTCCAGGATTGCACACGCATTCACGTTTTCTTCTGGTAGATTTATGGTTTTTTTTTTTTTTTTAACTTGATAGTTTGGTGTTTACTTTGTGTTAATGGTGTTAGATGAAGATGAAGCTTACCATAATCTTGTTGTATTCCAAGTGTTTATCCTCCTTTCCTACCCCACTTCTCCCAAGCAAAAGAATATTTCTCTTTCCTTCAACCACACCCACTTTATTGTCAGTGTTATTCCCATCTCTAGCCAACCTGGCACACAACATTGGAGAAAACACATCCATTTTCAAGTTTTTTTGTTTTTTGTTTGTTGGGGTTTTTTGTTAGTACAAGTTCCCTAACTCAATTCTGCGGAGAATCCTGGACTATCATGATACTTGGTTGAATGTCTTATTATTGGGTTCTATTATATGTCACTTCACATCCCATCAAATTTTTAGAATTATAGCATGATTCTACTTAGAACTGCAGCCTCCAGTAATTTTGTTTCCTTGACTTCAAAAATCATCTGAGGATAAGAACATCATAGTACTATCTGTTTTCCAAATGTAGGATGGACTTTTCCCAGTTCTTGTTTAGTTGTCATTAGGTGTGATCAAAATTTTGTCATTTAAATTTCTTCCTGAATGAATGACTTTAGAGTGAAGTTCTTAGAGGAGTGGTTATGAGCAGTTAGGGAGTAGTTTATTAATAGAAGTGATAACTAGGAATAACTGAACCACTGAGAGAAATACTCCCTAAATTGTACATCATGCAGTTTTTTGGAGATTTTATTTTTTTTTTAAGATTTTATTTATTTATTAGAGAGAGAGCATGAACAGGCAGAAAAAGAGAAGTCGAATCCCTGCTGAGGGCAGAGCCCAGTGTGGAGCTCAATCTCAGGACCCTGAGATCATGATCTGAGCCTAAGGCAGACACTTAACTGACTGAGCCACCCAGGTGTCCCCAAAATGATGGCTTTTAAATGCATATGGTCATTTATACTATACCTACAAAATGGACAGACTTCCTCTATGGTTCTAAAGAAATTGGAAATTTTTGGTGATAAATGGAGTGAATAGACAAAGTATCTAGGGGCGCCTGGGTGGCTCAGTGGGTTAAAGCCTCTGTCTTCAGCTCAGGTACTGATCTCAGGGTCCTGGGATCGAGCCCCGCATCGGGCTCTCTACTCGGCAGGGAGCCTGCTTCCTCCTCTCTATTTGCCTGCCTCTCTGCCTACTTGTGATCTCTGTCAAATAAATAAATAAAATCTTTAAAAAAAAAAAAAAACAAAGTATCTATGAGCAGAGATTTATGTTACTCTGCAAAGTAGTAGTCATATTTAGTATAATTTAAGCCCCCATATTTCTCATAGGGTAGTATTTTAGAACATTCAACCTATAGCAGACATGGTTTCTTTGACCTTCCTCTGATGTATTCTGCTTTGTTAATGTTATGAATAAAATACATTGCCTAAAAATGGGTATCATCAGTACGTCACATGAAGCCTGAACTGTGCAAAAGCAGAGTAGAATTATTTTTACTGATCTGAACATAGTACTTTATCTGTAACCTAACATTGCATTTTTTCATTAAGCGTGTCTCAATGTTGATTGCCTTTTGAGTTCTCTTCAGTTATACCTCTCATTTATTTTCCAAGTGAGTTACTGTCAAGTCTTATCTGTCAGTCTACATAATAAATTGGTACTTTGAGTTTAATCACAGGGTTTTGTATTATATTGTAGGTTTAGCTTAGCTTTCCAGACTATTAGAGTTCTTTAAATTCTTATTTGGTCTTCCATTTTAAGCCATTCGTAGATTTGTGTCAATCTTTGGTGGTTATGTGAAAGTCAGAAATTATAAACTGACTGCCAAATTCATCCCCTGGTGTGTTTTATTTGGCTAGCACATTCTGTTAGTATTTTTATGAATTAGGATGCTTTTAGTTATGTTTTGTACTGTCTATCTGATTTATCAACCACTACCCCTTACTGCATTACACATTTTGGCTTCACACATTTACATTCTGTTGCTTAGCCATTCATTGAAGGCATTTGCTTTTGCAACCTCTAATATATTAAATCATTTTGAAAATACTGATTGGGACAAGAAAAGGACAGAGCTTGTAGTCCTACATCTAGAAACCTTCCTTGAATTTGACATTTATGTTTTCATCTTTTTATTCTTCGCTTTTGGTGTGATTGTTTAGCAAATGAATTAAATTATAATACAGTGCTATATACACCCTCAGGTTATTCGTAAATATATCATGATTAACTTTGTCAAATGATTTATTAAAATTACGTTTCTTGATTTTCAACATCTGTGTTAATGATCTTTCTGAAACCCAAGACTCACCATTCCTTCAATTCTCTGTACATATTCTTTTGGTACTAGTTTGGTATTCTATTTATGTATTCCTTTTAGTAGACCTCATCTTCACTTGGAACTTCTTGTCTAAATTTTGATCTCTCAAATGTTCTTCTCTTGCTTTTTTTGCTGCCTTTAGTTCTACATATGACCTTATTTCTTATTTCACAAGAAGGAGGGTTATCAGACATACACTTAACTTAGAATTCTTTCTAACCTAATCATTTATTTTAGATGTATAGGAAGAAAAATGTGGTATCATTTCCTCCTAAACATGACAATAATGAACATTTAAATCTTTATAATTTGCCAGGTAATGTGATTAAAGAGCTTTTTATAGATTATTATAATCTCAATATAGTCTTAAAGTAGATGCCATTGTTAGTGTGATTGTGGAAACTGAGTCTGAAAGAAATTAAGTAACTTGCTTGTGGTCACAGAACTTGTACTATCAGAGTTTGGCCTTCCATGTTTTGTTTGACTAATGCTAACCTTGTCTTTTAATTGCACTGGATGGTACTCTGTGTTCTTGTTTCTCATTTCTCGTGATGTTCTAGAACATTCTTTTATCAGTTATCCCTTTTCTTTCCTTTCTTATCACTTTATTCCATCCTTTTATTCTATCCTTATCCACTCAGCCTACAATAAATTTGGATATCTTTTAGCCATTTAAAAAATACAAATGAAAAGCACATCAACAATTTCTCTACAACCTCTCCTCTATTTTGCCTCTCCTCAAGTTATCAGCTCCTGGCTTGCTTTTTATTTTCACCACAATGGATTTTGTAAGAACAAACTAAATTAGCTGCCTCCTGTTCCTCACCTACCATCTGTTTACTCTTGATCTTAGTATAGGTTGGTTGCTTCTGGCACCATGGTCTGAAACTGCTCTTTCCAGGACCATCACTGAACCATGATACACCAGATCTAACAACCTTTCAGTCCTTATCTCTCCTGCCAGTGAAACACCTTGCTGTTCCACATCTCATCATTATTGAAATTTCTTTGCTTTTTAATGCCTCTTAGTTCTGTTTCTTGGTCTTTACAAAGTTGTCACCTAATGTAATTTCCTTAAGGTTAATGTTTTCTAGGATTACACTCTGAGTCTCTTCTCACTCTCTTACTGTACCCACACTTCTTAGTTGAGTGAGGCTGTGCTCATAGTTTTAGCTACTGTCCAAATCTCTAGACATACTCCATTCTCTTTTTTTGAGTTTTGACTTGACCTGCATTTCCAGCTATCTGTGGAACATAGCCACCTAAAATGTTCTGAGATCCGAGATTCTCCATTAAATAAAAGTTAAAACTTTTCCTTCTCACCTTTTTTTCCTCTTTACGCTTTCCTTGTTTCATTACCTGCCTAGTCACCCAGGTTTAGAGACTGTTTAATTAATCCCAATTTCTTTGCTTCAGGAGGTTCTCTATTACTCTCATGCTTAGGTAGCCAATATACCTGCCTCTCCTAACCTCCATTTTCTTTCAGTCCTTATTGTCTAAACGCTAGTCTAGGTCTTGGATACTTGTAGGACGTTTCTAGAAGCTCACACTGCTTTCACTCTCAACTTCCCTCTTCCCCCCAACCTCCATACCTGCTTTTCACAGTGCTGTTTGAGTTAAAGCAGATGTGTGTGACTGCCATCCTAATTTTTAAATAATATTCATTGTTTTTGAGCTTAATTCATTCAGCAGATATTTATTGAGTACCAACTATGTGCTAGGCAGTATTCTAGGTGGAGAAGAATGATGAACAAAACGGACAAAAATCTTACCACTCATTGAGCTTAGTCTATTTGGGGGGAAGGAGACAATATAAAGTAAACTAGGTGGTTAGAAAATGGTAAGTATCATGGGGAAAAATAAAGTAGGCAGGGCAGGTAAGAGTATGGGATGGAGAAATTGGTGAATGCCCAGTTAGGGAAAGCTACTCTAAAACAGTAACATTTTAGCAGGATTTAAAGGAATTGAGACAAGAGCAATGTGTATATCTAAGGGGGAGAATATTCCAGGCTTAAGGAGTGATCCGTATAGAGGCTCTGAATATGAAATCCTGCCAAATGTGTTCAAGAAACAGCAGGAAGTTATTGTCAGTAGAGATGAGCAAGCAGTGGGGCAGCAGTAGAGGATGGAAATAAGAAAGTATGTGTGGAGGACCTTGTAGACCACTTTATAAGAATAAATCTTAATGAGGTGTAGTGGAAGAGCTACCATTTAACTTCTGTTTTGTTGATATTAGACCAAAGGGGAAAGGTGAAAGCAGAAAGACCATTTGGGAGGATACTGCCATAATCTAGATGAGAGGTGATAGTAGTTCAGACTAGGATTATAGCAATGAAAATGATAAGAAATGGTTGGATCATGAATAAATTTTAAAGGTAGTACCATTAATACTTTCTTTCGTGTGTGTATATGTGTAAGAGAAGGAGGAGAGTGGGGGAATTAATGATGATTCTTGGGTTTTTAGCCTTAGCAATGTCAAGTACACAATATGACATAATAGTCTGGAGTTAAAGGCAGAAGTCCAACATGTATATGAATTTAGGAGACATCAGTGTAGAGTATTGAACCACCTGACTAGATGAGAGCATAACAGGAGTGAGCTTACATAAAGAACAGAGATCTGACTGAGCCCTGGGATCCTCCATTCCTTAAGAGAGAAAGGGGAATAGAATGAGCCAGAAATGGAGAGCAAGAAGAGTGGTCTTTAAGGTAAGATGAAAATCAGAAGAGTATAGTGTTTTAGAACCCATGTAAAGCAAGTATTCGAAAGAGGGGAGCATGGTCCAACTATGTTAGATTGTAGTGCTTAGTCAAGTAGAAAGGAGAGATAAGGTGATGACTGAAAATTGACATTGGATTCAGCAACATTAACTGATCTTAAGCAACAATTCTGGTTGAGCAGTGGTGATGAAGTCCTGTTTGGAGTAAGTTTCAGAGAGAATCCTGTTTGGAGTAAGTTTCAGAGAGAATGAGAAAAGACTGGTATTGGAGAATGTCAGTCTAGACACCTCTTTGGAGTAAATTTACTATTAAAGGAGGGCAGAAAATATGGTGGTAATTAGTGCAGTTAGAGTTTTCTTTTTAATGATGGGAGAAGTAACAGTGGGTTTATATGCAGATTATAATGCTCCCAGAGAGAGAGAATAATTAATGAAGAGAGATAGGAAAATTATTGAAGTGCTGATTGTGATTAGGAAGAGCAGAATAGTATCATTTTTTACATGTAGAGGGTTTGCCTTTAAAAGGATATTAGCCACTTTATCACTAATTAGAGAAGGGAAATAGGAGCATATGGGGTTAGATGCTGTAGATGGGCACATGTAATGGTGCAAGCCAGGTCATCAGCTGAGGGTGAGGATGGGAAGACAGGTATTGGAGGTCAAACTGAAAGAAGAAATCAAGTATTTGGGAAAAATGAAAGGACTAGGCAAATATGTAATTGCTGGGCCAGTTGAATTTCTTGATGATGAATTTACTGTGAAACCAAGCATCACAGTTATAGATTTCTTTGTAGCCATGTTCAGCAGTTTGGGTACAGGCATGGAATGAATGGGTAGCTGGATTTAACCAGGGTTGTGGTTTATCAAACAGGTCTGATATAAGAAAAGGATATATATCGGAGCAGACTTGGCATACTTTTTCATAAAGGGCCAGATAGTAAATATTTTTGGTTTTGCAGGCTATTGTCTCATTTATATACTCAGCTCTGCCCCAGAGCAGCTATAGACAATACTTACATGAATGAACATTGCTATGTTCCTATAAAACTTTATTTATAAAAACAGGCAGCAGGCCTTTGCTGTTGTTTACTGACCGCTTGTTAGAGAATGAGGCTGATGGTAGACTGTGATGTAAGCTGGATATGGAGAGAAGAGAGGAGAACGTGGAAGAGTGAGGGATAATGAAAAGGTAGTAGAGTTGATAGCATGCTGTTTCACTAAACTGTTTCCTGAGCTCTGCTGTTTTTCATTGACCCCACATCTTGTTTTTCTATGCCTTCATAGTTTTTCTATGCCTTAAACACTCCTTTCATACTCCATTTAGATGTCGTCTCTTTTATGCCTCCACCTTTACTTCCTCTACAGTGGCTATTGACATGTAGAAAATGCTCAGTAAATGCTGAAAACTGAAATTCTTTACTTCGTTTTGGTAGGTAACATGATTTCAGATTGGGAAGATTGTGAAAATTTGTTTACCTACAGATTTTCCCCTTCAGCAGCCGTTTCTAGATTTGAACACAGTGATTTTCAACTTGTTTTCTGCTTCATTTTACCCATCTGATATTGTTCACATAGACAGAGTAAAGGTAGCACTCTGTTCCTCTTTCCTACTTGGTACTTAGTTGGAATTCCTTTCTTTCTATCTACTGATCTTGGATTAGTGTCTTTAGGCTGCTAAGAAAGGATGTTTAAACATAGGATCTGCAATAAACTTGTGAGTATGGTAACTTGCTGCCTTATAAATTACTCTTTTTATTTCAGTTACTTGTATAAGACAAGTGATTATTCTACTAATTATAGACTATCAGATAACCATAGAATCTTCTTTGTAGAGGTTGTAGAGAAATTTTGAAGAACATCTAGTCCAATTTTTCATATTCTAGTTGAAGGAACTGAAGCCTAGAGAGATTAAATGTTGCATTAGTTAGTATACATTAATTTAGTAGCCAAGCAAAAAGGCTGGAAATCTTCACTGCTAATTTAGTACTCACTCTACTACCATGACAGCTTCCTGATAGGATATAAGGGCACTGATTCTCAAACTAGAAAATAGGAAATTTTGTGACAGGTGATATCCTCTAAAATCTTACTACAAAATAATAGTTTAAATATAATTAAAAATCTTAGCAGTATTGAAATGGTATTTTTTTTTAACCATGAAATTGTTAGTAAAAAGGTACAGTAGACTTGTTTTTACTGTTATGGCTATGTTCTGAATTACTTTTGTGTAATTAGAATTGAATGTATGAATCTTAAAAGTGTGAATAAGTAAAAGTAAAAAAATCTGAGTAAATGTATAGAGATTTTGCTCTGACTATATAAAATACTAGTTTCTAATTTTTGTTTTTTCTGTTTTTATGAACTCTTTCAGAAAGATGAAGTCTATCTTAATCTGGTGCTGGACTATGTTCCGGAAACAGTATACAGAGTTGCCAGACACTATAGTCGAGCCAAACAGACGCTCCCTGTGATCTATGTCAAGGTATGTAAAAATGGAGCAATTTCCCATTTTAAAAAGTACTTAATATGAGCCAAGGAAAGTGCTGGCTATGTTTTAACTGTATTATTGTATATAATGCCAAGTGGGGGAAGCTTCAAAGTAGGTATTACTAGATCTTCATTAAATTCTTATATAATTTTTTTTTTTTTAAGATTTTATTTATTTATTTGTCAGAGAGAGAGAGGGAGAGAGAGCAAGCACAGGCAGACAGAATGGCAGGCAGAGGCAGAGGGAGAAGCAGGCTCCCTGATGAGCAAGGAGCCCGATGTGGGACTCGATCCCAGGACGCTGGGATCATGACCTGAGCCGAAGGCAGCTGCCTAACCAACTGAGCCACCCAGGTGTCCCAAATTCTTATATAATTTTAAAGTGTGAAACCTTCACCTTTTAAACTTTGATGACTCTCATATTAAAAATATCTTGTCATATTTCTGACAAGTGAATTTTTTCACAGACATTTGTGGATTTTAATTTTGCTGGCCATAACACCTATTTATTTAATTTCAGATACCCTTATTATGGCATAGACTGAAAAAGGAGCAGGCATATCATATAAAATTATAAAATATATATATGATCAGATTAAACATTATGTTGCCATTTACAGATTCAGCTTACTGTAGCTAAAGTTTAAATTTCTTATAATTTTAAATATGTACAGACTCCGTGAATTTTTTAATTTTTTAATTTTTAGTACCTAATGTCAGCTTCTGTGAAAGAACTCAAGAGTTGCTAGGAATTTATCCATCATAATTCTGATTAAAGTTTTGATTTCTGATTAGAAACATTATTGTCATTATTATCGTTATTAGATTGTTCAGATCTTTAAAAAAGTTTTATTGAAGTGTGTTTGACACACAGATTATTGTTTTTTAACTATGACATTGTGAAAATTAACTAGGTGTTAAGTTTCAAAGTCTAGCTATCTAAATACAATTTTTTGCATTTTATCCTTTATAGGAGTGACTCTAGAAAATAAAATTGACTCTGAATGTCTTAAGATTGAGTACTGAATTTTGCTTAATAGTTACAATTTTAAACTTTATAGTGATAAAGTGAGTACCAAAGCAGGAATTTGGTAGCTAGATAATTATGACAAGGAGTCAGTATTCCTATTGAATTCAGTGTTAGGAATTTAAAAACCTGCTTCCAGTATAATTTTATTTGGACTTATCAAACTTGGTTGAAGTTGGTGGTTAAGTTGATAATAGGAGGAACTAAAAGACACAGTTTTTGTACTGCAAATGTACTTTAGTACTTTATTCTAATTTTAAGATAGTGGGTCCTATTCAAGATAACCTGCACACTAGAATATCCCTTTTAAGTCCCTAAATCTAGAATAATTTTTGAACATCTCAGTTTAGAATGTTGATGGATTTATGAAGCAGAAGAAACCCTAGATTTAGTTCCTGAAGACCTAGTTTTGAGACCCAACTTTGCTATTAAGTGTTTTTGGGCAGTTACCGATCTACTCCCTACTTAGCTTCCATGTTGGTAAAATTGTACTCATTTCTTTACTGCTCACAATTAAGCATTGTTGGTCTGTAAGGTGAACTTAACATATGAGAAAACACTTTTGGGACTGTAAAATAAAAGTAATAGAAAATCTTAACACTAGATTTAAAAAAAACAACATGTGGACATTTAATAAGATGTGCACAGTAGTTAGACCAGTTTTTTATTTCAACTCTAATTCAGCAAACAAATGCTAAATGATTGCAGAACAATGTGAAGCTTAATAAAATATTTGATTCCTCCTCTAATAAGAAGAAAAACGATTACACAAATAACTATAAAACAAAAAATACATAGTGTTACTAAAGTAGTTAGATAGGTCATATTCTTTTGAATTGGCAAAATTCCCAAGAGGGAGGGGTAGTAATACCTCTGTTGAATCTACCCTTCAAGTTTACTTCCCTCCTAGCATATCTATATTGCTCCATAGCTAAGCCAATACCTGTTTTCTCACCATTTAACATAAAATGTGCCAAGTGATTTTCTTTTCCTATATCTGTCTACAGAAATTTTACTCGTTTCATCTTGTCTTTGGTCACTCTAAATATATGTTTTTATTATTGAAGATTTCAAATAGAAATAAAGGAGAAAATGGAATAATGAACCCCCATGTACCCATTATACTGTTTGAACAATGCTCAATTCATGGCCACTCTTGTTTCACGTATACCACCCTCTACTCCCCACTTCCTTTATTTTGAAGCAAGTCACAGATAGTATTATTTTCATCTGTAACTATTTCAGTATATATGTGTAAATGATAGGGTCTTTCTTTTTAAAAGCTTAGTTACAATATCATTGTCTTTACCTATACAAATAAATAGTTAATCACTAACACCTTTAGATATCTACTATTTTTATTGCCTGTGTGTGTGTGTGATTTTAAGTTTCTTTGTTAGAATTGGGTAAGGTGCATGTTTTATAATTGGCTGATCTATGTGTCTAATTTTTCTTTTAACTTATAGACCACTCTCTCTTACACTTTGGTATTAAACAAACTGGGTCAGTTGATGTGCAGTTTCGTGGTCTGAGTTTTGCTGATTGGGTTACTGTAGTGTTAATATGTTGCTCTGTCTTCTGTATTTCCTGCAAATTGGTGATAGATATATTTTTATAAGATTCTAGACTACTGCATATGTATTATTGAGTGGTTTCCTAAGGAAGAACATAATATCTTTTTGTGATGCTTATAACCATTGATCATTTCCTAAATCTGTTCATTTATAAAGGGTTACAAAATATGCATATTCTTAAGTTATTATTCATTCTTTATTTATAAGCTGGGGGACGCTTGGGTGCCCTACCTGGTTGAGCATCCAGCTCTTGTTTTCGAGTTCAGGTCGTCAGATTCACCCTGCGCTTAGCATGGAGTCCAGTTGAGATTCGCTTCCCCTTCCTTTTTCTCCCTCCCCCAACCACTCACCCTGTCTCTCTCCCTCTCCCTCTCTCTCTCAAATAAATAAATAAACAAATAAATAAATGAAATCTTTAGCCAAAAAAATTTATAAGCTGAAATAGTTTCCCACGTCAAGTATTTGATTACCTGAGGTACAGTTTATAAATACAGGATATGTATTTGATTATATCCCTTAATTTACAAAAATTTATAATTAGTTGGTTCACAGATTCCTCCAGAAGTGACCAACAAGGTATTTGTTGTGTAGGTTTGTTTTAAAACTTCTTGCCTGAGTCTCAATAATCTAATCTTTGATAGCTTCTTCACTTTCTAGCATGGTAGTGTTCTAGGTTCATCTTATACATTACTTCCCCAGACTTGGAATCAACCTTTTCTTCAAGGAGACCTTATTCTTTTAGTGAGAAATGATATTTAGAGGCCACGGTCTCTAATGTTAGGAGTGGTAATTGCTACAGGGTTGGTTACTCTTTCTGGGTTTTTTAGTGCACAGAGTTAGAAAATACTTCAATAAGCTTTTCAGATAAAATACATCTTTTTTTTTTTTTTTATCTCAAAGGTTAATATAGATTGACATTGCTCATTAAATATTGAGGGGGGTTAACAATCTTCCATCTATATCTTCTTTCTCTTACACTAAAAATTTCATTTTTCAGTGATAGTATAATTACTTGTTCTGTCCTACACTCTACATATAATAGTCTTAGAATAATAATAGTGACACTACCACGACTAAGTGAAAGTAATTTAAGATCACTTTGCATTTCTTTTTCTTTCTATGGTATATTTTATTAGGTATGAACAGTAAAATTTTTCTCTTAAAAAAATTGAGTATTTCCTCTCTGTGCAAGTATGCGTCATTAAGCTTTGTTCATTTCTTTTCTTTTTTTTTTTTTTTTAAATATTTATTTGAGGGAGAAAGAGAGAGTGCATGTACAAGAGAGCGCAGGTGGTGGAGAGGGAGACGCAGGCTGCCCATCAAGCAGGACTCGATCCCTGGACTCTGGGATCATGACCTGAGCCGAAGGCAGCCGCTTAACCAACTGAGCCACCCAGGCACTCCAAGCTTTGTTTATTTCATTTTACTTTTACTGGAGATTGCATTTAAAATTTTTTTATTCATGCAGTGCCTGGGTGGCTCAGTCAGTTAAGAGCCTGACTCTTGTTTTTGGCTCAAGTCATGATCTCAGGATTGTGAGACAGAGCCCCACATCAGGTTCCCTGCTGGACATGGAGTGTGCTTAAGATTCTCTCTCTTCTTCTCCTTCTGACCCCACCCCTCCACAAAAATATTTTTTTTCAAAATTAATTTTGCTTTAAATTTTATGTCAACATTAATATAAAATATTATTAGTTCCAAAGTAAAATCTACAAAACAAGGATTATCATCAAATAAGTTTAACTTTTATACCTGTTTCTTCTCTATTTCCTCTCTCCCCCAGTTAAATATTTAAATTTTTTTATAGTCCTCGCATTTTAAAATAAGCAGATGTATATAATTATTTTCCACCTCCTTTTTATGTAAATAGTTACATAATATGTGCATTTTCCTCCATGATACTTTTTAAGTTAAAAATACATTCTAGAGATCACTCTTTATTAACATAGATAGACATAGCTATTTCACCTTCCTTTTATAGCTCCACATTAGTGTATTATATGGCTATATCCTAATTTATTCAGCTGGTCACCTACTAATGGTCTGTTGTTTTCCCTTCAGGTGTTTGTTTTTGTTTTTGCTATTACAAATAATGTAGTAAAGAGCCTTGTGTTTTCTGTGGTTTGTTTTGTTTTAAAGATTATATTTTTAGAGAAAGAGAGGGCATGAGCAGAGAGGAAGGGGCAGAGAATCTCAAGCAGACTCTGCACTGAGCAGGGAGCCCAACACTGGGTTCAGTCTCAGGATTCTGAGATCATGACCTGAGCTGAAACCGAGTCAGATGCTTAACCGACTGAACTACCAGGGCACGCAATGTTTTCTGTGTTTTTGACAGCATATATTTGGATGAGATCTCTGGCATCCTATATTGTAAAAAAGAAAATAAGGTTATTATGCATATTGAAGTTGGCATACAAGGAAAGATCTAACACTCCTTTCACCCCCTTGTGGAAAAAAGGATGTTTCTTTTATATAACCGTAGCCCTTCCTGTTGGCCTGTTGTTTTTTTAGGACTGAAATCTATTCTTATTTTTAAGAATTTAAAAAAGATAAAAAGTTTAAAAAAACTTTTTAAACTTTAAACTTTAAAAAAAGATAAAGAGTTTAAAAAAGATAAAAACATTGTCTGAAATTGATAAGTTGATCTCATTCACTTATTTATTTTACCTAGTTTTATAAAACTATTTTTTGTGAAAAATATTGGATTGGGAGAGCAGTAAAAATAATAAACACATATACTCTTGCCTTCATGGACCTGACCATCCAATAAGTACTTGTTTAGCATACCTGTCACCAGAATGGCAGCTACAGTCCTTTATAATTGTTTGACATCCACTTTTTCACTTTTTCTGGAGAAGTTGAGTATATTATATTATATTATTGCTTCAAACATTTCTTCAGTTTTTATAGTATGGGTCACTTCGTAGTTGATGGTGGTTAATATACAAGTTAAAAAGTTTTTGAGCACCTTTGCCTTTTGATGACCATCTTCTATAACTAAGTAGGTTTTAAAATTCAAGTCTGAAACCAGGAAAATCATCATTGTGAATTTGAATTTTTTTTTTTAATTGAAAAGACAGGTTAAAGAACATGGTCTGAAGACACAAGAAAGCTGGCTGCATTTTTGTGAATCATAAACAAAATTGTTATGTATTGTTTGTTTTAAACAGATTTAATAGCAAAGAGGAAAGAACCGTGGACTTGAGTTAGATTTGATAACTTTGTAACTGATCAGACTGTTCATTTGGGCTTCAGTTACCACACCTATAAAAATGAGGATAAATATGCATCTCGCAGAGTGATTGCAAGAATTAATTAAACAAAAGGGTAAAACAGGCTTGGTTTGACAGTACGTATTAAATAAATCTTGAGGGGTGCCTGGGTGGCTCAGTCGTTATGCGTCTTCCTTCAGCTCAGGTCATGATCCCAGGGTTCTGGGATCGAGCCCCACATGGGGCTGCTTGCTCAGTGGGAAGCCTGCTTCTCCCTCTCTCACTCCCCCTGCTTATGTTCCCACTCTCTCTGTCTCTCTCTCTAACAAATAAATAAATAAAATCTTTTAAAAAATCTATCAATCTTGAATTTCAAAATGTGCTAAATATCTCCTGAGTTTCTAAGAGTTTATCATTCTTGTATTTACTTGGTGATCAAGCTATTTAATGGATACATTTTTATACTTTCATTTAATAGAATAAAAATACGATAAAATACAGAAATCATTATTAAAGAGGTATACTTTCCCAAGCCACTATGGAGTATTTAGTATCTGATTTGGATAAATTGCTTATCTTCTGTGCCTCAGGCACTTTATATGGAAAATAAAAATAATAATGCCTATTATTACATAAGGATTAAATGAAAATTCATGCAAAGCACTTAGAATAGTAGCTTTTTCTTGTTACCGTTACTGCTATCTTGATAGTAGAGAAGGCCTCTCCATTTTCCTGTAAATACACTTTTACAGAGTCTAAAACAAAATAGATATGAAATTGTACATTTCTTCTTTATCTTTTCAAAAGATAAAGTGAGGAGAATGGATACAGATTAGATCTTTCAGATGAATGAATATAGTAAAAAAAAATGCCTCAGTCTCATTTAAGGACTTAAGCATTTTTGACAAAACTTTTTTTTTTTTACACTGGTGATTGCTGACCCAGACATTAGCGCCCTGATAGTTAGTAAAATCTCTCCTTTAATAAATTAATACCTGTGAATTTAATTTCTTATTGGAGCTTATTTTCTTAGTAGTAGTAAATTTAACTTTTAGAACTCTGAGAGTAAGCTTTAGGACTTGGAGATATGATGATATCTTGAACAATAATAATAACATGATAGAATTAGGAAGCTTTTTAAATTATATGGAATACCAACATCCTTTAATTCTTTTTTTTTAAAAGATTTTATTTATTTATTTGATAGAGATTACAAGTAGTCAGAGAGGCAGGCAGGGAGAGAGGAGGAAGCAGGCTCTCCGAGGAGCAGAGAGCCCTATGCGGGGCTTGATCCCAGGAACCCGAGACCATGACCTGAGCCAAAGGCAGAGGCTTTAACCCACTGAGCCACCTAGGCACCCCTACATCCCTTAATTCTAACTTTGGGGACAAAATGCTGACCTTATTGAAGATCTCTTTCATACATTTTACGTCATGCTTTTTTAAAAAAGGCTTAAACTCTTCCAGCTTTAGTTCAGTATAACATTAAGAATGTACTGAAATTGAGCTGTCTGTAGTTTTCATCAGGGCCTGTCTGAAGAAAAGTAGGCCTCATGTTAACTTCAAGAAACTAGTAAGTCTTGGGGCACCTGGGTGGCCCAGTGGGTTAAAGCCTCTGCCTTCTGCTCAGGTCATGATCCTAGGGTCCTAGGAAGGAGCCTGGCATCGGGCTCTCTGCTCAGCAGGGAGCCTGCTTCCTCCTCTCTCTGCCTGCCTCTCTGCCTACCTGTGATCTCTGTCTGTCAAATAAATAAATAAAACCTTTAAAAAAAAAAAAAAACTAGTGCCTACTTGTGATCTCTTTCTGTCAAATAAATAAATAAAACCTTAAAAAAAAAAAGAAACTAGTAAGTCTTAACAGTAGCCTCTGAAGGTAGTGCCTTCTATCAGTACTTTTCTGACCTTTGACTTTGTCGTTGTTTTAACCAAGATACTGATATACTTGATTTGAACTCATTTCAAAAATTCTTTCCATGATATATAACTTTGAGGTAGGGGTCAGAAGGTAAGTAGTCAGAAAAATTTAAACACCAACCTTGGGATAAACAGATTTAAGATATACTCACTTTCTTGATAGAGTCCCTGTCTTCCTCAGCTAGAGTCTGAGTCTTTCTTCCATGCAGAGTCAGTTTCTCAGTGTATTTTTTTAATAATAGAATTGAAATAAATACCCCTTCAATTTGATGTCAATAATCAGCAAGGATGCATTTTTTAAAAAATATTTATTTATTTGACACACAAAGAGAGAGAGAGATCACAAGTAGGCAGAGAGGCAGGCAGAGAGAGAGAGAGAGAGAGAGGGAAGCAGGCTCCCCAACGAGCAGAGAGCCCAACATGGGGCTTGATCCCAGGACCCTGAGACCACAACCCAAGCCAAAGGCAGAGGCTCTAACCCACTGAGCCACCCAGGCGCCCCAAGGATGCGTTTTTTAATAGCATTTTAAAGTCTACTTATTTTTGAAGGATAATATAGGAAGATTTGTGTAGCTACTGATGTCTTGATAGATCATTGGTTATAGATTTTCTCAGTCACATGTGAGTTTTCCTGGTCCCCTCTGTCAATGAGCTCTAGGGCTGACATCTCAGGAAAATACTATTCTAAAGATGAAATTGTACATACTTAATAAGAATAGTGAACTTAGGAAAAAACAGAATACTTGGCTTCTGGTCTAAACAGTGTTACTTGCTAGCCACATGATCTGGAATACCTTTCTGGGTTTTCCATCTGTATTTTTTTTAATAGCCCATTTTAGGAGGCTTATGGTAAGATGTCAGTAAAATAAAAATTTATAAAGCACATTGTGACATTTCCTTTTTTTATTGAGGGGGATGGTGCAAATATAACATGGTTAATGCAACTTTAATTAGCTAATTAATATATAAGTGACATGAAACTCTTAAAAGGGAGATTGAGTGCTGCTCTTTTCTGAAAATCTGTTACTTAATTTACTGCTTAAAGATTCTGATTTGTTTGGGACAAAGTCTTCATTAATTTTTACTATATTTTCCAGTTGTATATGTATCAGCTGTTCCGAAGTTTAGCCTATATCCATTCCTTTGGAATATGCCATCGGGATATTAAACCACAGAACCTCTTGTTGGACCCTGATACAGCTGTCTTAAAACTCTGTGACTTTGGAAGGTAAGCTAGCTTTCTTTTCTTCTTCCTTCTTTCACTCCTCCCCAGTCTCACCCTCCTACCCCGTATGCTCTTTTAAAACTATATGCCTTTGGGTGCACCTGGGTGGCTCAGTGGGTAAGCATCTGACTTTGGCTTGGGTCATGATCTCAGTACCTTGGGGATGAGTCTTGCATCAGGCTCCCTGCAGGGAGCCTGCTTCTCACTCTCCCACTCCCTCTGCTTGTGTTCCCTCTCTCGTGGTCTCTCTCTCTCTCTCTCTCTCTGTCAAATAAATAAATTAATTAATTAATTTAAAAACAAAAACAAAAACTGTATGCCTTTTACAATATCAGTTCAAAAATATCATAGTCCTTATTCAAGGAGTATGCACTACTTACAGATTCTTATAAGAGTAGTTTAATAAATTCTGTTAGAATTATAAATATGTATAGTCTTTTATCTAGCATTTTAATTTGTAGGAATTAGTCCCTTAGAAATACTTTAAAATAGTATATATACAGGGATTTTTATCATAAGATTGTTTATAAATGTCAGTAGGAAAATGACCAGATAAATTATAGTATATACACATTTAATGTAATACATGCAACTGTAAAAAGGAATAATGTCTTAGAAAAATTAAAAAACAAGATCAGGACTATATAAAGCTTGTCACTTTTTATGTTTTAAAAACATGGTATAGCCATATGTATATAGGTATATGATTATTTCTGGAATGATAGGTAATAAACCCGTAACATTGATTGCCCGTAGGAAGGGAAACAGGGAGTATAGTGTGGTTGAGAAACTTGCTTTTTCATTGATGGTACCTTGTATTATTTGAATGTTTTATTATGTGTTTATATTCCTTTCTTAATAAAAACTAATTTTTTTGAAGGTTTTATTTATCTATTAGAAAGTGGGGGAGAGGCAAGGCAAGCTGGGGGTAAGAAGGGAAGGACAGAAGGAGAGACCCTCAAGCAGACTCTGCCCTGAGCAGGGAGCCTAACACAGGACTTGATCTCATGACCCCGAGATCATGACCTAAGCCAAAACCAAGAGTTTGCTGCTGAGCAGTTATTGTTTTGTTTTGTTTTTTAAAGTACTAGCATTCATTGCTGCATTCTTTTTCATTTCAGTGTTAACCTTAGTAGCAGTGTTTTCTTCCTTTTCCTCTATATTGAGTCTCTTATTCTCCTTTTCTGCAAATTCCAGTGCACTTTGTTTTCTTAAACTAATTCCTCGGTAATATTATATTGTGTCATAAGATGTCATCCTTTTAATCTTCATAGTATTCAGCAACTTGTGCTTCTTGTAATCTATCCTTTCAACATGAAACCAAGCTTATATCCTCGTGTAACTCACTCAGTTAACCTTCTTCCACCTAGATTAGTCTTTCTCCTCTCAGTCCCTAGTACATTGCCACATAACTTGGATTCTCTCCATTTTTTTTCATCCTCACAGATTCTTTTCAGTTCAGCTCTTTATAGATATTGATCCACATCTCCTAATATCCCTATTTCCACCTCTTTGTAATACTTTCGTGTCAGCCCACAGTTTAAATTTTAGGTTTAATATAAGATATATTCTCCATAGGCTGTCTCTTGAGTGTGTCAGAAAAACAAGCACATCTGCTCCTTCGGAGTCAATTCTTAGTCTCACAGCAGTGTGCTCCTTCAGACCATCCCCCTTTTTTTTTATAGTTAACTGATCTCAGATACATGTTGTAAGATTCAGCTCATTTTGCAGGCTATAACTCTTCCTTCAACTAGAAGAAAAGCTGAAGGCTATTAAATCAAAACTCTTATCTGATGCTTGAAACAAAGTGCACATAATTGCTGAAATCAGATGAGTTTACTGTTATGGGGTATCTTCCCCACGGAGAGTGACTGACCAGTATGAACTGTAAAAAGACTGAGACATCAAGTTTAGTAGTTTCTGTTCTCACCATAGTGAAAACACTGCTGCTACGGACCATTTTATTGGGACATAGGAATTGCTTTGTTCTGATATATTTAGAACAGGGATCTCACCTCTGTGGTAATAGGTCATTTTTAACAGCTCCGATAAATAACAAAGCTGCTCTTTTTTGTTTGTTTTTTAACAGTTGGTTTCAGCAAGTAGAATTTTAGATACACTTTAGGTTCTTAGTGCCAGGTTGGTAGTGACTTGAATAAAACAGTGTTACTCTCTTCTAGTGATTTTTTTTTTTCTTTTTTTTTAAACTGGATGAAATAAGGCCTAGAAGTAGCTGAAGATCTAGTTGGGCTTTCTCAGAACTAAGTGTGGTCATTATATTGGTTGCTCTCTTCCTTCAAAGGTTGGGAAGGAACTTCAAGCCTCATCTGAAGAGAATGAAGGTAGCTTTATCAAGTATCCTGGAAATCTATAGGAATGCAGAGTTTCCAATATTACCTTTTTTGTCTTATAGTGCATTTTCTGACAATATAATTGGAATCTCTCTTACTAATATAAAAAACCTTTTATAAAGTAGAAAGTTTTATCAGCTAAGCTGAAAAGGTATCTTAATTTTCATGCAGCCAAAAAGCAAGGATTGATATTTGTTAATTTATGAAATCAGTGCTGTGTGTCAATACTTGGGGAGAATGTTAAAAAAATAAACTGCCTCCCTCTTCAAAACTTGAAATGAAGGAAGAACAAGTTAAGGTAAGGATTATCATTGACCAGAAATAAAAGAAGGAAAAGAAAGTCCAAACTTCGAAACCTTTGTAACTACTTTCATTTGTCTCTACTCTGATTTCCTATACCTTTACCTCAAAATTTTCCCTTTCCGTTACTTACGTTCTTTCTGTTTTGATTTTGTTGTTTGTGTTTATTGCCTATATTTATCTTTGTTGTCCTTCTTTGCCAAAGTAGTTAACTTCTACAGGAGTTTATTTCGGTGTATCTCTAAATTATCTTGAGAGACAGCTCCAAAGAAACTAATTAATGTTTAAAATACATGTCACAGAGTATTTTGAATAAAAGTTGGATTAGAGAACATGTAACTAAATTTACAACAGCGAGGTTAGAATTCAGAGGCTGTGAATCATCTCTGACCCACAGGGGAGGACCTGTCTTATTTATTGAGTAATGAATATTTAGACAATTAATAAATTGACCAACACAGTGGAAAAAGAGAGTAGATTGGGTAAGCCTTGAGATATTTACTCTGATGCTGAAGTCAAATTATAAGAGAGTGATCAATTTCTGTTTAAAAAAACACTCGTGTAAGAAGTATTCATTCTTGTATTATAATCCATTACTGTGTTTTTTGGTGGGTGGAGGTACTTCTTACTTTTCCTGCCTTCCTTTATATTTTAGAGGTAGTATTCAAGGAACAGAAGATAACAAGAAATTCAGCATTTGTCTTTTTATGACTTTCTGTTTCTTTTTCCTTAGGTGACAGTTGACAAAGGCATTCTTCAAAAGCTACTTTTTAAAAAAATTACTGTTATGTTAAAATTATAAGTTTCTTTTGTTAGGTAGTTACGGTTCTTATTTTTCTTTTTTTGCTTGTTGTATGATTTAATGGTGTGAATCTTAGCTAAATGTTCAGGGTTGTGAATGAAAGTTTAGGTTCTTTTAAGGTTTACACTGAGTTTAAAGAATTTATGCTTTTTTTTTTTTTTTTTTTTTTTTTTTGGATTAGCGCAAAGCAGCTGGTCCGAGGAGAACCCAATGTTTCGTATATCTGTTCTCGGTACTATAGGGCACCAGAGTTGATCTTTGGAGCCACTGATTATACCTCTAGTATAGGTAAGTACTGAATATGAATATAATGGCTTGTAATTATTAATTACATCTTATTTTTAGTAATTTAGTATTACTAATCTATACTTTCACTTAAATATAAAAATAGGGATGACCTAAAATCTGTTTCTCCTTAAAGACTGATGTGCAAAAATGTGTAGAGTATTTTAAATGTCAACTTTCAGAATTTAAGGTATATTTATTATTTCTTATTACGGTTTCTGGGATTTTTTTTATTATGATTATGATTATGACTATGTTTGTTTTTAACTTTTAAAATTTCAAATAAATCCTAAGTGTATCTTTTCTTTCTTAAAATTTTAATTCTCCTGAAATACTAACTTCTGAGCTTGATCACTATTTGGAGAAGTTGCATTCATAACATTGATGATGAAAATGATGGCCATATTGTTGTCATTCCTACTATGTTATCCCAGTTGCTTATTTGCTGTTGAGTCAAGTCACAAAAAAACAATTCTTTTTCATTTGTTTGGCTAAACCCATTGATTCTGTAGAAGTCTTCACAAAAGATCTTTAGTGATTAGAACGAATTGAATAGGGATAATTTGCTTCCATCTTCAATGACTTCTTCTTCCCCATTTTAGGATACTAATAAAAGTGAACATAGTACTATCAGCTGCACATGAATGGTAAAGCTAAGAGAGGAGGAGCAACCTTAGGCTAGGTGTACACGTAACTGTCAGAATTATTTTATTGTTACATTCTGTTTCTGAAGAGAATTCCTTAATCCAAAAACAGAACCAAAAGTATGCAAATACCAAACCAGCCAACCAAAAAGAACCCATAGTTGCAGAACTCTAAGAAAAACCAGAATGTGGACAGTTTTTGTCTTTTAATACAAGTGGAAATTTTCTGATATGAACACAGACCTCTAAACAGAAACACATTACCATTTTTATTTTGCCTAAAGGACAAAAATGCCAAAGAGCAATTCGATTTGTGCCAAGGGACCCAGAGTTTTACTTATCATTTCTTTTGCACCATTAGTGCAAATGTCAACACAGTGAAAAAGGTAGATAATATCTTGATATTCTTATGAAAATAGTTCTACCCAGGGCACCTGGGTGGCTCAGTGGGTTAAAGCCTCTGCCTTCGGCTCAGGTCATGATCTCAGGGTCCTGGGATCGAGGCCCGCATCGGGCTCTCTGCTCGGCGGGGAACCTGCTTCCTCCTCTCTGCCTACTTGTGATCTCTCTCTCTCTCTCTGTCAAATAAATAAATTAAAAAAAAAAAAAACTTTAAAAAAAAAAAAGAAAGAAAGAAAATAGTTCTACCCATTAGGACCTCTTTAAAGGTCCAGGGGGCCCAGAGCTCTGCAGACCATACTTTGAGACTGGCTACACTGGAAAGAGAGTATAATCGTGTGTGTGTGTGTGTGTGTGTGTGTGTGTGTGTGTGTGTGTGTGTGTCCATGTGTGTGTGTAATGCTGACAGTTTCATCATTGCTGTTATATGGCCTATGTTAAGGGACAAATAAGAAAGAGCAAAAAGGGTATTTTGGTTGGAGTAGAACTAGATTTGAGTTCTAGGACTGTTACTACTTAACTAAGCGTGGAGGTTGCTAACAGTTCTACCTACTTTTCTGAGTTGCTGTGAAGATTAAATAAAATATTAGTGAAAGTACTAAAGAAATGGAAGAAGGTATTTGTTTGATGCTATTTGTTAACTTGACTCTCTGCAAGAGCAAATTTCAGCCCTTTATCTTTGGAAATATCCTTGGACTTTACAGCTGCTCTGTATTTTATTCAAATATATGATACTGATCATTCACATACCAGATATTGGGATGAGTTGTGGTCACCTATTTAGGGTCACCCAAAATAAATGCAATTTGCTTCTTTTAAAAAAAAGTCATGACCACATCATGTGACACATTAATAAGGCATGTATTAAAAAAAAACTCACTACCCGCTTAAGAGTGCATTACTTCTATAAATGTCCACGTGCCTTAGCAGTTCCATGGAATCATCTTGCAAAAGAAGAGCATTTTAGTCCATTTTCTCTATTAGGAATCACTTCTCTGGATGTTATGAGTGCCTCCTTTCCAATAATAGCCTCCTTTGTATGGCTAATACCAGAATCTGACTTTCTAGGCTTAGGACTCACTAATGCCACTGATTCACCTTTGGTCTTTTGAACCCTAATAAGCCTGGATTTGGCCTTCCTTTTTAGACTTGGATATTTCCTCTCATGACTCTGGTGATTTGAAGACAGAAACAAAAGTATTAAGAAGTGTGCTAATGCACATACATTTTAGAAATATTTTTAACAATTGTTTGAAATGAGAGAGTAGCTGGTTCTGAGTAGATTATTGTCCTATTTGTATATAACCAGAGCTCAGGCTGATGGCTCTGATTATATTATCTTACTGAGAAATGGCAGAGAACAAATGGTTCTTTGGATGAAGATTTGAGTTTATAGACCTTCGAAGAAGCAGTTAGTTATTCTCTGACAGTGGTGTCTTGACTGGGAATTGAAATTGGGTTCCAGGTGTAGCTCTCCTATTCAGTAGCTTTACCTTGGACAAGTCCCTGATCTTTATTGTGCCTCAGTTTTCTTATCTGTGAATTAACTATGTTTAAATGATCTTGAAAGATTACTTTTACCAGGAATGAGCGTTAAGTATAAAGCAGAACACTATTTTGGTTGAAATCCCCAAATAACCAGATACGTCAATGGGCCAGAGTGCTTATTTTATTATACCTCCTGTTTTATTCTATTTGGAGAATATTATTCATTTGTCCCATTTAGTATGAACATAAGAGATTTTGGTTTCTCCCAGAAAGTGAATGGTAAATACCTTGGTTTTGGTAGTTTGCATGAGTTAACATTGAGGACCATTGGTATAGTTGCCACCTGAATTTTAGGATTATTAGTCTGTGGCAACCACTAAGCAATAGTGTTCTTTAATGGTTTATTCCTTGTCTCCCGTATTTGTACCTAAATTCAGTGTAAGAAAGTATTTCCCATGGTTTTTTAATAAATATTTAATTATTCCCCTGTAGTTTTTCCAGCCTTGTCTTCTGAGATGAATTATTTTCTGTTGTAAAGAAATGAGTGCATATTACCTTCCATCTAATTGGCTAGGTAAAGGCATATTTTTAAACTTAGATCAAAATAAAGCCTTTACGTTAATGAAGATATATATCTTTTGTCCCTCCATCTTAAGAGTATTATTTGGCTTTGAATGAAGTAAAGTGTTCTTAGCAGGTTTTAATATTTGCCTCATTTAGCAATTACCTAGTATATCAAGGAGGGCTCTTTTTGGTCAGTGCTTGCAAAATAGGTGTCTTGGTTATCATTGCTTAGAACTGGACAAGATGAACTTGAATTTCTTATATAAATTTTTTGTCATTGTTTTCCTATGTTAGTAAAAAGTTAGTCACCGGCAGGGATATCTTATCCTTTTTGGTAATGCATCTCACCATATCAGACCTCTTAAATTATTTGTTGACCCCATGCCATTCACCGTTCTTCTCCTTTCTTACTGGTAGATGAGAAGGCCCACCAGAGATTTATGTTCATCCTCTAAAGCACTTGATTGTTGGTTCATACAAAACCCAGGAATCTCAGGCATCCAGAAACTGAAAATTAGCTTTTCCTTGCAGAAGGTCTTAATGGTGGGCTATAAATAGATTGACCATATAATTTAACCTCTTATTTGGTAATACTTTTAAAAGAGAAAGAGGATGCTATTAGTGATTATCCAAGGACAATAAATCTAAACCAGGACTATCTTGGGTAAGCCAGGATTGTATCCTTTAAATTATTTTTTAATTAAAATTTTTTATAAATTATTAAAACTTATTTAAATTATTTTTTAAAAGTTTACTCTCAGGATTGAGGTTTCCATTTTTATTTAAAAGTGAATTATTTTGGGTTTTTTTCCCCTTAAAATGTTTTAATTTTACAACAAAATAATACACTGGCAGGCTCATATCTCACATACCCATCCCAGTTTGGACTTACTATCCCTCCTTAATGTTATTTTTTTTCCTTTTCTCATTTATATTTCCACTTTTTTCCCTCTTCTCCTTACTCTTTCTGCTTGGTTTCTGACTCTGCTTGTGTTCATGTACCTTGATACTCATTCTCATGTCTCTATTTCCGTTTGTGCTTTTCTTTTGCTATGATGCAGCTCTTCTTCTTTTCCCTAACCTCCTGTCACCTTATACTTTTTTTTTTAACATGAAAAATTCATGTATTGAAAAACTAAGCACAAAAAACTTCTAGTTGGCTAAAATAAGCAATTCGCTCTTAAATAATTTTATTTTTTGTAGATGCTATATATAGTCAACTTCTTATCCACCTTACCACCTGATATGGCATAATAGCATGACAATTTACATATTGAAAATTAATGATTATCTCTCTAATCTTAACCTTGACCTCTTCAAGTATTTTCCCTTTGTCTTTTTTTAAGTTTTTATTTAAATTCCAGTTATTTAATATACAGTGTAGTATTAGTTTCAAGTGTACAATACAGTGATTTAACACTTCATATAAAACCCAGTGCTCATCACAAGTACACTCCTTAAACCCCATCACCTATTTGACCCATCCTCCACCCACCTCACCTGATAACCATCAGTTTGTTCCTTATAGTTGAGAGTCTGCTTCTTTGTTTGCCTCTCTCTCTTTTTTCCCCTTTGCTCATTTGTTTTGTTTCTTGAATTCCACATATGAGTGAAATCATATGGTATTTTTTTCTTTGACTTACTTTGCTTAGCATAATACTCTCTTGCTCCATCCTTGTCTGTCTTTGCAAATGGCAAGATTTTCATTCTTTTTTATGGCTGAGTAATATTCCTTCGTATATATGTGTGTGTATGCATATATATGTGTACGTGTGTATGTGTGACCATCCGTCCATTAATGGTTCCATAATTTGGCTATTGTAGATAATGTTGCTATAAACATTGGGGTGTGTGTATCCCTTTGGATTAGTATTTTTTTATTCTTTGGGTAAATACCTAGAATGCAATTGCTGGATCTTGGGGTAGTTCATTCTATTTTTAACTTTTTGAGGAAATTCCATACTGTTTTCCAGAGTGGCTGTACCAGTTTGCATTGCTACCAGCAATGGAAGAGGGTTCCCTTTTTCCACATCCTCACCTTTACCTGTTGTTTCTTGTGTTGTTGATTTTAGTCATTCCGACAGATGTGAGGTAATAGCTCATTGTAGTTTTGATTTGTATTTCCCCAATGAACAGTGATATTGAGCATCTTTTCATGTGTGTTTTGGCCATTTTCCCACATTTTGGGAAAATGTCTATTCATGTCTTCTGCCCATTTTTTAATTGGAATATTTATTTTTGCATGTGTGTTGAGTTTTATAAGTTCTTTATATATTTTAGATACTGACTTTTTAACAGATTTGCCATTTGCAAATATCTTCTCCCAATCTGTAGGCTTTCTTTTAATTTAACTGATTGTTTCCTTCTGTATACAAAAGCTTTTTATTTTGATCAATCCAGTTATTTTTGCTTTTGTTTTCCTTGCCTTAGGAGACATATCTAGAAAGAAGTTGCTATGACCGATGTCAGAGAGGTTATTTCCTTGTTTCTCTCTAGGATTTTTATGGTTTCAGGTCTCACATTTAACTTTTTAATCCATTTTGAATTTATTTTTGTGTTTGATGTAAGAAAGCAGTTTCATTCTTCTGCATGTTGCGCTCCAGTTTTCCCAACACCGCTTGTTGAAGAGACTGTCTTTCCCATTGGATATTCTTTCCTACTTTGTCGAGGATTAATTGTTGTGGGTTCATTTCTGGGTTTTCTGTTCTGTTGATCTATGTGCCTATTTTTGTAGCAGTACCATATTGTTTTGATCACTACAGCTTTGTGTGATATAACTTGAAGTCCAGAATTGTGATGCCTCCAGCTTCTCTTTTCTTTTTCAAGTTTGCTTTGGCTATTTGGGGTCTTTTGTGATCCCTACAAGTTTTAGGATTGTTTGTTCTAAGTCTGTGAAAATTGCTGGTGGTATTTTGACAGAGATTGCATTAAATGTTGATTTGGGTCATATAGACATTTCAACAGTATTTGTTCTTCTGATCCATGAGCATGGGATATCATTCCTTTTCTTTGTGTCATCTTCAGTTTCTTTCCTCAGTGTTTTATAGTTTTCAGTGTACAGATCTTTTACATCTTTAGTTAAGTTTATTCTTTTGGTTTTTGGGAGCAATTGTAAATGGGACTGTTTCCTTAATTTCTCTTTCTGCTGCTTCATTATTGGTGCATAAAAATGCAACAGATTGTGGTACATTTTTTTTTTTTTTATCCTGTGAGTTTACTGAATTCCTTCATCAGTTCTAGCACTTTCTAGTGGAATCTTTTGGGTTTTCTATATAGAGTATCGTGTCATCTGCAAATCAAGAAAGTTTATTCTTACTTGCCAGTATGGATGCCTTTTCTTTCTTTTTGTGGTCTGATTGCTGTGACTAGGACTTCTAGTGCTATGTTAAATACCAGTGGTGAGAGTGGATATCCCTGTCTTATTCTTCACCATAGGGGAAAAGCTCCCAGTTTTTCCCCATTGAGGATGATATTAGCTGTGAGTTTTTCATATATGGCCTTTATTGTGTTGAAGTATGATCCCTCTAAACCTACTTATTGAGAGTTTTTTTTTTTTTATCATGAATGGATATTATACATTGTCACATGCTTTTGTTGCATCTACTGAAATGATCATATGGTTCTTGTTCTTTCTTTTATTAATGTAGTGTATCAAGTTGATTGATTTGTGAATATTGAACCATACTTGCAACACAAGAATAAATCCCATTTGATCGTGGTGAATTTTTTTTAATGTATTGTTGGATTCAGTTTGCTAGTATTTTATTGAGAATTTTTATATCCATGTTCATCAAGGATATTGTCCTGTAGTTCTTTTTTTTTTTAGTATATGTGCTGCCGAAGCGAGCACAGTTCTTTTTTTTTTTTATTGGAGTCTTTAGGTGATTTTGGGATCAGAATAAATAGAATGAGTTTGGAAGTTTTCCTTCCTTTTTCTATTCTTTAGGATTTGTGAAATAAAATTTATTCCTCTGTCTTTGCATTTTAAAATGGAAATATATTTAAATGCATTCTTTCATCAGTCATATTACAACACAAAAGCCAACCATTTAAAGCTTAAAATTTTTTATCAGAGTTTGCATTGGTTTAAAACTCTGTGTATAGAGATTGAAGACTTGTTTGTTGCTATTTTATAAGCACTGCCAATGTACAGAGGTTGTATCACTTTGACTTATTTAGAGTATGATAAGTAGATAATCATACCCCACATTTTGGTGCTATAATCCCATCTTGGTTGTTGAAGATTTGAACACCTGATATTTGATAATTAAATGGACTTGACCCTTTGTTGGAATTTGCTTATTGGCCTTTTTCCTCTTTGGTAAGTTTACACTACAGGGATAATTTGATGACTTTCTCCCTCGGTTTTGGATTGTACAGTTTTTTGCTTGTGACATTTACTCTGTGATCAGAGTAAAACTAGCAAATGTATACAAATAGTTTTCAATTCAACTTAAGCTACAAGCATTAGTAACTCTTAGTAATGGTAACTCTTGTTTTCTTTTCTTTATAGACGTATGGTCTGCAGGCTGTGTGTTGGCTGAGCTGTTATTAGGACAACCAATATTTCCAGGGGACAGTGGTGTGGATCAATTGGTAGAAATAATCAAGGTGAGAAGTTTGAATCAGAATTTTTGAATTGCAGGGAGTTTTGTTGTTATTCTGAGAATCCATATCACCCACACCAACAAAAACTTAAAAAATGGAGAAAGTGATCTAATACCCCATAAAAAGGTCAGCTACAGAGGAGTTATAAGAACACAGCCTCTTGGTTTCTAATTGAGTTACTCTTCTGTTATATGATCATTTAAAAGGTATCTTAGATATCTGATGCAAAAAACAAATTGGATATATCTGTTATTTAAATTACTTAAAAGCCATAAAATCACTAAAATATATAAAAACCAAATAAAAGCACAAGCTATGTGTATTTTTACTCACTCTGTCCTCTCTGCTCCTAATATTCTGCTGAGCACATGGTGCTTATATTTTTCAATATATAAGTATTTGTAAAATGAAAGAATGACTGTCTACTTGTATAAGCAGACCACTGATAGAAGCAGAATTTTGACTTAGGAGTTTAACATAAGTTAATTTATTAGCTCTTAAAAGCACTTTTATTAACAACACCAGACTTAAAATATTATTACCTTGGAATTAATATTGTCTCTTAACAGTAAGGCTGAGGTTTTAATTGATTTTTTAAATGTAATTTTTAAAAGTTCTTAATATTTGAGACCTTAAAGTTCCCACCCTCTTAAAAAAAAAAAAAATCAAGTGTCTGTATATTTAGACCACTAGATTGCTTCATTCTAAGGTTACATTTTGTCCAAAGCAACAACACCTGCTTTCTTTTGGGTTTTAGTCTTGATTTGCTGAATATTTCATAGAAATGTAAAGTTCAAAATCTCCTTAGAGGTCATGTAGTCCAATTCTCCAATCAGTGAAAGAATCATCTTCGTTATATTCCTGACAGATGGATTTCCAGTGTTTCCTTGAATACTTCCAACATCAAAATACTGCTTTGGGATTCAGTCCGCTCTATGTCTAAACACCTTGAATTTAGTTTTTCTTTGCTGAGCTATAACTCCTCAGTAGCTTTTATCAGTTGTACACAGGACTATGATTACATTACTTAAAATTCCTTGTACTTCATTCTATAAAAATATGTCACTTTTGGTAAGGTGATTTTGCTAAATATTAATGTGTGCAAGGATGGTTAAAAAGATCAGCAAGTGATCAGAAATCTTCCTTACTATCTATATGACGTTTTTATGATTTGCATCTGAGACCTCTGTGGTATTTGCAGTCTTTTGGGGGTAACCAACTTTTAGTTTCAAATTAAACTTTAACCTTTGTTCATCAGATTTACTTTCTGATTCCCACACCATACTCAGATCTAATAAGTTCAGATAGTTTGGTCATTTGATTTCCTAAAAGCCCATTCCACATCCACATTATCCCTGTATTAAACTCTAATATAGGGGTTGGCAGCCTTTTACTTTAGAGAGCTAGATAAAATATGTTAGGGTTTAGGAGCTAAAGCACAAATCAAGGAAGGATGTCCTAGAGGTATACAAAAAGAGAAAACAAATTTCATTGTGGAAATTTATAATAATTGAGTACAAATTTTTTGTAATACAAATCTACTAATTAGAAGATTGGAGTTCTTTGGAGGGGGGCTGTAACATTTCTTTTAATTGAGATTCAAAGTTCGTATTCTCTGTCATCAAATTGACTGCAAATTATTATCTGTAAAATCAGTCCTTAGTTCATAGGCCCAAAAAAAACATGAGATTGGGCTGTAGTTTAACCCATACTGTGGTACAACCATTCAGCATTTCTTTTACCCCAGGCTTTCACTTGATGTACTTGAGCTCACCATACTACAATTCTGTGGGCATATTGCTATTCTGTTTGTCATTTATGTTCAGCTTATTAGAATTATGTTGCTTTTCTATGGATTATAGTTTAGAACTTTGTGATGATTTATTGTTTGTCATTAATTTCAGTTCATACTTGATACAAATGAAATTACTATCTATCTCATGCTTGCCATCATATCTTATAAACCTTTATATCTAGAGCTTTTTGCACCACCACTATTATAGTCCTTTTAATTCAGTTTTCTCCTTAGTTTGTATTTATTTAATAGTAGAAACTGTCAGTTTGTTATTAATGATTTAACACTTCATTTTTATTTAGGGCTTATTTGTTTTAAGTTGTCCATGATGAATTTGTATAGTAGGCCAACTCTAAAACGAAATACTCGTTTCATTAATGTGTTATCTTGTCCTCTTGGATTTATATGTGAGGAACATAGTCACAACCCTGCTGTAGTTCTAAGATGACTATCTATACATGTTTTGAAGGTAATATAAATAAGGGAGTTAGGATCCCAGAGCACTTTGGAATATCCAGCTTCTTGATCTGTTTTAGAGTTTTAAGCATAACTCCCCAGAAAAAATGAAATCCCAGTATTAGTTTACCACCCATTTGGTGACCTGAAGTTTATACATTACATTGATATTAATAGACATTGTGTTGTGTGTGTGAATAGCATGACTCTAAATCCTATTGCACGGAGGTTAAATAAACATTGTACAGGTTTTGTGTGTATGTTTAATATAGCTCTAAAATCTTGTTGATCCTGTATTTCTGTTCCCTAAATATTTAATATCTCTGATGTTTCACTGAAATAAAAATACATAACTAATTCTAAGGGAGTTACTCTTCTAGTTTTCCTGATCTAAATCGTAAATTAGAAAAGAAGTTGTATAGGTTAGCTTTCAAAGTTCAGTGTTACAAAACACATTTTACATTTTAAACAGATATGGTCATTATTGCTAATCAGGAGTTCAAGAATAGATTGAATTTTACATGAAATGTGGTCTTGTAAGTGCCCAAATCAATTCTCAGGTTTTTTGAGGTAATAGTAATTAGGGAATCCATAAAAACCTCTTCTTTTCTGCTACTTTCCCTTTAAAATTTCATGGGGATTCCTTTGGAGTATCTGGAGGTAGCTGAACCCCCTGTAAAATACTCTTCTCTCTGAATCTGAGTTTATGCAAAAAAATGAATAGTCATCCAGCAGATTTCAAGTGTTTTATATGTGGTAGACTTGCTTCATTACTTTATAAACTTTCTGAGCAGGGACTTTCTTTATAATTGTGTGTCATTATCCAAGGGCACCAGAATAGTTTCCAATAAAGATTTAAATTGAATTAAGCTGCAAGACAGTCATTGTTCATTCATGAATTTGGATTACTTAGGAATTAATAAGAAAAGTTGTGATTGTTGTATATGTTGTTCATTAAATTTTATTGGCTCAGATCTCCATGCCAATAATTTGTAGCATGAGTAATACAGTTTTATAAACTGAGCTTAACTTCGTCTCATTCTAACCAACCTTTTTAATCTCCTCTCTCCCTACCCTCTAATAAGAAGACTTCTGCAAAATATTTAGGACAAATCCAATTATGTTATGGTCAAATAGGTTAAAAGTATAAAGCAGAATGTAATTGAAAGTCTTGAAAAAAAATAATTTCTAAGCATGAAGTACACTTAATTTTCTGAGGTTGATTTCATACGTAGGATTGTTAGATCAGGATTTCATTATGCCAGGGACTTCTTAAATAAGATTTATTTTTCTTAAATTCTTCCTTAAAATACTAGTTAAAATAACCTCAAGAGATATCTGACGTGGTTTCAGATATCTGATGAAAAATACAGTATTTGGGGAGACCCTGTACCAGGAGTTTCACAAACATTGGTTCAGTGACATAGCATTGTCCTACGGCATCTCTGCTATCAGTCATAGCAATACAGTTATTTAGAAAAGAGTCTCTGAAAACTTGGAGGAGGTACCTTTTTTTTAATGACAATAATTTTTTTAATATAATTATGCTGTATTTTCTATGCTCAGTTCAGAAGACTGAGAAAACACAGGCATACAAATACAAAGAATAGAATAAAAACAGTCACTATTCTGGAACATCATGAAAAATAACTTCTATAAATATTTTGATATCCTTTTCTGTGCATATATATGTTTAAACAAAAATGACATGAATAATCCATTTCTCACAAGAAGCATGTTTTGACTAAGTGATCTTTGAAAATGACTAGATTCTGGTGTATGATTATATTCTGAAGTACATAATTGATATTGAGAAGAATAGTATTATGAAGGTAAAGTGATATATTATTGCCTTGGAAAGAAATTACATGATATATTTGACTTCTCAAAGATTTGATCATTAACTTATATAAATGACATGTACCCTGTATTCCCCAAATGAATTGAAGTTGAAGCACTCTATGAAGCTCTGGACCTGGGAATGCTATAAATTTTACTAACAGTTTATTTTCCCCCTCCAAATTCTAAAATATAAATTTCAAGTAAGGAAAGGGAAACTCAGTGCAAAGTTTAATTTCTGGATTAAAGTATCACAAAACCAAAATTTTGAAAGAAACCAATTTTTTTTTTTGTAGAATTTCAAATTTTAAATTAATTAGTGTTTGTAGAGATATGCCTTTATTTACTATAAACATCTACTTAGACTTAGTAATAATTTGACCATTGCTTTCTAATGGAAGGGTTTTAGGGCAGAATTAGAGTCCCATCTCTTGATGATAGAATTTCAGTAGCTTCCATAAGTTTTAGATTTGGATATATCTCTTTTAGAAAAACATGACATTAAACATACAGATACATAAATTATTTGTAGTAATAAAATTGTTATAAGGCAATTAAAGTTACTTAGTGGGTTAAGTAAGTTAAGCTCAGTGGGTTAAGCTACTCTGCCTTCGGCTCAGGTCATGATCTCAGGGTTCTGGGATCGAGCCCCGCATTGGGCTCTCTGCTCAGCAGGGAGCCTGCTTCCTCCTCTCTCTCTGCCTGCCTCTCTACCTACTTGTGATCTCTATCTGTCAAATAAATAAATAAAAAATTTAAAAAAAATAGATAAATAAAATCTTAAAAAATATATATAAGATAATTTTCCATATTAAAAAAAGTGTTTTTTATCTTAAAAAACAACTTTTACTAAATTGTTGTTTAATTTCTCTTAGCAATAATTACTCAGTTTAGATATCTGCCTAGGTAGCTCTTATATAGGTAAGAGCTAATAAAATCTTATCTTTAGTAGAAGCTTTATTTAAGAATTTGAAAGTAGGAAACAGTAAGAATCCAAATAATCTTTTGATTTTGTTATTACAGCTAAGTAGGTGGGATTATGATGCCTATCAGCAGAGAAAGATTTAGAAGAAAAAAGATTTAGCAGTGGAGAGTAGAATTAAGGGGAGAGACAAAAGAGAGGATTTTCACTTTTTATTGTTCTGTGATGTTGATTTTTTTCAAACAGTCTTATCTTTTAGTGGTCACAGAGACTATGAAAACAAAAATGTTTTCAATTGTGCTGGAATCTTTTATTAGCAAACAAATAAAAACATATTAAGAGCCACATTTTATTATAAATATTTGCCTAAATAATTGTTTTCCTAGTCTTCCAGTTTGATCACTTTTATAGTATAATTTAGACAAAGAGATCAGTGATTACTTTACCTCTCAAAAGTTTGCATTTTCAGGTATTGGGAAACTACTGCTAATCACAAAAGCTGCCACTCCTTGAGACTTTACTTTGCATCAGGCATTGAGCTAAGCACTAGACATACAATACCACATTTAACCCTTAAATTAATCCTAGGAAAATGATGGTGATTACCACCACCACCATATCTGGGAGAGATTGGATGATTCACCCAATTTACCAATTTACTAAATTTTATAGCTCAGGGAGAAAAATATGGTCCTTATGTCAATTTGATATCCAGAACTGATTGAACGATATTTATTATATATTATCTATAAACTTTTATTATATATAATCATTAATATTATATATTATATATATCATCTATAAAATGTGATCACAAACTAAAGGAAAAAGGCCCTCAATCTCATTATAATGAATATACCAGATCAGTTCAAGATGTTTTTGGATTAGGTCTAATTGTGTTTCAACCTAAAGTAATCAAAGTTATAATGGTGGATTTCTTTGCTTTCAAGTACAGCTCAACCTTAACTTTCATTATATTTGTTTAGCAAATGTTTTAGATTTTCAGTTATCCTATCCCCCTATTATGTCTTGTTCAGCATCTGTATGCATCATTCTCCTTTCCTTGCTTAACATTTTCACTATCCAGTAGTCTCTCAGACAGAACTTTAAGATATTAATTAAGCCAGACTTTAATAAGTATAAAAAATATTTATTTTCCCAAGATTTTTGATGGATCCATGATGTATCTTTGCTAACATGCTTATGGAGTTTAATCATATATTACCTGGGGACATTTCTTATATTCTGGAGCTCTTGTGTTGGTAACAGACCACAGGAACTATATATTAAACTTAATTCTGTCTCTTTTTTCCACTTTCCAGAACATGTAAGTATACCTCATTATACATTATGGTATACACTTTTACTTATAATACATATATTGTTTGTAATTATAAATAAAATATTTGATTGCTTAATTCATTCTCTTATTATTTAAATTTTTCCATGTTTATTACTGACTGGAACAGCAATTTTTAATAATTTTTGGATCCTGGACCACTTTGAAAATCTGTTTATAGCAATGGACTCTCCTCCAGAAAAATGCATACATACCAGAATTTTACATATAGTTTCAGGTGATTCTTGGGCTTTCTGAAGCTCATCCAGGAACCCTAGGTTAAGTATCCCTATACTAGTACAAGGTACTATGGTTATACTTTTTGGTAACTGTATAGTGAATATTACTTCATCATTTTTTAAAGCAAGTAAGTAAAGGAGCCATTAGATAATTATTTTAATGTAATTGCTCATCTGCATTGTTACATTAAATTTAGTGTTTTCCATAGACCAAAAGAAATTTCCATTTTAACTTACTGCTGTGAAATTTTACTGGCTCTGCAATAACTTACTCATACTTGGTTAAATCTCTGTATACTGTAGGTATGGAAAGTGGTTTCCTGGCAATGTGACTCAGTTCATCTTTTGACTTGAGAATGACATCCATTTGAAATCTTTACTTTCCCCAAAATAACAAGTGTGAGATAATTTAATAAGTTGCCAATATATGTTTTATCTAAAGAAATTTTACACACAAATGAAGTTTCATGACCTTGCCATCTCAAAAGTAATTTACTGATAGTCATATTTTAGGATCCGTGTCAAAAAAACCATTCATAGGATTGCTCATATTGGGATATACATACCCATTACTTAGCAATTAACACATTCTTTTGCACAGTTGTGCAAAAAGTTGAATTATTTTGTGTATTTGCTTACTCTCAAGGCCCTAGTTTAATATATTATTTTTCTTTGGCATAAAGATGTAAAGGGGCAGTTGAGAAATGGGTCAGAGTCAGAAATCTGTCAAGTTAACAGCATTCATAATCCAGACCCTAATTTCAAGACCCGTGTTGAGAAATCTCTGCTTCCTTTTTTTAGCAAAAGGTTAGAAATGTTGAGAGCAATGATTCTTAACAGTTGAGCAGTGAAAAAAATATAAAGAAACACTGGAATCTTAGGGTCATTTATAGTTTATAAAAGTGTACTGAATCCTGTATCGTATTTATAAAACAAAATGTTTTGTTTTATTGATACACATGATAGAAAACATGAAAAAAATCACTATAGTGTTAGTGATTCTCAAAGGAAGCAAGAGTTGGGTGATGTGTGAAGAAAATATTTACATGTCTTGGGGGCGCCTGAGTGCTCAGTTGGTTAATTGTCTGTGCTCTGCTCAGGTCATGATCCCAGGGTCCTGGAATCAAGTCTCACATTGGGCTCCCTGCTCATCAGGGAGTCTGCTTCTCCCTCTCCTTTTCCCTCTCCCTCTGCCTCTCCTCCAGCTTGCTCTCTTTTGCTCACTCTCTCTCTCAAATAAATAAATAAAATATTAAATAATAAATAAAATAATTAAATAAATTTAAAAAAAATTTTATTTATTCGACAGACAAGAGATCACAAGTAGGCAGAGAGGCAGGCAGAGAGAGAGAGGAGGAAGCAGGCTCCCTGCTGAGCAGAGAGCCCGATATGGGGCCTATCCCAGGACCCTGGGATCAGGACCTGAACTGAAGGCAGAGGCTTAACCCACTGAGCCACCCAGGTGCCCCAGTAAATAAAATCTTTAAAAAATATATTTACATGTCTCAAAAGGGGGTGTGATATTTTTAAATTTAGAAAAACAAAGTAGGTTTTTTTTCCTAACTGTGAAGAGATTCTGATCTCCCCCCCTACCCCCACCCCCCACCACCATACCGCTTCCACCCCTTTCATTTTTTTATTCATTTGTGAGCATACTACTTTGATTGAGATTCACCTTGGAAAAAAAGGTCTTTTTTGACTCCTGTGAATATGTGTTAGCCAAGAATGACTTTTACTTATATTCAACAGTTTGCTAAATCAAAACAATAGCTACCTTTTTGGGGAGAACGAGAAGACTTGTTTCCAAGTATAAAATTTTATTCAAGAAATAACGAGAGTGAAAGCAGTCTTTAAAAAGAGTAATGAAACTGGAGTAATTGTAATTCCAATTTTAGAAACTTATTATGCGACTGTAGTAATCAAGAGAAGTGCATATACAATGGGATAGTATTTGGCTGTAAGAAAGAAGGAAATCCTGCCATTTTCAACAACATGGTTGGACTTTAAAGGCATAACCCTAATGGAGATAAGTCTGACAGAGAGAGACAAATACTGCATGGGATCACTTATATGTGAAATCAAAAAAAGAAAAGGAAAGAAAGAAGTCATAATCATAGAAAGAGTGGAAAAGTGGTTGCCAAGGGCTGGGGAGTGGGGAGAAATGAGGAAAGGTTGGTGAAAGGTACAGACTTTCAGCTGTGAATAAGCTGTAGTGATCTGATATATAACATGGCAACTATAGTTGATAACACTGCATTATTTAATCAAAATTTGCTAAGGGAGTAGAACTTGAATGTTCTCAAAAAAAAAATAAATAAAAATGTCTGGTGATGTATGTGTTAAAAAGATGGTGGAAATCCTTTCACAATGTATTTATACATCAGATCACCAGGATGTACACTTTATATGTCTTATAATTTTGTCAGTCATGCAAAAAAGAAAGAGAAAAAAAGACATAGTGGCACAAGCATAACCCTATAGATCAATGAATTAGAATTGCGAGTCCAGAAATAAACCTTTACTTTTAAGGTCATATGACAAGGGTTCCAAGTCAATTCAGTGGGGGAAAGAACAGTCTTTTTAGAGCTTGGAACTAAATATCCATATGCAAAAGAGTGATATTGGACTCCTACCTCATACTGTATTATAAAAACTAACTCAAAATGGATCAGAGACCTAAAGGCAAGAGCCACAACTGTAAAACTTTTGGAAGGAAACCTTTATGACCTTCAATTAAAAAGTGATTTCAGTGAAGTTTCCGTAGTGTAGTGGTTATCACGTTCGCCTAATCTAAAAAGTGATTTCTTAGATATGACACATAAGACACAAACAATAATAGAAAAAATACATTCATTGAACTTCGAAATTTGAAACTTTTTTAAAAACATAAAAACCCACCGAATGGGAGAAAAATTTTACAAATCCTATATATTTTAAGGTACTTACATTCAGAATATGTTAAGAACTCTTACAACTCAACAATAAAGACAGTCCAATAAAAAATGAGTCAAAGGTCTGAATAAACATTTCTTTAAAAATATCCAAATGGGGGCGCCTGGGTGGCTCAGTGGTTAGGCCTCTGCCTTCAGCTCAGGTCATGGTCTCGAGGTCCTGGGATCGAGTCCCGCATCGGGCTCTCTGCTCTGCAGGGAGCCTGCTTCCTCCTCTCTCTCTCTCTCTCTCTCTCTGCCTGCCTCTCTGCCCACTTGTGATCTCTCTCTGTCAAATAAATAAAATCTTTAAAAAAACAAACAAACAAACATCCAAATGGCCAGGAAGCACAAGAAAAGATGCTTACCATCCTTAGTCATTAGAGAAATGCAATTCAGTACCATAATAAATACATCACGTTCACTAGGATAGCTAGAATAAAAAGACAAACAATAACTAGTGTTGGTGAGGATATGGGGAAATTAAAACCCTCACACATTGCTGGTGGGATTGTAGAATGGTGCAAACCAAAAACAGTTTATATAAATATGTTTAAAATATTAATCATAGAATTACCATATGACCCAGCAATTCCATTTATAGGTCTGTACCTCAGAAAATTGAAAACACAAAAACTGTCTACACAGATGTTCAAAGCAACATCATTTATAGCCAAATAGCGGAAACATTTCAAATGTCCACCATCTGATGAATGAATAAAGAAAATGTCAAGCATGAAGGCCCCATGTTGTGTGATTCCATTTATGTGAAATGTTCAGAATAAACACATCTGTTTAGATCTGTTAGAAAGTAGGTAAGTAGTTGTCAGGAGCTTGGGAGGAATGGGAATAAAAGTGATTGTTCTTGGGTATAGTGTTTCATTTTGCGGTGATGAACATGTTATAAAATTAGATGACAGTGATGGTTGTACACCTCTGGGAATATACTAACAACCACCAAGTTGTATAATTTAAAGGAATAAATTTCATAATATGTGAAATATATCTCAATAAAGATGTTATTTTTTAAAAAGAATGTGGGCATCTATCTGTGGAACTCTTGGTAAGGTAGCTCTGTTTCTACCATATTTTAAGGAAGGCAGTGAACTCTGACCATAATTTTGCTAAGGACTCCAGAAGACTTCTCATATTTATACATCTACTGGCTCCTAGAAAGAGAGGGGGAACAGATCCAGTTAAGTGATAGTTGGTGTAAGGGTGAATGGTGTAAGAGCATAGACACTTAAAGGGACCCTCCTACGCTAGTTCATTCTCCCTAGGCTGAAAACTTTAAATTAGCCAAATCATTCAGTCGTATTCAAATAACATGATAACTTGCTGCCCTTTTCAATTAAGTTCTTTCTTTTTTTTTTTTTTTTAAGATTTTATTTATTTATTTGACAGACAGAGATCACAAGTAGGCAGAGAGGTAGGCAGAGAGGTAGGCAGAGAGAGGGGGGGGAGGCAGGCTCCCTGCTGAGCAGAGCCTGAAGTGGGGCTTGATCCCAGAACCCTGGGATCATGACCCGAGCCGAAGGCAGAGGCTTTAACCCACAGAGTTACCTTCAGTGAAGTTCTAATGAGATTTTAAAAATTCATGCTACCCTTGTTAGGGCTTTTTATTCCTTGCCTTCTGGAATTTGGAAGGGAGAAACCACAAAAACAAGAATTTCTTATTCCAAAATTTCAATCAGATATTATGGGGAAGGTGTAGAAATTAGATAAAATCTATATATCTTGAAAGGTGTTGTAGTGAAATTTTTTTTTTAAAGATTTTATTCATTTGGGGCACCTGGGTGGCTCAGTGGGTTAAGCCTCTGCCTTCCACTCAGGTCATGATCTCAGGGTCCTGGGATTGAGCCCCACTTCAGGCTCTCTGCTCAGCAGGGAGCCTGCTTCCCCCTCTCTCTCTGCCTGCCTCTCTGCCTACTTGTGATCTCTCTCTCTCTCTCTGTCAAATAAATAAATAAAATCTTAAAAAAAAATTTTTTTTTCCATTTACTTGAGAGACTGCAAACAAGAGAGAGAGCATGAGCGGGGGAGGGGGTAGAGGGTTAGGGAGTCTACTGAGCAGCTCCATCCCAGGACCCCAAGACCATGACTTGAACTGAACACAGACGCTTAACTGAGTGAGCCACCCAGGTGCCCCTATCCAGTGGATTTTAAAAAGGAAAGCCTTCAAATTGTAGGGAAATGCCAGAGGGAATGACACATTATATCAGTGTTCTGGAAGCAAAAATGTAGTGGTTCCAGTGTCATTAAAATACTGATATTTTGAAATACAGTAGTTGAGTAACATGTTTTACTAGTTTTCAAACCAGAGACATTTGTCAAGTTTATGGTATAGGCAGCCAACCTGAGAGTTTCACAAACTGAAAAACAGTTCTTTTTTGCAAAAAAGAAGTGAAGATGTTTCATTGTTCAACCATGGTACATATAATCTCTCTGGCCTCTATGTTAATTCAGTTTTTATCCACTTATTTAAAAAGTTTCATTATATATAGGTGTAGCCATGCATCCCTTTAGTCTTTCATGGTACATATCACTTTAACTACTACTATTGCTTTTGTAAGGTGCTGGGCTAGAACATAGAGGGTTCTTGCTCTCAAGGAGTTCAGAGACTAAAAGGGAAGAGAGGAACAACTGAGGACAATAGAGTAAGGCAGGTATTATCCCAGAAGTCTAGGCAGAGTACAAAGGCAGAAGTATTCTATTTGGAGGAAGTGCTGTCTGAAAATGCATCATAGGACAGGTAACTTTTGAGCTAAATCTTGAAACATGGAAAGGTATTCAGCATTTAGAGAAAGGAAGGAAATAGAGGACATACATATGAATTTGGGCAAAGATGCTTTGTGAAAATGGGTCTATTGTGTGTTTATGGCTTGAGCGTAAGGTTCTGAATGGTGGGTATAGTGGAATATGAGTTTACTGGGGAAGAGAAGGCTGGACGTGTGGGCTGTGGCCAGATCACATTAGCCTATAGGTAATTGGAAATCGCTGCAGAATTTTAAGTAGAAGAATAACAACTTTCTAATTGGATTTCTTTTATTTTACCCTTGCTTTTAAGACTGTACATGCAGCATTCTGTTGCTGAAGTTTGGTGACCTCTGGTGTTGAAGTATTAAAAACAAAGCTGTGAAAACTTAATAGCTTTTCTCAGATGAGTCTTAGCTTTATTTCTTTGAAGAAATAAATCATAATTCCTAATTTGATATTTATCAGTGTCTCGGTACATACGTAGCTAAATGAATGAGAAAATGTTACAACAAATGTGGATGGGACTGGCTACAAATGAAATGATGGATTTAACCATGCACAGTATACCCAGAGGAATATGGCCGGACTGATCTCTGAGTCTTTGAATGTTTTCACCACCTAACTCCTCATGATCTAGGATGATGGGCCAAAGAAAATGTGTTTTTTTGCAGTAAATGGAAGGGTCTTTTTCTAATAATAAATAACTGAGAATACATATACTCTTTCCAATGGTGTGATCATTTTTAACATCTCCCCCCTTTTTTAATTGTGTGAACTGTCATACTTACAGAAAGTATATACAACATTTATGTGCAGTTTCATTTCCTTTAAGTCTTTGGAGGAACTCACTTTTGAGGAAAAATAAGGTTTTGTTTTGGGGTTTTGTTTGTTTGTTTTAAGTATATCCTTAGTCTAAAAGTTTGGGGAAATGTATTTTTCTATCTTTTAAAATTTAAGGGAACTCTTAAGACTTGATTGTGTCTGAAATGATGAGGTCTATTTCAAACATATTTTTTTATCCATGAAATGAAAAGTTTCAATTTATGTAATTTGAAAGGTTCCATATGTATAATTCAGATGGAGTAAGGTAGAAATACACTCTGCATATAATAAAATTTAATATAAAACATAAAGATAGGATCACGTAGAAATAGGATAGTCCGTTTGTTAAATTGTCTTGTATTTATTATGTTGATTACAGATAGTGATGCATTTAGAATCTTTGCTCTTCATAACCTGTACTCACTTACCTTTTAGCCTTTAACATTGCTTTCCCCTCAATATTTAGTTCTTAATTTCTGTCACTATTCAGCTGTTAATATTACCCAAATCAGGCCATTTTCTACTCTACGCATAGTGTGTAGAGAATGTGCTTCTGACTCATTTGCTTTCTAGACTCCTTACATAAAATCAGCTCTTGTCTTTCCTTCCAGAACCCTTTCCTGAATCACTTGCTCACTCTAGTGCAGGGTACAACTTTCACCTCAACATATCTACACTTAAACTTTGTTGTACTGATCTTTGCAGATTTTTTAAGTCTCTCTACCCTAGAGTACTATAAAGATAGAAACTCAGTAAATGTCTTGAATGAATGAATGACTTAAGAGACTGAGCAAAAATCTTTAAATGCCTCTTGATTGTCTTACCTTTGCATTCTTACATTCCTTTGCATCTTAAATCATACCTTTGCTTTCTTTTTTAATTTTAATTAAATTATAATGTATTATTTGTTTCAGGGGTACAGGTCTGTGATTCATCAGTCTTACACAATTCACAGCACTCACCATAGCACATATCCTCCCCAGTGTCCATCACCCAGCAGCCCTATCCCTCCCACTCCTCTCTCCTCCAACAATCCTCAGTTTGTTTCCTGAGATTAAGAGTCTGTTATGGTTTGTCTCCCTCTCTGGTTTCATGAGAATTTGAGAAGCAAGACAGAATCATAGGGGAAGGGAGGGAAAAATTAAACAAGATGAAATACTTTGCTTTCTTAAAAACTATTCATATTGTATATAAAATAATTCCAGTTGTAGGGTTTGATATAGACTCTGATACTTTATTTTTTTTTTTTTTAAGATTGATTTATTTATTTGACTGATCACAAGTAGGCAGAGAGGCAGGCAAGAGAGAGAGAGAGAGAGGGAGGGAAGCAGGTTCCCCGCTGAGCAGAGAGCCCGAAGCGGGGCTCAATCCCAGGACCCTGGGATCACGACCTGAGCTGAAGGCAGAGGCTTTAACCCACTGAGCCACCCAGGCGCCCCTAGACTCTGATACTTTTAATGCTAGCCTTAACAGAGCAACAGAAGAAGGATAAACATCTGGTTTTGTTTAGTATAGTAAATATATCACAAGATGTAATTTACATAAAATAAAAGTAATTTTTTAAATATTTTATTTATTTATTTGACAGAGATCACAAGTAGGCAGAGAGGCAGGCAGAGAGAGAGGAGGAAGCAGGTTCCCCGCGGAGGAGAGAGCCTGATGTGGGGCTCGATCCCAGGACCCCAGGATCATGACCTAGCTGAAGGCAGAGGCTTTAACCCACTGAGCCATCCAGGCGCCCCAAAAGTAGTCATTTTAAGTATGCAGTTTAATAAGCCTTGATAAACATATATAACCTCTATCCAGTCAAGATTTAGAACATGTCCACCACCCCCAAAATTTCCTGTGTACAGCCTGGGGTGAGTAATCATCCCAGTGTGCCCAGGACCTGAGGTCTTTTCTAGGATAGCACCAGGCAAACAGGAGAGTTGATCATTCTGTTCATGCCCCTTTATAGTTGGCCCCCCATCTTCTGTCTCAGGTGTGACCATTGGTCTGCTTTCTGTCACTACAGATTAGTTTTTCCTATTCTATAATTTCATTTGAATGTATGTTTCTTTTGTATCTGGCTTTTCTAGCTCAACATCTTGTTTTTGAAGTTCATCCATGTTGCCTGTATCACCTGTTTATTCCATTTTATGCTGAGTTGTATTCTGTTAACATACCAAGAGTTTTTTTTACCTGTTTATCTGTACATTGATGTTTGGCTTTGGTTTTTAGCTATTACAAGTAGAACTGCTATAAATGTTTGTTTATAAATCTTTTTACAGGTATATGTTTATATTTCTCTTCAAAAAAGGATTAGGATTAAAGTTGCTAGCCATGCGATAACTGTATGTTACTTTTATAAGAAGTTACCATGTTATTTTCCAAAGCAGTTCTACTATTTTTCACTCCCAACAACATATAAGAGTTCCTGTGTTCTACATTCTTACCTATAAATGGTATTCATAGTAATTTCAAGTATAGTCTTAAAATTACTTTTATCATTAGAAAATAACCCTCTTTATTTTAATTTCCTTGCCCTGAAATCTCCATTTTCTGATATTAATGTAGACACTCCATCTTCTAATGATAAGTGTTTGCATGGTATAACTTTCTGCATTTTGACCTATGTGTCTTTATATTTAAAGTTTTTTTCTCACAGACAACATAGACTTACTGTCTTTTTGTAGAGTCTGGCAACTACTACTTTTTAATTGGACTGTTTAGACCATTTACATTCAATGTAATTGTCGCTGTGGTTGAGTTTAAGTATTTTACTTTGATATTTATTTTTCATTCCATTTTTTTTCTCCTTTACTGCCACCTTATGGATATAATGAGCCTTTTTTATTTCCCCAATGGGAAGTTTAAGCTATACATCCTTATTGTATTTTTTAAAGTTGTTCTGAAATTGAAAATAGACATGTTAATTTTGTCACAGTCTATAAATAATAATATACCACTTCACATATGAAGTAAGAGCCTTGCAACAGTATATTTCTATTTCCCTTTCCTGTCCTTTATGTTACTGTGGTCAGACATTTTTACTTCTATAATACTTTTATAATACTTTGTTGTTTTGCTTTAAGCACTCAGTTTCTTAAGAAATTTAAAAGCAAGGGAGAAATATACATTTAGCCACATATTTACCATTTTTGGTGGTCTTTATTCCTTTGTATAGATAGGAATGTCCATTTGGAATCCTTTTCTTTGATCCTGAAAGTACTTTCTTATAGTGAGAATCTGGTGACAAACTCTCTTAACTTTTGTTTGCTTAATAATGTCTTTTGAAGGTTATTTTCACCAGATATACAATTTCTTGGTTTCCAGCTTTTTCTTTTCATTCTTTAGAAAGGTCTCTAGTTTCTTCTGGATTGGGTTGTTTCTGATGAGTAGTCAGCTGTTATTCCTATTGTTAATACACTGTGCATATAATGTGTCTCTTTGTTTTGGGAAAGATTTTCCCTTTATCAGTGGGTTTTACTGGTTGACTGTAACTCTGTATGGTATTTTTTGTATCGTATTGCTTGAGATTCATTGAGCTTTTCATTAAATTTTCATCAAATTTGGAAAAATTTTAGCCACTATTTCTTCAGATAGTTTTTTTTTTTTTTTTTTTTTTGTATTTGTTCCCCCATACCCCTTTGGAAACTTGAAACTTCCCAAACATGTACATATGTTTTTCTGGCTTTTTTTTTTTTTTTTTTTTTTATTCTCCGTGCTTCATTTTTTTTCATTTCTTTTTCTTTTTTTTTTTTTTTTTTAAGATGTTTTATTTATTTATTTTTGAGAGAGAGAGAGAGAGAGAGAGAGAGAGAGAAAGTGCACGAGCATGAGGAGGGGCAGAGGGAGAAGCAGACTCCCCGCTCAACAAGGAGCCTGATGTGGGACTCAGTCCCAGGACCCGAGGATCATGACCTGAACCAAAGGCAGATGTTTAACCAACTGAGCCATCCAAACACCCCTATATTGACCACCTTTAAGCAATTATGCTCCCAAAGTAATTCAGTAACAACATCAGTTTCTGTAACTTGGGCTTTGCAGTAAAAACAATTATTGCAGTACATTTGCAACATGGATGGTAGTAGAAGATATTATGCTAAATGAAATAAGTCAGTCAGAGAAAGACAAATACTATATTATTCTACTCATGTGGAATTTAAGAAACAAAACTGATGAACATAGGGGGAGGAAAGGAGAAATAGAAAAAGTCAAAAACAGAGGGAAGCAAACCAGAAGAGACTCTTAACTATAAGGGAACAAACTGAGGGTTTCTGGAGGGGAAGTTGGTGAGGGGAAGTTGGTGAGGGATAATTGGGTGATGGACATTAAGGAGGGCGCTTGATATAATGAGCACTGGTTATTAACATGCAACTGATGAATCACTAAATTCTACCCTGAAACTAATAATACACTGTATGTTAAGTAAATTGAATTTAAATTAAAAAAAATTAGAACAAAATAAAAATAGAAATTCTTGCAATAAAATTACTTACAGTATGCACAGCTGTATTATTTGCCCACCATTTAACATTCCAACCAAGATCTTACACATGTGAAATAATCACAACAGACAAAAATATTAAAAGTTGCATAGTTGGGGGCATCTGGGTGGCTCAGTGGGTTAAAGCCTCTCTCTGCCTTTGGCTCAGGTCATGATCTCAGGGTCCTGGGATCAAGCCCCGCGTCGGGCTCTCTGCTCAGCGGGGAGCCTGCTTCCCCCTCTCTCTCTGCCTGCCTCTCTGCCTGCTTGTGATCTCTGTCTGTCAAATAAATAAATAAAATCTAAATAAAATTTAAAAAAAAGTTGCATAGTTGGTATTGCAGATATACTTAAGCATGAGTAAGTGTGGGATTTACAGTAAGAATCTATAGTTAAGGAAGCCTGAAAGTGATATATCAAAATTACTGAATCATAAGAATTTTCGCAAGAATTTGTAAAATAAATTTGAGATTTGCTAAACTTTCTAATTTTCTTTAGCTAATCAGATGCTTGCATTTCTTCATATAATTCTTATATTGCCTAAAATCTATAATATTAACAGTTCAAGATACTCTTTTTATTAAGTTGAATTACCAGATATGGGTAGATTTTATTTAAATCATGAAGGGTTTTGTTAAGTCTGTTTAATTTTTTAAACTTAAAATTATAGCCTCGTGATCTTAAAAAATCTTAGTATATCCTGCACAATTCAAAAGGATTTAGATTTCCTTTTATGGTAAAATCAGTGGAGTTTATGGAAATGATTTTTTAAATTATTTTTTAAAAAATCTTTTCCTTGTTTTTGCTATTAATGTTGGGTAGACCATTTTAAGGAGTCAACTGCACATGCATTTGAATCCCATATTTACAAATGACAAACTGTAGCTTTGAGAAGTCAGTTTACCTCCATTAGCTATAGGTTTAAGTGTAAAATGGGTAATAAAGTATTATGAAACTTGAATGTGAAAAGAAAATTGATATACCTCACCCAGAGCTTTTACATACTGAGTGGTCCATAAATATTTCTTCTCTTTGTTCTCTTTTTCCTCACTGTGGGATCTTTTAAAAGGAGAACTTACACATTTTGTCTCCACTTGCTTATTTCAGATGATGGTCTGTTTGCTCTTTTCATGGTTGATCTCACCATGATCAGAAAGTAAGTCACTTCATGGCCAGATATAGTGAACACCTTTATTAACTCTGAACTAATTATGTCATAAGTTACTCACCTCTCTGTTCTTTAAATGTTTACTTTCTTTGGCCTCCATGGTATCATTGTCTGTAGGACTTCTTCCAGTCTCTTGGACTTCTGTCTCAGTTTTCTTTTTAAATTTCCCTTTTCCCGGGGCACCTGGGTGGCTCAGACCTTAGCATCTGCATTCAACTCCGGTTGTGATCCTAGGGTCCTGGGATCAAGCCCTGCATCAGGCTTCCTGATTGGCTGAAAGCCTGCTTCTCCCTCTCCCCACTCCCCCTGCTTGTATTCTTATTCTCGCTGTCTCTTTCTCTGTCAAGTAAATAAATAAAATCTTCTTTAAAAATTAAAAATTAAGTTTCCCTTTTTCCACATATTTTTGAACTGTGGGTCCCTATCTTTAGTACACTTCTCCTTCAGCGTGCTTTACCTGTTATACACTTCTGCAGCCACCTAGCACCTGTACATCAGGTACTACCAGACCTGTTTTTTCTACCCTCAAGCCCTCTTCTAAATTCTATACCCATTATTTACCACTTAGTTCTTCTTGATTGTCTTAGATACTATTTCCTCTTCCAGCTCTGTGCCTTCATGCTTAATAGTATCAACATCTTTCACAATTAACAAATTAGAAATAGAAATTGTTCATCTTCCAACCAAGTCCAATAAACAGATTCTTTGATACCATCTCCTAAAATTGGTTTGCCACTGATGAGATTTGAGTTATGTCCTAGTTCTGGCTCTGATTAGTTCTCACCTCTGAAAAGTTGCTCCTTGTAGGCCTCAGTTTTTCTCACCTCTAAAAATGTTTGGACTAGGTCAGAGGTTGGTGACTAGGGCCTAGGAGCCAAATGCACTCTGCTACCTGTTTTTGTAAATAAACTTTTGTTTATAGCTGCATTGTGCCACAGCAGCAGAGTTGAGTAGTGACAGAGGCTCTGTGGCCTACAAAGCCTAAAGGATTTACTCTCTGGCAGAAAAAGTTTACTGACCCTTGTTCTACAGGGTCTTCCTTTTAGTTTCCATCTCTGTTAGCCAGCCTGGGGAGAACCTGGTTTTAAGATTTAAAAAAATAATAAGAAAAAGAATAGAGAAATGATTATAGTAGTTGAGTATTTGTCAAGAGAAATTAAACATAGAAAATCCTAGGACATTAGAATCTTTGTTTCCCCATCTAATGGTCTTAGACGTTCAAGATCATGTGGCTATAACAAAGGGATAAAAAGATCTCCATTGCTGCTTCATGGTGACAGTAAGGCATTTGGTTAATTGCTTTTAAATGATTGATAGTGTACAAATCAGTATTCCGTTTACTGGTTAGTACCTAGCTTCTTAAAAGTCACAAATATACATATTTTGAAGGTAGACGACACAATTAGAATTAAAATTAATAGTGATATCATTTTTATATATATTATAATGATATAATTATAATAGATATATAATTTGTATCACTGTCAAAGCAGATTATTTCCCATTTTAATAAAAGATTTTCTACATGTACACACTGTGTATATTAAAGGAAGATTCCAAGTATGTAGAAAATGCTTAAATAAAAGTCATAAATATTAAACTTAATGATATATATGCTGACATGTAGTAATGTCTGCAGCTGACTTTGAAATGTATCCAAAAAATAAGGTGGATTGATGTATGGATAGATGGCTGGAAATGTGATGAACCAAATGTAGTAAAACATTAATCATGTTTTTTAGGTAGTTGTTATAAAGGAGAGGGTTTTCACTTTAAAAAAAAAAAGTGCAACTTTTCTCTATGTTTGAAATTTTTCATTGTAAAATTTTGGGTAAAGGTTTAGATGTGAGTGGCTGTGAGATAGGAATTTAGGGAGAAGATACGGGAGTGAAAGCACACATAATACATAATATACCTTCTTGCTTTCACATTAAATAAATTATTAAAAGTTTTTCGTATGTTAAGCAAACCTTGTGTATAGTGCATATATTTCTCAGCTGTTTTATTGTGTATTTCACAGATTTACTTCAATTGGGAATATCCTTCTACTGGGAATACTCTTAGGATATAATAAAAAAAATAAGAATTATAATATTCACTTCAAGGAGTGTCCTGCCTTTTTATTATTATACAGTTTGTAGCTTAAATTATCTCACATAGCCCCTATCAGAAAGTTAAATGGCTGATAAGTGCATGTGATCTCTGTCCATACAGTAAAAGGGTGCATTTACTAATGGACATCATACAATTCTCATTTTTTAGCATTCTTACCAACTTGTGGGGAGTTTTGACCGTGTCCTGTGTTAACAAAATACTGAATAAATAGAGGGAGACTTCACAGGAAATACTCATTGATTCAGAAATGGGCGTTTCTTAATTGTTGATTGTGATGTATATCATAATGCCAAAATATGTTAAAATGTGTTCAGTGTAAAGCACAAAAATAAAGCAAATATCTGTGTAATTATCACTCATGTTAAGAATTAGAAGAATTACTTATGCCCCATCCCAGTCAGTCTCTCTTACATCTTCCTATTAAGCTGAATAATCTATACTTAATTTTTCTAATGAATATTCCCATGTTTTTTATTAGTTTTACAGTTTTACTATGTATACTAAAATATAGTTTAGTCGTGCCTGTTTTTAAGCTTTATATAAGGCACTCTTATGGTATGTTTTCATTGTTGAGTGAAAACTCACCATTTTGTGAGATTCATCAGAAGGTATGTGTAGCTCTGCTTCATTCATTTTCATTATTAGTGTACCACTTTATGACTATACTACTGTTTATTTACTAATTCTACTTTTGGATTTTTGCTTGTGCCCGTGGTATTTTATTATGAACAGTGTTGCTTTGGGTGTATAAAACGTTTCTCTAGGCTAGAGTATAACCTTAAAATGGAATTACTAAGTTGTAGGGTCATTGAAGGTATGCATTATGTACTTATTTATTCATGTCATTGCTGTTGGGTTTTTTTGTTCAGCAGTTAAAAGAATCCAGTGGGGTTGCGTTTGGGGGGGCAGAATTATTGATTAGCTCACTCTGCTTTTTTCACTCCTCCCTGCTTTGCCAGTACATATACACACACACAGACATAGAGACACAGATGCACACACACATAACCTTCATCAAGGGCTAAAATAGGATATAAATGTTTGCTTTATTATTTAAAAACAAAAATTAAGATTCCTTTTTAGCCTTCATATTTTAAGTGTGAATAGTTCCTGACTTACAAGTATTTGATATCTACAGCTGCAAAGGCCAGAGACTTCCCTTCCCAGTACTAGATAATACCTTACTCCTCTCTAAAAAGCTGGACTTCTGCTACAAGGAAGGGAGGATATATAACTAGATATGTGTTTCCAGTGCCCAAAAATAAGCTCTCCACAGAGTAATGTATTATAATTTAGATTATTTTTATACATTTTTTTTTCTTTTCAATAACATCAGGGGTTTGCTCAGAAATTATCTTTTAGGAATTAAAGGTCAGTTTTTAGTTAACTGGATTTCTTTTGGGCTTATATTGACAAATAATACTATAGCTCAGAATGTCCTTTCCACTTATCTTACTTAAATTTTATGCACTCAGATATTTAAATAATTATGAAAGACGTAATTGGCATATAACAAAGTGCATGTTTTTAAAGTATACAGTTTGGGAAGTTTTGACATATGTATGCACACATGAAACTATCAAGATAATGAACATTTTCCTCACCCCCAGTAATTTCCTAGTGCTCTTTGTAATACTTCTCTCCAGCCTTTCACAATCATGGCTTTTCTTTATGTTGTAGACAAAATTTTCTAGACTTCCCTATGAGTGAAATTATACAGTAGGTACTCTTTTTGGCCTGGCTTCTTTTATTGGGTGTAATTATTTGTAGATTCAGCCATGTTCTTTTTTTGTTACTGAGTAGCATTCCATCATATGGATATACCACCATTTGTTTATTCATTCATCTGTCATGGACATTTGAGTTGTTTCCGCTTTTTGGCACCTGCAAAAAAGATGTTACGCACATTTGTGTAAAAGTTTTTGTATGAACATATGCTTTCATTTCTCTTGGGTAAATACTTAGGAGTGGGAGTGATGGATGTATGGTAAGTATATGTTTAACTTTTTAACATACTGCCGAAGTGTTTTCTAAGGCGCCATACAATTTTACATTTCCACTAGCAGTGGATGAGAGCCTCAATTGCTCTGCATCCTCACCAAAACTTGGTATATACAATCTTTTTTTTAACTTTACTCTTCTGAGTTAGATATGTAGGTGGTATCTTACAGTTTTAACTGGCACTTGCCTGATGATAATGATGTTGAGTATTTTTTCATGTGCTTATTTACTATGTAAATAAGGGTAAAGTATCTTTACTTTACTTGGGTAAAGTGTCTGGTTGTATCTTTTGCCCATTTTGGGGGGGGGGTTGTTTGTCCTTTTGTTTTTGAATTATAGGACTATTTTGTATATTCTAGGTAGAAGTCCTTTGCAGAATGTATGTTTTACAAGCATTTTCTTTCAGTTGGTAGCTTGCCTTTTTATTTTCTTAAGAGTATCTTTTGAAGAACAAAACTCTTAAATATTGATTAAGTTCTGGTTTTAATGAAGTCTAGAGAATTAGAACAACAGCAACAAAAAAAAGCAAAAAAAAAAAAAACCACACAAAAAAAAAACCCTGCAGTTCTTACTTTGCCCTGATTATTCACTGGTTGCTACCACAAATCAATTACTTACTACATTACACTCCTTCTGTGCCACTATTTTTGAATTGTAAATGGCCAAATATTTTAACAAGTTTGTTTTATACCAGGCTTTAGAATCATAAAGACGAGTAGTGATGTATGTCATCTTTCTCCAAAGTCCTTATTTTTAGTAATTAGTATTTCTTCCCGTCATCTGTTTTGTGCAGTTAGTTCTGTATGCTTTCCTTTGTCCAGCCCATACTATATCTCTAGAGGCAGTGAAGTGCTCAATGTATTTTTATCTTGTATTACAGTTACACTTTTTCCCACACACAAACATCTAAGTTCATTATAACAGAAAATCTCTGGCTCTTTGTATTCTCCATATGTCATCACATAGTTCCTTGTACACAGGGAACAATCACTAAATATTCATTGATTGAATGGAATTATTGATGACAGTATCTGAGTAAGGTTCTCCTGATTAATTTATTGATAATAAACCCTTTGGCTATACTTTACTAAATGCAGTAGATGGTTTTTCTTGATAGAACAATGTTTGATTTTTACTTGAATGTTTTTAAGTGATCTTTTTGTATAACCCTGGTTTAACATGATTATCATAAAAGTCTGTGTAGGGTAGTATAGCATAGGATCTATAGTCAGTTAAAAATCTTTTGCAAAGTCTGCTCTGTTTAATGAATGATATATTTCATGACTTTGGAATTCTTTTTTCCAATGAAACCAGTACATTAAAACATAAAGATTGTATTTGAATGTATATAGAAAAATACGGCAATAACTCGGCTTTCTCTGTCTAGGTCCTGGGAACACCAACAAGGGAGCAAATTAGAGAAATGAACCCAAACTACACAGAATTCAAATTCCCTCAAATTAAGGCGCATCCTTGGACTAAGGTGAGTCAAAATGAGGTTTTTTTTAGCACATTAACCAATAGTTAACTTAAACTTGGGTTTCTCATTGTTCTTAAACTAAACTATTTGGGTACTAGATAGCTGCCTGAGTACAAAGTACATAGCAGTTCTGCATGTAAAGAAAGTTGGGTAGTTATACTTTAGTGTTTCAATGACTGTATAGTTTTTGTCCCCACTGATCTTCTGTAGGCAGTTTTCAGCCTGGGTTTTTATTTGTAGGTTGAGGACAGTGTACCTATACCATTAAAATACAGAATTTCATTAGGGATAATATCTTATATATAAATAATGTCTGCTTAAAACTCAAAAGTCAGTTTCTTTACACAGAGGTACTTGCTCAATATCATGTAGCATATGAAAACATGTATTTCATATATTTTCTTTATTCTTTTTTGAAGCTGTTTATAGGCCTTATGATACTATGTGTTTTTCTTCTTTTGTTTGCTTTCCTTTTGGTATTTCCAGAGGGGAATAAAAAGATTTGATCTTATTGGAATATACATTGAAAGCATTGCTATGTTAACGGAATGGCAGTAGCCATTGGATAGCCTAACCAATTCTTAGAGCATACATGGAACCAGTTTGAAGAGCATAAGTACTAATTTACCAAAAAACTTTATTTTTTTGCTTTGATGCATGATTGAAATGATTTAAGATAGATTTTATTTAAAAATTTTTTCATTTCAGTTTAACTTGTGACATTAAAGGCAGAAAAAAAAATCTCATTAGGGCTTATTGCTAGATTGAATCTCTAGCATCCTTACTCTACAGTTTAAGAAACTCTGGTCAAAGATACCAAGTGACTTACTCAAGATTACATAGGTGGCCATGACAAAATCAGGATTAAACTTTTACTCGTGTTTGTGTGTGTGTATGTGTAATGCCAGACTTAAAGTTATACACCATGCACCTCCTCTCATGTTTACTTATATTTCATTATGTATTTTTGTGAGTTAATAAAGTTCAGCTCTTTTATAGTTCAAGGAGAGATTTTCTGTACTTAAAAATGTACATATAACAGTTTGTTTTGAGCAGGGATAGGTTTGCTTAATTGGTTATAGACTTTTTATAATAAGAGGTGACATAATTTAGAACTACAAATGAAATAATTTATATTCCCAGATACAGAGTATGTCTTTTTCTTTCTCTAAATTGTATTATGATTCTTTCTCTAAATTATGTATGACATAATTTAGAACTACAAATGAAATAATTTATATTCCCAGATTCAGAATATGTCTTTTTCTTTCTCTAAATTGTATTATGATAGTTACTTTCCTTCAAGTTCTCACAATCTTATCTCTCTTCATTGCAGAAGATCTTTTTATTACTAATTACTTATTTAGATCAGAATTTGGTATTGGTATTTTAGTGCCAGAATTAGAGGTTAGCTTTCATTGACCATGATGTTGCCTTCCCTGCCACACTTAAAATTTATAGTAAACACTGAATGTTCTGAGATAAACCATTCTTTGATCTTTACACCTAAAGTTTATTTTGGATCTTGGTCAGAAGATATTTGGGGTCTCTCACCTTGCTCTTAACTCAGAGAGTCCTAGGTGGCCTAATGGGATTTAAAGGCTGAGTTGCACTTTGAATCCAGTGAATTTATTATTAAAGTGTTTACAAGTGATTTGTAGTATACTATGATTTCAGTCATGTTAAAGAAAAAACAAAAACAGTTCTGTATAATGAATAAATCCAGGGAAATATTCCAAAATGCTAACGGTAGTTTGGTTGAGAAAAGTGTAGGTGATTTTATTTTCTTTGTTTTTCATTTCCATATTTTCATTAATAAGCAAGTCATTTTTATGAAAAAAGAAAAATAAAGCTCTTTTTGGTGTAATCTAAGTATTCCTCACATGCTACCCTTGATATAGAGTATCTGACCAATATAATGCTGAAGTTGAGGTCATGAAATTTTATTTAACAGTCCCTATCATTTTTTTTTTTAATCAAGACTGCTACCAATATTAGTATGTAGCATATTCGGCATTTCTTCCCCCTTCCCCCCTCGGATTATATCTTTTCAAGTATTAGCCAGGATGGAATGTGAGGAATGGTAGATTATAATTAAAGAGTAGTCAGCAGAAGGTGTGTGGTACGTTTGTCTGCTTAACATCTTCCTTTGCTCATGTGGATTCCTGATGTTTTATATCTTACACTAATGCTCTTTAAACTTGAATAATCTATACAAATCCCTTTTATTTGTTTGTTTTATTTAGGCTTCCATTCCTGTTTCATGTGTAGGATGATGTCTCCATTCTCCCACCTATTTTGTCTGTTGAAAGTACTGTGAACTCTCCATTTATATAGTGTGCCTTGACATAATTTGATTTTATTATGTAATAAGCACACTTGTATTAATTTCTCATTGGTGTACACAACTAGATTGATGTTTTTATGGTTGTAAACACAAAACCAAATTCAGACAAAAATTCCATGGCACTGTTCTGTCATCTGGATGAATCCAAATGATCCAAAATATGCTAATATTGATTTTCAAAATAGGTTATTATCAAAATGAAAGACAAAATTTTAAATTTCTAGAAGGAACACAATCCCTTCTCCCCTCTGTTATGATCATGAACACCGACTTGAGAAGTACTCTGTTATGTTAGGCAGCCAATAAAGTTTTGTGGGTTTTTTTTTTTTAAGAAATGCATAATATTGTTCTCTAAAGAAAAGAGCTTGTTGCTCTTTGAGAGCAGGTAAACAAAGTCTGGAAACAAAAGCTATTTTGCCTTTGTTTTGGTCTTCTGATAGAATCCACTTTAGCCCTATTTCCTAAAGCTGTAGACATGTGAACCCTGCTTTTCTGTGCTGCAGTGTAATACAGCTATATCCCTAAGGATTGGAAGCTGGTGTACTAAAAACGTAGACAGCCATAAAGATCAAGAGAGAAAATACCTTCCATGGAAACACTGAGGTGAAGGGATTTAGATGTTTAGGAAAGATAGCAAACAGAAGAGCTTAACAGTGAGATGAACCATACTATGTCAAGAATCTTGAGAATTTAGAAATCCAGTAAGTTGCCCTTAGCTAGTACTTAATAGCCAGAGTAACCTAATTCATTGTTATATCATTTATGCTTTAAGTAGGAAAGGAAATTGGTGCTAATGTTTTGAAACAGGGACCATTACTGGATTGAGGACAGGAGGATAAAGACCTCCTGCATTGGTGTACACTGTAAAGAATAAAAAGCCAGATAGAAAGCGAAACAAATGATACCAAGGAAATTTGAGAATTAAATAGAGATGGAGGTTCATTAGCAGGAGAGGAAGCTTAAATTCTGCATTATAAGGAGGTACGATTAAATGACAGTCTGGTTAGGTATGAAGTGAGAATCTAGTTTGAGTACTGCTTCTACTCTGCGTGCCTCAAATTTTTTCTTTTGTAGATAGCAATTAGTTATTGTGTTTTCTGATTCTTTTGAAAATAGTAATATGCTGTTTTCAACATTTCAATTTCCCTTATTTAAAATAAAGGAATATTTTATTATTTTATTTCTAAATAAATACAAAGATCCTACCTCCATTATAGTTCTTTGATTTGTCCTCTTTATCGCCACTTCCCTGACTTTAGGCCATCATTGTATCATAGAAGTTGTTAAAACAACCTCCTAACTAGTTTCTCTTTTTCAGTTTCATATCCTTTATAGTCCTCATTGCTCTCAAAGTTAGTTTTCTTAAAAGTACATGTGATACTATCACTCCTACTTAAAAATCTTCCTTGTTTACTTACTGCCTTTAGGAAAATCTGACATAATGTGCATATAAGGACAAGGATGATCATATGTCCCACTTTATGCTTGTTCAGAGTAATTATTAATTGAATGCTCCTTCATTCTCAAAAATATCCCATTTTGGATGACATATTATATAGTCATTGTGTCACTTATTGTTTCTATCTTTTCTTTCCAGAGAAACAGGAGATTTATTCTTTGTCTGTTCCTCACCTTCCTAACCTTTGATTGTTCTCCAGAGAAGCCATATATGTTTCTATCTCTTTTACTAATGTCTTCTTTTCACACTTAAAATGATCTTCTTCTCTGCTTACCAAATCTTAACCTTTTCTCAAGACCTCAAATCTTAGTTCTCCCATGAAATATTTTCTAATTATCTGAGCTCTCCATGATTAATTCCCACCAGATAACTCTTACAATACCTTCCAAGTCATGCCACATGTATTATAGCATTTCCTAATTTCTTTTTCATAGTGGTAATAATGGGATGGATATCAGTTACTTCAAAATGTTTGTTACTAAGTTTTTGGAATACACAATAAGTTTATTTAATAGCTAAATGTCTATGGGATATGTGAAACCATGGATTATTATTTAAGTATCCTAGAAACCAGTATCCACAAGCCAGTCCTTACATACCCAATTTCTTAGAACACTGTCCACATACTTGAAAATGAATGAATTTAGTACTATTTACAACTAGCTAAGAGAAATTAGAAAATTGAGGTTGAGGTCATTTCAGTTGTTAAGGTACCAGACTAGACTGGACAGATTATGTTTATTATTCTCTGTGTTTAAAACTAAACATAAAACTGTGCTATACTTATATATTTTTTCCTACTAATTTTTTAAGACTTTCTTTATAATCTTACCTTTTTTTCTGAGCCTTTTGAGTACAAGATTTTTCACTTGGTAAACTTTCTGTTTCAATTATACATATTTATAGTTTAAAAAATGCCTTCAGGGCAGCTGGTGGCTCAGTCGGTTGATCTTGGTGATCTCATGGGTTGTAAGATAGAGCCCTGCATTGGACTCCATGCTCAGCAGGGAATCTGTTTGAAGATTCTCTTTCTCTCAAATAAATAAGTCTTTAAAAACTTTTTTTTTTTTTTTAAATAAAAATGCCTTTGGAGGGGTCGAGAGAACACAAAACAAAAATTGTCAAACTTCTTTTTTGTGGGTAAACTCGATGAGCCTTTTCTGGTTTTGCTTAAATGTACTTCAGAAAGCATAAAACTATGTTGGGACTTCTACTGGTTCCCAAGATTGTACTCATCTGTTTTGTTCCATTGCTTAGGTAAATTAGTTTCTATATTATTACTTAACTTACCTTTGCCCTGAACATTCTACTAATCCATTATCACTTGTCTCGTTAAATACACTATATTCTCTAATGAATTGTCCACCTACATCTTTATTAGTGTTAGAGTAATCACTTTTCCTTGTCTAACATTTATTTTCCTATGTGAGTAGGTTTCCTCACTTTTCTAGTTGTACTGGCTACACTCCCTATTTCTTTGCTGGAAACTATGCACTTTAAAATCTAGCCACTAGGGTGGCTAATCCCCATGTAAGAGAAATAATGTAAAAAAGAATTCAGTGAGTAAAAAAGAATGCTTAGGCATAAGTTTCCAGATCACTTGTGGAAGGCAGAGGAATGGGTTTGGGGGTGGATTAAAAAAGCGAAAAAAAAAAGCAAAAGTCTGCTTTTAATATATCATTTGTTTCTTAAAACCCGTATCTCCTATGTACCCAGCACTGTGCCAGATACTCAGATACTATAAAGGATGCAGAAGTACACTATATAGCCCTTGTTTTTGAAAAGCTTACAGGTGATATAACTGACTTAGTCGAAGCAAGTATTCAGTAATATAACATATAACCATATACTTGATTGTGTGCTATAGGTGTTCAAAAGTGTTTCACATGCTGTAGGTGTAAGTCAGATCTCCAGTGGGGGTGGTAGAGTTAAAAAGGAAGCCTCCTTAAAGGTGAAGAAGGACTAGGTGGGGTGGGATGTTGAAAGAGGATTTAGATTTGCTTAGATGTTGGTAAGGTCAGGAATTGTTGTAGCCCAGGGGACTGTCCCTTAAGATGAGGAGATGTGGGTGAAAGAAAATGTTCTACTTTCCTAAGAAGGTCAGTCTGACCATAAGAGATTAAATTGAGTAAGTGGACATTGGTAAATCATACTTTTATGTAAGCCTGCAGTACTGTTTTATCAGTGAATGAAGTCATAGGAAAAAATTACATTGCATAGTTAAATGTTGATATCAACACATGTATTATTTATGTGTAATAGAGCTCAGAAAAACTCAGTAAGCCTTTTAATAAGTACAGGTGAAATTTATTGAATGCTGGCTCTGTTGTGACTAAGGAAGGGATGTTTGTGCTTCTTACGAATTATGTACCATATATCACCTCTTTAGTAGATTTAAGTTCTTTCTGTATCTACTTAATCTGGGTAATTAACATAACTATTCAACAAATCCATGGCATCATCTCACTTTTAATCCTTATTAGGTCTACAAATTGCAAATAATTTTAGATGATTATTACTTGAGAGCCAGCATTGGGGTTACTCCTTAGGAGTTCATGGTTTACCAGTTTTTAACATTGGGTGCTTGTGTGTTTTGTGTATAACCAGAGAACAGTGTCTGGGTTGTACATTTATCACAGTGAAATCTAGGGAGAAGGAGCTGTTCGGAACAGGCACAGCACTTGTTCTGTGTTCTGCATAGATTATCGTTGCCCATAGGCATTTTTACATTGCTCTGGTTGGCTGTTTAATACAGTAGAATTGTTGAGAGCTGGTGCTGTGACAATCAGCTGTAGGCCTTGATATTGTATATATGACTGCCTATAAATTTTAAAAGGCCTAAGATTCATTCGTAACAGTTAGCTCCAGATTGAAATTTGATATGTGATAGCTAAAGTCTATCCTAGGCCATGTAAGGGAAAAATTGCCTCTGTCATTTTTGAGTTATCCAAATGCAAATTTATTTTGAATAATTCTTCATTTAAGGACTCATTTGCATTTGTTCAATACCATAGAGACTTTCTTTTTGAAAAATGAATTGTTTGTTAGTTTCTTTTATGGACTAGTATTTGTGGTGACAGTTTGTTTCAATATAAGAAAATGAGTTGCTGCACAGGTGAGGTAGTATTTGAATCACTTAAAAGTTCATGTCAGTGTTTTGGTTGTTTTCAATTTTTCCTTTCTGTTCTCTTCCTTTCTTTTGTTTATTTATTTATTTTTTGCTTTGTTCTGTTTATTTTTATTTATTTACTTTTGTTTTTAGTTTTTACAGAGGGTGTTTTGGGCTCTTCATGGCCTTGCTAACATACTTGGCTGGCCATATTTAGTCTGCGCACTAACTGTTAGTTGGCCCAGTTGAGTCTTACTTTGTGCTCAGTTTTTTTAGTCTCGCTTTCTATTTTTGTCCACCTGATTGTGTTTTAGTTCATGAGAGATTTTAATTCTGATGGGCCGGATTTTAATCCGTGTACTAAATTTTAGTCTGCAGACTAAAAGTAATCCGCGGATTATTTATTTTTGCAAAATATTAATTCCCCCACTGGAAACTATCCTAAAAGAATGTTAAATTCTCTTAGAATAGCCAAGGGAATTCACAGCTACTGGTGAGTTCTGCCATTTTTTTGTTCTCAATACCTAGACATAATAGATCCTACTACCTCCCTTGCATATTTGGCTCCGTTGTGCCTAGGTGTTGGTGTACATTACTATGCATGTCACCTATAACTGTGACTGTCCCTTAGTTGTATTGTTTATTGTATATATTTTTTGTTTAGCTTTTGGTGGGTGAATTGGGCATAACTGCACATGGAACTGTGTTGAATTTGTAGTGCTCAAAGATGTAGGATTTTTTTTTCAGTGAGTTTTTCCAAAAAGGAAAGAATGTTCTATATTTATTTTAACTAAGTAATGGGTGCAAGGGTATGAGGGGGCAAAGCCCACAATAGAAAAAGTAAGTTATACCCGCACTCCTGAGGTGATATGTCAATTGCCTGAAGAATCCTAAAATAATGAGAATGTCAGCAAACATCTTTTAGCAGGGAAGTCAATCCAAAATGGAGAATAATCCGCGGTGGCCTGATCCTTCTTAGCTCACACAAATTGAAAATATCTGGCTTGAAATCTGTAGTAATATAAATTAAATCTATTTATTATTTCCTCTCATCACTAATAATTAAGCAAAAAATGTTTATACTGTCTAACTGTAATACATCAATAGATAAAAATTAGCATATTGGGAATTGATGTCTTTAAAAGCAGGCTAATATGCCCCCTCCCAGCCATGTCAATGGATTATGAATCCAGGTCGTAGAAGACCAAACACTTTACTTTGGGAAGTTTACTTCTAGATTTAATTTTGATTTTAACTTTTTTTGGTTTTGTATTTTTTTAATAAACGCACTGGCATTGGAACATAATAAAATTAAAATGTTTCTTTATTGTGCCTCACCATTGCGCAATCAAATTTTTTTGCATACACTGTGGTGAAATAATTTTTAAAACTTGGACTTGCTACTGTGGAGACTGATGTTTAAAGTTTATAACTGTATAAACATTTTCTATGTCCCCCCCCCACACCATGGATTTCTTATAACACTGGATATATTTTTCCTTGCTGGACTATTCTCTTTTGGATTGACTTCCCCTGTTTGGATTATTTCACTGCATTATCATCTTTAGGATTCGTCAGGAACAGGACATTTCACCTCAGGAGTGCGGGTATGTACTTAATTTTTTTTTTTCCCCAAAATTTCAAGGCAGGTCTATAAAACTAGGGGGAAAACTTTTTTTAAAAAGGGCAAACCATTATTCATTCTAGAAATGTAAAAGTAAAAACAATGTAGGATAGCTGTGATTTTTTTTTTTTTTTTCCATCCACTGTGTGAGATAGGTTTTACTTATGGTATATTTAGATTGTCAGTCTCCTGAGTGATTTATTTACATCTAGAAGTAAGGAACTGTGGGGTTTAAAAACTATTTTTACAAGAATAAATATTAACAAAGATGCATAGAACTAAAGGTTCTGAGTGTTAAACAATTTAAATGAGTAAGGAATAAAATGGCATCAGAATCTTCATTATTAAAAGCCATATTTCAGTTGTTACTGGTTTCCTTCTCTTTAAACACAAAGATAATTCAGAAGAGCTATTTTCTAGTTTGGCCTGAAATTTTTTGAAGTTGCATGGTTCCATACCCTATATTATGGTCACAAATCTGAACTTTGGAAGACACTGGGCTTTGACTCCCCATAATTTCCCAGTTAACCTTTATCCATAGAGTACTAAACCAAGGCTTCGCTCATCAGAAATTTCTCAAAGGGTTTAAAATAATAATGGATTCTTTTTTTTTTTTTTTTTTTTTTAGATTTTATTTATTTATTTGACAGATAGAGATCACAAATAGGCAGAGAGGCAGGCAGAGAGAGAGGAAGGGAAGCAGGCTCCCCGCTGAGCAGAGAGCCCCATGTGGGGCTCGATCCCAGAACCCTGAGATCATGACCTGAGCCGAAGGCAGAGGCTTTAACCCCCTGAGCCACCCAGGTGCCCCAATAATGGATTCTTTTTAAAGGGCAGATTAAGTCTTGATTTTAATGTGGCCTCTTAGAATGAAGTCTTCTTTATTATTTTTAACTCTTTGATTCCATGAATTAGAATTCCCTGGCAAAATTGACTAATAGGCGTCTTAGTACCAACATGGATGGTTGCTTGTAGCCAGTAAGATACCAAATGAATGTGGATGATTTTTTTAAATAATTAGAGATAAGTTTATAATACTAGTTTATTAATAACTTTAATGCAAAATCCTCATTAATGTAACATGAAATTTCTTCACTTAAAATACATTCACTGTTCAGCTACCCTACATTTGAATGTTGGCAGGAGATATTTCTACTTTTGGTGGTACTTTTAATTCTACTTATACAGTCCCATATTGGTGCAAAAGCATTTTCCCTTAGACTAGCTAGCAAAATAAATCCACATGCTGTGAAATAAATACAAACAGCTCTCTGGGATAAAATAATGTCAATAATGCTTAATATTTTTGTGAAAAATTTTCAGAGTTTTCCCACTGATTATTTTATTTTACATTCGGAATTTGATTATATGGACCTGGCTAGGAAGCAAGAGAGGGAAAAATGACCAAGAACAGTGGAAGATCTAAACATTTCAAATAATACAATACCTTTAAGGTTTCCTTGACTGAGGTGAGTCAAATCACTCAAAAGAATAAAGATAAAGCAATTTTTGATCATACAGAGGGTTTTCTAATATAGTCAAATAAGTTCTTTGATGTTCAGAAATAAATTCCTAGGATCCTACTCAAACCAATTTCTCAATTTAAAAACAAAAGAAAAATAAGGTTTTCACTTTAGAAAGTACTCTTCTATTGTCTCTTGAAAAGTAAGCTCTATAGTATTAACTAGTTGGGCTACCTTCAGCCTAAGTGATAGTCAGATGTTACATGAGCCATTCTAGGAAACCTTACTCCCAGGCTTCTCCATCCTCCCAATCTACATGTCCTTCCCTCACTATTTCCCTCCCTTTATATACATCTGCCTCTTTTTATATGTCTGTCTACTACCACATCTTCTGTTTGATTGTTTTTTCCCCCATCAAGGGATATAGATTTCATTTTTCTTTAGTTTCAGAGGCTTCCTGTCCATCTACTTATGTTTATTTCTGTTACCCCTTACTGTTTTTATTCTTCAGCTGTCCATAATTTAAAACAAAGTTATTTTCATAGTTTTATATATCAATTTGGAGTTTTAAGACATAGATGTGTAGAAAGCTTTCTGGTTTTTTTTTTTTAGAAACTAATTTATTTGCTTTTTGCTTAAACATAGCCTTCAATTGACTTTTTCTGACATAATGGCTCTTAATGAAATATTTGTACTAACGAAAAGTACATTTCTTTCTCCCTAATTAAGACCCGAGAATATTCATTCAAATGAGGGTAATCTGGCCATGTAAGCTGTATGTAATACATACAGCTATTCTTTGAGAAAACAGTTTTAACGCTGGTTGTTCAAGAATTTCTTCAAATCAGATAGATGTCGTTTATTGAAGAGGTAATACCAAATCATTAGCATTTCTAGACCTAAGGTAAATAGCTTTCCTTTTCAGAAAATATTGATGGCCAGATTTGAGTAGTGCTGTCCATTACTGACAATTGTTCTGCAAAAATCACACACAAGAGGCAACCACCACAGTAGTCAAAACTTTTAGAAAATTTTAATATTCTTCTAGTTGTGCTTGCTTCCAGAACCCAGCCCTTTTCTTGTGCCTATCATATTGTATTTTGTGTACATATTTAATTGTACTGCTTTATGATGAACAAATGTAGATTTTTTTAAATTTCCCCTAGTTTTTTCTCTGAGCTTTTCTCATATAGTTTGTAGTTAGCTGTTCACCCCAGTGTGGTGAAGTATATGCAGTTAACTCTTTTCATTCTAGAAGGTTCCTTTCACAAATGCAGCCATGTTGTATGTGGTGGGAATTAACTCATACTCAAAGGATAATTTGCTACAATTCTTACAATAAAGCATTAATTGTTCTTTGCCTTTTTTTGTGCTGCAGGTCTTCCGACCCCGGACTCCACCGGAGGCAATTGCACTGTGTAGCCGTCTGCTGGAGTATACACCAACTGCCCGATTGACACCACTGGAAGCTTGTGCACATTCATTTTTTGACGAATTAAGGGACCCAAATGTCAAACTACCAAATGGGCGAGACACACCTGCACTCTTCAACTTCACCACTCAAGGTAATTCCAAATACTTAGTTCTGTTTTTTACCATTTCTTTTTTTTTTTTTTTTTTTTAAGATTTTATTTATTTATTTGACAGATCACAAGTAGGCAGAGAGGCAGGCAGAGAGGGGGGAAGCAGGCTCTCTGCTAAACAGAGAGCCTGATGCGGGGCTCGATCCCAGGACCCTGAGATCATGACCTGAGCCGAAGGCAGAGACTTAACCCACTGAGACATCCAGGTGCCCCTGTTTTTAACCATTTTTGAGGAAGCTACATATGTGTGTTAGGTGATATTCTTTTAGTTGAAATCTGTGTAGGACTAAAGTGGGCATATTAAGTACTTATACAGGTAGGAAACATCCTTTTAACCAGTTATTAGGCTACTACTTGTATGGTTTTGAACAACATAGTGGCAGATAAAATTTTTCCAGTAAACATAGCTTCTTTCATTTTTGGCAGATTATAATAAATCTTGGCACATGAGAAATTATAGAGACTAATGTACAATTTAACTTACAAATTTGTGTTTGAAACCTAGAATGTTAGCATTTCTTGCTTCCCAAGGATTTATATCAGATTTTTTTTACCTGGAAATAAATTTGTGGCTATATTTGTATAAAGTCAGATATAAACAGAAGGAAAACTGGAATTCTAGAACTCTCTTTCTTAGAAATTATATAAGGGATGTAGATAGAGAAATTCTCTTGCCTTCTGGGGCTTGGCACCATTGATGCTACTGAGAAATGTTGAGGAAAAATGGAGTTTGTGTACTGGTAGTTTCTAGACCAGAAGAATCATTATTTCTTAATCACTTTTGTGTTCACTTTTCTTTCCTCTCTAAGACCCTAAGTGATTCATTTAATCAACTGCACTGCTTTGATGCAGAGATTTTCTCCATAAATGGAACATTAAAAGTGTACCATTTACTATAGATAAAATAAGCAGTAAATAGTCAATTGATTGATTAGGCAGCTTAGTCAAGCTAGAAATATAAAAGGGAGATGGAGAGCTTTCTGTGACCAAGAAATAGATATATTTCCTTTATTCTAAGATGAATTTTCCTACCATATTTAAACTTTTCTAAAATTCAAAGTGGGAAATTGCATTGCTTAAGCAGTAGATATAGAAGACATGAGTTGCTAGTAAAATAGACTTGGTTGATTCCATTAACTATAATCTGAAGCAGTCAATAACATGTAACTACTAGCAGTGCTGATGTGGTCTTAAACTGCATTCATAAAGAAAAATTTTCAGATATTCTGGGATTAATTCTGACTACTTAGGGCAGATCAGAAATCATTTGGAATGTTGTTTTAGGTTCTGGCTATGCCATTTTAAGATGTTAATGAATGGTGGGTAGGGTATACAAAGGAACAGAATAGACAGTATATCCTGGAAAAATGAAGACTTAAGGAACTTTTGACAAGGGTCTAAAATACCTCATAGGTTATCTTCTAGAGAAAGGTGTAAACCTATATTCTTTCTCCCGATTATAAAATTGAAAACAGTAGTAGCAGAAAATTAAAGAACAGTACATATTTGAATTTATTCTACAAACCTTGGTCCCTGGCATATCTATCTGTATAGATATAGATAAATATATTTATATACAAATAAACATATATATTATTTATTAATAAAATTATTAATTTAATAAATAAATTAACATTTAATTTAATAAATAAAATTATTGATGAATCAGTGAAGTTTTCACTTATTTAACAATGGAACAGGTTGTTTTCTAAAACACCAAATTTTATATCAGAAAAAAGCTGGATGATGTCAAAAGTTATAGATAGGATTATTACAATTTGGCTATAGGATAGACTCTTCTAGAGCAAAGATTCTATGATTTTGTGTCATTAAGAAAGTAAGTTTCATTTTCAATTTTTACAGCTTTGTTTTAATCAAGAGTAGTATATACACATTGAGGATAATGTTGAAAATGCAAAAGAAGTATAGAGAAAATTAAAATCACAGTCCCTAAATAATCACTTTTAGCATCCAAATTAATCACTATAAGATTTTGTGGTGTAGCTCTTCTCAGTCTTTTCTCTAACGCATATACTGATAATCCTTGGATATAAAGTGATACTCTGCTCTCCCATTAAGAATATCCCAAATAGGGTGCCTGAGTGGCTCAGTGGGTTAAGCCTCTGCCTTTGGCTCAGGTCATGATCTCAGGGTCCTGGGATTGAGTCCCCCGTCGGGCTCTCTGCTCGGCAGGGAGCCTGCTTCCTCATCTCTCTCTCTCTGCCTGCCTCTCTGCCTACTCGTGATCTCTCTCTGTCAAATAAATAAAAATAAATTCTTAAAAAAAAAAAAAGAATATCCCAAAAAGGTTTCTTCTGGTTAACACAAATGTATTTAAAATTATGCATTGTATAAAATTAAATTTATTCAGGAACTTTACTTTTTTACTTCTCAAATTTCATAAAACAATTTCATTAATACTTTAAAAAAAAAAAGATTTTATTTATTTATTTAACAGAGATAAAACAAGTAGGCAGAGCAGCGGGCAGGGAGAGGGAGAAGCAAGCTCCCCGCTGAGCAGAGAGCCCAACACAGGGCTTGATTCTAGGACCCTGGGATAATGACCTGAGCCGAAGACAGCTGCTTTAACAAACTGAGCCACCCAGGCGCCCCTATTAATACTTTATATATGCGTCTTTTACATCTGTATCTTTGTCATCAGTAGAACTACATTTTGAACTATCATTAATTTTTTTATATGAAGCAGTTTTTGAATCTATATGAGGCCACCACTGAAAATTCTACAAGTATCCATTATCACAAGTTTTTTTATTTTGTTTTTGTACTGTAGATAACTGTTTATTATCTGTACATTTAACTATCTGCTCAGTTGCTTTTTAAAGTGGTCTCTAAAATGCTCTGTATATAGTGACATGCAGCACTCGCAACTGTGGAATCTTGGCATCAGAAACTAAGTTAATGTTAAATTTGTCTCTCTCTCTCTCTCTCTCTCTCTCTCTCTCTTTTTTTTTTTTTTTAAACAAGTTCTGTCAGGTGAATTTAAGAGTTCCCAAACCAGCACTGGTTGGGGTTTTATTCACACTAAATATCTTCTCTGATAAATACTTTTTTTTCAAAATACATGGATCAAGGAAGCCTTTTGTCAAATAAGCAACTTGGTAGAACTCTAGACACAATAGATATTTACTATGGATACATTTTGAAGAATAATTTTTCTTATATTCAGGCATACTAGGTACATACTCTGTAATGCACCTGTATGTGTTGATCAAAATTGAGATCTTATTTAAGCATTTTATTTAATCAGATTTAAAAATCCAGGATTCTGTTTCATTGTTCGTATGTACCATTTTTGAAATAACTACATTTGATTCTTTAGTCACTGGCTGATAATTTTTCATTATTACTAAAGAAAATAAAATTTTAAAACAACAAAATTTGTTTTTCTATGAATTTCTAAGCTTTTTTGAAAACAGATAAAATTCATATGACATAAGATGAGCCATTTTAAAGTAAACAGTTCAGTTTATTTAGTATATTCACAGTTTGTACAACTACCACCTCAATCAAGTTCCAGAACATTTTCATTGCTTCTAAAGAAAACTCCGTACCCTTTAAGCAGTCCATCCCCTTTAACTCCTCCAATCCCTGGCAACCACCAATGTGCTTCCTGCTTCTGGACTTAACCTATTCTGGATATTTTATATAAATGAAATAATATATTATGTGACCTTTTGTATATGGCTTCTTCACTTTGCATAATGTTTTCAAGGTTCATCCATGTCGTAGTAGTGTATTAGTATTTTATTCCTTTTTATGGCTGAATAATATTCCACTGTATTATGTCTTGATCAGTACAGGCTGCTATAACAAAACACTAGAGACTATGTGGCTTAAACAACAAACATTTATTTCTCAGAGTTCTGGAGGCTGGCAAGTTCAAGATCAAGGTGCTAGTAAATTTGATGTCTGATGAGGGCCTACTTCCTGGTTTGCAAACCGGTGCTTTCTTACTGTGTCCTTATGGTAGAAAGAGATTACCTCTCTTGTTTCTCTTACAGGGCCACTAATCCCATTCATGGGGGTTCTACCCTCATGACCTTAATTGCCTCTTAAAGGCCCCATTTCCAAATACTATTACACTGGGGAGTAGGGTGTAAGCATGTGAATCTTAGGGAGACACAAACATTCAGTCCATAGTGTATGGATGGATACACAACATTTTTGTTTATCTGTCATCTGTTGATGAATATTTGGTTTGTTTCTACCTTTTGGCTATTGTGAATAGTATTGATAAGACCATTTGTGTACAAGTATATTTGTTTGAATACTTCATTTGAATTCTTTTGGGTATTGCTGAGTCATGTGGTAATTCTGTGTTTAACATTTTGAGGAACTGCCAATCTATTTTCCACAGTAGTTTTGCATGTTTTACATTCTCGCCAGCAAGGTACAAGAGTTCCAATTTCTTCATATCCTTGCCAATACTTTTTTTCCTCCTCCTCTTCTTTTTCTTTTATTGTGCATTGTGGTCCTGAGTTTATTGCAATATAATGAATCATGACCAGGTAAATGCTATTTTCCTATTCTCTAATAAATTATACTCATAAGACAAATGGACATGAAAATAAATTGGCTTAGATTTTTAATATGGTATTGAAAATATTACAAAGAGTTTTATGAATGGGCAGTTTTCATATTGTAAACTAATAGAATCAGCTAATCTTAACATCCTTAAAAGTCTCTAAAGTTTTTATTAACTTCAACTGTGACACATGCCTTTAAAGTAAAGGCTCAGTTTGAAGAAGAATATTTGGTTTGAGCTTTATTCATACATGTCTGATATATATAAAATTTTTAAAAGGTATGAAGATTGTTTTATTTTGACATTTCAAATTGTTATATTTCCCAGAATATCAAACATAACTATGGTTCTCTGTATGTCTGAATTTCCATATGTATCTTTGAGGATTTAAAGAATGTGTGTATATTTGGTAGTGGTTTGTGTAGATGTAGTATGCAATCTCTATAGCTCCAAGTGTTTCTATGACTCTGCATATTAGTTAAAAGGATGTACATGAGTCTTTGTGTCTATCCAAATGAACTCTGTAAATATGTCCTTGAAATTATTTTCCATAAAACTAAATGTATTAAATTGAAAGTACCATCATTTTGAGATATGACCCTTCTTTTTTAAGTATTAAAATGCCCTGTCCTCGTAGCCATTCTGAAACTGAGCTATAATCTCCTTTGGTACTTTCTCCCTTTCTTTCTACATCAGTATTATGCTTGAACGGTATTTCTGTGTACGGACACAGCTGTCCCGGAAAGAAGTGATATTTGATGTTGTTATATTTGATCCTCTGTATTACGATTTTGGATCAATGCTTCCAAAGGATGATCTTGTTTACCAAGGCAAAGTTGTAACTGTTGTGCAGATGTGATTTCAAAGCACGTATTATTTAATAGCATTTAATGAATGATCAGAATAAAATGGGGTAATACAAGAGCTTGAAAAAAGGAGAATCAGTCACGCAATTGGTTATATAGCTAGAGAGAGTCCAGAGATAGGAAACTCTAGGGGTGGGAGGGTGTTATTGAAGTTCTGCTGTAAACACTTCCCCATCCTCACAAATTTTCATGGTCTGTACTAATTCCCCCCAAATGAAATAAAGATAATTCACTGTCTGCATGTAGTAGGTACTCAATGAATGTTTGAGTGACATATGCCACTTTTAAGTAAACATAGTATTGATTCATGCAACAAATATTTATTAGATATTTCTAGTGTTCCTTCTAGTTGCTGTTAGTGTTGGTTTTTTTTGTTTGTTTGTTTTTGTTTTTTGTTTTAAAGAGAGAGATAGAGATAACGAGAGAGCACAAGCCGGGAGGAGAGGGAGAAGTAGGCTCCCCGCTGAGCAGGGAGCCAGATGGGGGGCTTGACCCCAGGACCCTGGGATCATGCCCTGAACCAAAGGCAGATTCCTGACTGAGCCATCCAGGCACCCCTGGTGTTGTTTTAATTAACAATGTAAACCTACCCTTTGACTAGAACCATGAAGATTAAACACTTGAGTAAAACACAGGGTTGTGTTGAAGTAAAGCTTAACAAAGCTAACTGCACTTTGATGTTTATTACTGTGCCATGAGTAATTAGCTGTAAATAATAATTAATAGTATACTCATATAATTAAAACAAGTATTTCTGTGATCAGCTAGAGGAGGAAAAGAGAATGAACAGATACGGAACAGAAACCTTGGAGATCCTTTTGACCTTCTGGATCCACAAGTCAGATTATCAGATGTCTCATTTTTCTGCCTCTGGGGCTTCAGTGTTCTGGGACCCCCTGACTAATACTGTCTGCATCTAGACATTGGAAACCTAGACATACCTTTGGCACACCCTCTTTTCCTTTAGTCACTGGATCTCAAAGATGGGACATGAACTGAATCAGACCTTAAGCAGGTGGAATCAGGAAATTCCAACAGGGTTCATTATTTTCTTTATTCACCAATTCCTTGCCTATTCCAAGGGTGGAAAAATTGGGAAATAGGTTGCTTTCTGTATTTAAATGTGAGTTTCCAGTTAATCCCACTACACATTCCCAATACCAGTTCTCTACCTAATTTGTATGAAATTTTACCAAGTAAAGTTATTTTAGCAAACATTGTCCCCCAAGGGCAGGACAAGTTGGGGGTTGAGCAAAAGTGAGTAAAGATTATCAAAGCATTAGTATGATTTAGTTTAAAGAGTTTACTGTTTTACTACTTAGCTGGGTTATCTGAGAGATTGGTAGCTTTGTGGGGAGATATAGAGGAGTGGTGGCTTATTGGCTGGGCCTATTTAACTCTCTAATGAAAGTTAACATAGGATATGTGGGGCTGCCAGAGAGCACCATGCAAACTCGGGCAAATTGGATGTCTTGGGGTAAAGGGTAAGAGTATCTGCACATGAGGAAAGCAGATGAAATAGTAAAGAGCTTCCACAAAGCAAATGGAAAAAAGGACCAAAATAGAGAAAACAAAAAAATAGGGAAAAAGGGGGTGCCTGGGTGGTGCAGTCGGTTCCACATCTGACTCTTGATTTCAGCTCAGGTCATGATCTCAGGGTCCTGGGATCCAGCCCCCAAGTTAGGCTCCATGCTTAGCATAGAGCCTGCTTGAGATTCTCTCTCTCCCCTCTCCCTCTGCCCCTCCAACTTGTGCTGTCTCTCTCTCTCTCAAATAAATAAATAAAATCTTTAAAAAAATAAAAGGTAGGAAAAGGATCAGAGAGGTTTTTAAAAGAGTGTAAGTGTATGTTACAGAATAGGAAGTGATGAAAATGGAATTGAGAATAAGTTGGGGGTGAACAATAAAAGCAAGTGTTCTAGAATCCCAGTTCATCAAAGGGTTATACTTCCTTCATTTGAAAGCAGTAGATTACTTATTTATAAAATTTATTGTATGGAATTAAAAACTTTTTAAGTTATTGTAAATCATTATTTATCATCATTAGGAGGTTCCATGATCTTTGTAGCAATGAATTTTAAACCAATTTTCCTGTTATAGAATAGTGATACACATAAATATGGTCAGCCACCTTCTTAGCTGCCTTTCTATGTCCTGAGTATTTTCTTTCAGCCTGTCTCATCCTCAGCTACAACTAAAATGGCTACAGTGGGGACGCCTGAGAGGCGCAGTGGGTTAAGCATCTGACACTTGATTTTGGCCCAGGTCATGATCTCAGGGTCATGAGAGCAAGCTCTACATCAGACTCCACGCTCAGTGTGGAGTCTGCTTGAGATTTTCTCTTGCTCTCTCTGTCTGTCCCTCCTCCTCCTCCTCCTCCTCTTCTTCTTCTTCTTCTTCTTTTCCTCCTCCTCCCGCTCATGTTCTTTCTCTCTCTCTCCCTAAAACAAATAAATCCTTTAAAATTAATTAATTAATTAAATAGCTACAGTATTTCAGTGACCTGAGGTTATGATTCTTCTGATATTACTCTCAAGTTATTGTAAACCCTGAGTTGGGGTTTTTTGGTTTAGACCTAATATAGTTTATAATAGCAAGGATAAATTTACATAAAATAGAAACTCTTGATTTATATGTAGGATATGAATCAAATCACAAAGTGAAACTCATAAACTGTTCTAATTTGCAGTGCCCCTCTGCTTTTTTTTTTTAAAAAGGCTGAACTGTAAACTTTTTATGTGGCTATCCCTGTTTCCTTCTGTGTGTTCTTTTGAGTGAAAATGACTATAAAGGCCTTTATAGAACAATGGACTTGAGGAAATTTGTTTTAAACAAGTGGATTATTTTGGTAAATAAGAAGTGGAGTTGTTCATACTTATCAAGGGAGTTGATATCAAAGTTATTCTTTAATATTTCATAAGTAATCTAGAAGAATAAATTTTCTAGGTAAGCAAGTTGTACTATTCTAGGTCATAAAATGCTAAACCAACAGAGATACACTACAGGGAGAATGTAAGGAAATTCTTGAGTACACTAAAAGGAGGCAGATAAGTCTCTCAGTTCAGGTAGCTAAAGAACTAATGACAAAAATGTTGACTGTATTCAAGATTTTAGACTCTAAATTGTTAATTATTTATGAGAATTAATTGTCATTTTTCCCTGAGACTATTTTGTCCACTCTGTTTCTTTGACCTCAAACAATCACAAACTAGTATCTTAAAGTTCTGTGTGTGCTCTGGACAGATAGACTTCCAGGAAGACCAGACCACTGGTAGTATATGATGTATAACCAAGGTAATAAAGATATGCAGTATTGCATATGAAAGGAGGTAAGTAAGACCTAAAGTCTAGTTCTCAGTTTTTAACTAGTTGTAGATCTTAGTCCAGGTACTATCTCTGAGTTTCCTCCCTTTTAAAAAAAAGTGGAATAAAGAATATTCAAGGACACTTTCAGCTCCCAAATGCTGATTATAAAAATGAATTGACTTTAGAAAGATGAAGGAAAGAAGGGAGGGAGGGAACTAAACACCACAATAGGGTGAGTAAACAAACTCCATCTCCCAGGATTGAAAATATCAGCAGTCTTATTTTTAGATGCCTCAAAAGGTTATTAGCTAGATAAAATAATTCATAGTAATACTACATTTATTATACTTCACCAAGAATGGATTGATTTTTATATTCTTACAATAATGTAAGGTTTTTAGGTTATTAAGGCCTATTCTTTTTAATCACCAGAACTTTTAATATACTAGCATTTTGCTAGATAACTTTCAAAATACATCACTTCTATAAATGTTGTATACAAATGCATTCAGACATTTTTGGGTGACTGGTATAAATTGCGATGCTCCCTCTTGGGCAGTTCCAAGGCAAAGTAGACTTGGATTTGTGTAGATAATTTTGTAGTTCTCACATTAAACATCATTATAATCACCAAGAAACAATAGTGAGCCTTGTAATTATTTGTTTACTATTTGTCTTATCTAATTAATTTAGTTATTTAATTTTAACATTTAGTTAGAAACTTGGTCAGGGATTTTCTGGGCACTTTGAAATTGTTAGAAGAGGAGAGGAGCCATTAGGATAGGGCTGTTTATCTTTAAAAAAAAAAAAAAAAAAATCCAGATAAGCCACCTTAGAATTCAGTACTATGTGAGATCAAGTTGCACATCCCAGCCTTTGAATTACTGCTCAAAAAAAGGGACATGCCATTGTGAAAATCGTCTGAACCTTTTTGTAGAGAAATAGTACTTATTATAGAGAGCCACTGGCAATTTTCATATGTAGATAGGAAGCCTGATAACACAAGTGAAGACCTCAAACTAATTGTAGAAGAAAGAGTAAATCTGTCTCTTTTAGGGACTCCTTTCTAGAGATCTGCAGGGTCAGTTTCAAAGCTAATGAAGAAGATGACTTTCTACCTGATGACTGGTATTTTTTTACATCACCGTAAGAGAAGGTTTGGTAAACAAAGGGATTGATTTCTTCCCTCTAGTTTACACGTTGATTGCTTCTCTCAAATTTATCCTCAGCTTTCCCACTATCCACAGTTTGAACAAACATATACCCTACGTAGCCACTGACCCACTATTTCTATCCCCGTCCCCCCAGAAAAAACCAGGAAGGTTTCTTGTCTACCTCTTATCATTAAATTTAGGACTCATATATTTGGAAGAATAGAAACTTCAAGGAGTACTTAAGATTTTGTCAACTAGATTTATGTTTTGTTTTAATATTTTAAAAGATTGATTTATCAGGCAATCAAGTATGGTTAAATTCATTCAATTTATCTTTTCATGGGAATGTTTCTTTTTTCATTTACATTACAAACAATGGTGCAGCAAAATTCAGTTCAATGAATTTGGTCTGCCTTTTGGTTGATACCTATTTAGTTTTATTGATAACTTTTTTAATTCATTTGGCTTTTCTTTAAATAGTCCATTGAAATATTTAGTTATGGATCATGTAATGATTGATAATGCTATCAAAAGATTCTTGATAGTCCCTGATAAACTATATGTGGTTTTTGATGGCACAGTTTTATGGCATCTACAGTTAGTTAAAGAAACTTTTTGTTGTTGTTTTTTTTTAATTTTTTTATTTCTTTTCAGCGTAACAGTATTCATTGTTTTTGCACCACACCCAGTACTCCATGCAATCCGTGCCCTCTCTAATACCCACCACCTGGTTCCCCCAACCGCCCACCCCCCACCCCTTCAAAACCCTCAGATTGTTTTTCAGAGTCCATAGTCTCTCATGATTCACCTCCCCTTCCAATTTCCCTCAACTCCCTTCTCCTCTCCATCTCCCCTTGTCCTCCATGCTATTTGTTATGCTCCACAAATAAGTGAAACCATATGATAATTGACTCTCTCTGTTTGACTTATTTCACTCAGCATAATCTCTTCCAGTCCCGTCCATGTGGCTACAAAAACCATTGTTAACTTTTCTAAAACCTTCTGAATCTGTTGCCATGTTATTTTGAGCCATGTCTCTGAGATAAAGCATGGTCTGTCTTATTCTTCCTCTTCTACAAAGCTAGGCCTACTTCAGTATTATGGACCTCATAATTCCCTTAATTATCTCCCTAATCTCAAGCCTCGCAATGTTTATTCAATAAATATTAGCTTTCTTTTTAGGGGCGCCTGGGTGGCTCAGTGGGTTAAAGCCTCTGCCCTCGGCTCAGGTCATGATCCCGGAGTCCTGGGATCGAGACCCGCATCCGGCTCTCTGCTCAGCGGGGAGCCTGCTTCCCCCTCTCTCTGCCTGCTGCTCTGCCTACTTGTGGTATCTCTCTCTGTGTCCAATAAATAAATAAATAATCTTTTTTTAAAAATTAGCTTTTTATTTTCAGTCTCTTCTACTACACTGCTTATTCTTTGTCTAAGAATATACCCACTCTCTCTGATCCTGAAAGGTTCTTTTGCTCTGCTGTTCCTGTCCTCTAAAATACCATCCTTTTTTATATTCTTATGCTCACTCTGCAGTTTTTATCCACATTCATTGTCTCAGTTTCCTTACTGCTCACTGTCCTAGATAGACGGGGAGACTGGGAGTGGGTAGTAATTATCATGAGCAAAAAATCATTTCAACCATTTTGTGCCAGCCCCATAGTCTGTCCCCACAAAAGGGACAGACTTTAGTGTAGAGAACAGGACTATAACAAAGTATAAGGAGGCTTCCTCTTTCATAGAGGCAAAAGTTATGACAACAACCTCTCTGAAGTAGAGGAAAGCTGATGGAAAACAGTGAACCTCAAGGAATTCCTATAGTTAAGGAAGAGAACAGTGAGTTATAGAGATTGGGGAGGTGGTTAGAATTTCTTAAGTTTTAGAATGTTAGATTCAAACAAATTTGCAAAAGCCCTCCCCTCCACCCAAAGACTACTTATTGACTCTAGATTAAGAATCTAGTTCTTTTAGTTATTTTGTGGACTTTACTTACTCTTCTCTTTGTCTTTGGATATGGCAAAACCTCCAGAATCCATAGCTTCTCCTTTACTTGCCTCTTATTTTCTTAACTTTTCTCCTTTCCTTTCATTAGTTACCCCTCTTTCCCTACTCAAAACCAAAATGGCTATCTCCTCCCTAAGGAAAAAGAGGTTGCTTTTTTTCAAGCCCTGCCCCTGTGTATGTGACATCCACAAAATGTCACATAAAACCACCAATCCCCCTCCACTGGGCAAACAGATACACAGAAAGATGGATGATCTGATAAAAGAGAGTAAATAAATGGGAGAAAGTGGGCAACATGGGCCACATGTGACGATATTCAGTTTATTTTAAAGATTATCTTAAAAGTGGCTTTGTCAGAATGTCTTATCTTAAAATCTCTGGTCATCTTTTCCTTTTTTAGATTTTCTTTTAGATGTTGGGCACTTGGTCATAGAGATCTTTTAATTTAAAAGTGCTCGTATCCTAGGGACGCCTGGGTGGCTCGGTGGGTTGAGCCTTTGCCTTCGGCTCCGGTTGTGATCGCAGGGTCCTGGGATTGGGTCCTGCGTCAGGCTCTCTGCTCAGCGGGGAACCTGCTTCCCCCTCTCTCTCTGCCTGCTTGTGATCTCTCTCTCTCTCTGTCAAATGAATAAATAAAATCTTAAAAAAAAAAAAAAAAAGTGCTCGTATCCTGAATAGGTTGAATGCCTTTCTTGTTAGCTTATTTGTCTTTCCATTTTCAATTTCTGTTGATCAAAGACAGTTATCTTTTTCTCTGTCCTGAGACCTACTACATGAAACACACTGTTTCTTGCTCAGTATTGATGGGTGGATGGGAGTATGGATGAATGGATAGATGAATTTTAAAGAAGCCTTTTTAGCAGATTTTAATTGTAAATGGGATGGTGAATCTTCCTTTTTACGTTAATGAAGAGTAACTACCACATCCATTAATTTTATTCTAGAACTGTAAGAGTCATCAGCCATGGTAATAAGGATTCTCTTGCTTTGCTAGGTATAAGATTATAGGTTAAAATAGGACTAATGTGAAATAAAACACCCTAGGATCTTCCTGTTCCTCAGTGACAACAAATACAGCTACTAAAGCTGATTTTGAGAAAACAGCATCTCTTCAAACCTGATCAGTAGAGTAGTGGTTTTCCAACTGTCTTCCATCTATTAATTTGAGAAGCTGCCCTACATCTTCTCACTTAAGCAGAAAGAGTCTTCTTTCAGTTTTAGGCTTTTGCTCCCATTCATCTTTCACAAATCTTGGCATCAGCTTGCTGGTTGTTTTTTGTTTTGTTTTGTTTTTTAATCAGAATCTGGTATCATTTAGTACAAATTTTAGATATTTAGATGCCAATTTGAATAAGTCAGTAATGGAGCTTTACAACAGAAAATATTTTTATTTTTTTAAATTTGTTTTTAAAGATTTTATGTATTTATTTGAGACAGGGCAGGAGGAGCAGAGAGAGAGGGAAAAGCAGACTCTGTGCTGAGTGTAGAGCCCAGTGCGGGGCTCAATCTCATAACCATGAGATCATGACCTGATTTGAAATCAGGAGTTGGACACCCAACTGACTGAGCCACCCAGGCACCCTCAGAAAACATTTTAAACTATAGTATTAAAACACTGTTTTCTTTGCTAGGGTCTCATGGGGAGGGATGAATCAGGAGTGACTGCTGAAAGGTTTTCCCTTTTGAGTAATGACAGTGCTTTGAAACTAGACAGAGGTGTTGAATGGTTATACAACATTGTGAATGTATAAAATGCCACTGAACTGTGCACTTTAAAATGGTTAATTCGGGGGTGCCTGGGTAGCTCAGTCGTAAATGTCTGCCTTCAGCTCAGGTCCTGATCCCAGGGTCCTGTGATCGAGCCCCGTGTTAGGCTCCCTGAGCCCCGTGTTAGGCTCCCTGCTCCGTGGGAAGCTTGCTTCTCCCTCTCACGCTCCCTGCTTGTGTTCCCTCTTTCGCTGTCTCTCTCTCTCTGTCAAATAAATAAAATAAAATAAAATAAAATCTTTAAAATCTTTAGTTTTATGTTATGCAAATTTACTTTAAGATTGTACTATTTAATTTTTTTTATTCCATGCCATATCTGTGAATTGTCAAAATGTATGCTTTAGCTCAGAGAATAATGTCTTCCTGTAGCTAGTATGGTTGATTCCTTCAAATTACAACACTTACTAGAGTGAAAATGAAAGCCACTGGGTAAATGCTCGAATTACAAAAATTAACAGAGTTATCCTTGGAGGACCAGGAGAACGGTCACATTACCTAAAGCTAACACCTACATACAGAGACTTGTATGTAAAAGTTCACCACACTCTATCTGTCTACATCACTAGATTGGACTAGATCCAATATCATCGTAAATTATTTCTTGAGACTTACATATAGGACTTGATTCTTTGAAGAAAGCCACTCTGTATAGAATTGATAGAAACTTCCACATGCTGGTAAAAAGCCTATTTCAAAGTAACAATCTTACTGAGTTAGAAAGCAAAATAGAATGGAATAAAAACATTCTTATTTTTAATAAAGCAATGAAACTTTAACAGGTAGATTGGTCCATGCATGCAGTGGTGCCTACACACACATACACACACAGTATATTTAAATTAATGAAAGATGGAAATATATCTTAGTAATATGCTTATTCTCAAACTTTTGGCCAGTGTAGTTCCCCAGGCTCCCTTTAATTCTCAGACATATCCTAATTTTAGCAGATAGTGCCTTAGTTATATGTACAACATTTCTGTGGACTTCCTCTGTAAGTTGATTATTAGCTCATTGATTTAGTTTTAGACGTACTTTTATCATGTCTTTTTTTCTTTTAAGCCAATGTTTTAATGTACTTTATGTTTATTGTTACCAATAAAAGTAGTTTCACATACCGAGTTAAGAATGGGCTCTAATATGTGTCTTACCTTTTCTTTAGAACTGTCAAGTAATCCACCTCTAGCTACCATCCTTATTCCTCCTCATGCTCGGATTCAAGCAGCTGCTTCAACCCCTACAAATGCCACAGCAGCCTCAGGTGAGAACATAAGTGTCTTCTCTAAAAACATTCTATTTTTTTTAAAGAGATAATGATTACCTCCATTTTATTTCATGTGATGTATGTGAACATTTAATACCCTCCAAATTTCAAAAACATAGCACAGCCAAATGAATAAATGTGAATAAAATGTTGCTTTATTTTCAAAAAAGCACAAAAGGACCCCATAAATTCTTTATATAAATTATAAATATCTTACTATAATGTTAAATTCTGTCCTCTTAGTTACCTTTAAAGTCATGCTTTCTGTATAATTTCTTGATAAATATACATTAGATGAGATGCCCATAGCAGAAAGCAATCTGTACAAATGTAATATTATTGAAGATATTTTACTTCAGTTTCATCATTCTGAGTATGTATGCTGGAGAGGCAAACTTTCAATAAGTATAAATAAAATACAGATTGGTATAATTTGAGCATTTGAAAGGACTAAAACTAATGCAAATACATTTAAGATTTAGATCAGTATATGACTATATCTTGTCTATCTTTTAAAAAAAAAAAAATGCCTTCATGGTCTCCCAGGTTAGAGCTCTGGTATACTGCTGATCTCTTAGCCAGCTAATGGGGCCTTGTTTAGTAGAATTGCAGATATTCTGAAAATATCCAACTTTTGAATGAATTTAAAAGTTCTTTAAAGAATCACTGGATGCTGTTTAAATTAAGTAAGAAATACAATAACACAGTTGGGCTCAGAATTTGGTACACTTTTTTATCCCCCTCTAAAAAGCAAATGTCAGGAGCTGACTCTCTTTTCATTAAATCATCTAATACATTGAACTGAGTTGGATCAGACATATTTTTGCCTAAGGGCATTGATGCTGCACGAGATAAAATCTTTCATTATCAGTTCTTGCAATTCCACAATAAGGTCATAATCCATCTCCTGTTGTCTGGCACACAGTTGTTTGTTTCTGTGCAAAAGTTTTTTAGAGCATTGCTAATAAAGCTGAGAAACGTTTGTAGTCCATGGCCTACATTTGTTCCAGAAAAAGTCTGGAAAGAAAAGTTTCTTTTCTAGTTCTAGTTCCATCTAGTTCTAGTTCCAAAGTAGCACATGCTACTTTGAGAAAGTCATTTGAACTTTATTAGTTTTAATATGTCTTACTAGTTTTCTCGATCTGTAAAATGCGTGGCATTGCTCTCCTAGAATAATGTTGTAAAAATAAAATAATGTGCTGAATTGTGGTTTAAATGTTTTAAATATAAGAATTTTAAAACTATGACCAATTTATTTAGAAGGAAGATAGAGTTGCTTTTGTGAGCTATTAATAAACCTAATAAATCCCTAACCCAAGTTAGATTTTATATGACATTGTTTGTTCAAAGCATGAAATAGCCCCTAACCCTGAACTAATGCAATTACTTGTTGAGCTTATTCCAGGAGTTTTATTAGAATTGCTTTAGAGTATGATTAAAAATGAAGTTAGAAATACAATAGCACCAATTATGATTGGTGAGTTTTGGGTAATTTTAAATGATTTTCTTTAGTGTGAGATACTAAACAAGTTAAAGTAGGTTTTTTGGGCATTGCCTAGTATAACCTGATTTTTATGTGGCTTCAATACAAGTTACAGCAGACCCCCCAAAATATTTCATTGCTATATATATATTCTTAAAGCCATTTATATCACATTTTGACATAAATATGCAAAATGATTGGACTCTGATCCTGAGAGTTTACTTCAAAGTTGAAGTACATAAGAGTATAAGGAATTTAATAGAGGAATAGTAGGCTGAGGCTAAGGACAGACTTAATTAGTTGAGAAAAATGCCTGCCTTCAGTATCTTGATAGTTACCAAAGAGGATATCAGATACTACTTTGAGCTTCCTAGTGGCTAAATAAAGGAATGTTACATGTTAAAATTTGTTCATTGTTCATTAGATTAACACCCTGATGGCTTAGGAGAAACAAAATGTTTCTGGGCCTGCTGTTTGAGAAGTATTTCTCCCTTGGGGCCTCAAATTTGTTACTGTAAGAGATAGATTAAATGAAGTTCCCTTTACCATTCCAACAGTAAATGTAATAATGAGCCTCATATGGATACTTTTTTAAGTGCCCCTCGGTGTGAGTCTGTGGCAAAACACCACATTATGGTCAGGGGAAAAGTTTTCTTTGGGGCCAAAGTAGTGAGAACCAAGTATGTTACCAAACATATCTCAGGAAATGCTGATCTAGATGGAGGACTTGATCGTGTGACATTGATGGCTATCTATATTTAAATAAATATATATGTATGGGTATATATATTTTTTGAATAAGAATTTGGCAGTGTGGGTTATATTCTTTAATAAGACCTTAAAATATTTATGCTCTTGTTATCTCTCTTGGCTTCAGTTTCCTTATCCATAAAACAGGAATAATAAATACCCGCTATATAGACTTGTAAGAAGTAAGATGTAATGTGTACAAGGTACTTAGCTTGTGTTATGCTCAGAGTTCAGAAAGTGACTGCAAGTGAATTGATTAAGACCTGTTGGAAGGCATTATTATATAGAACAAGAACTATCATAGTTCATGCTTTTTAGTTCGCTAATCCCACTTCAGAAATCTTCAGGATACTTCTAACAGAAGACAGAAAGCTACCATGTACAGAGGTAGAAATAGGAATAATTATATAATAACAAAAAGGAGATCCAGTCTGATCTGACTGGTCAACAGGAAGAAATTGTTTTGCTACATTATAAAATCTCCATCTTTATATAATCACAAAAATATCAGTTATGTAGCTTATAGACATTTGTAAAAATCTTCACCAGATCTTATGTGGCATGTTGGTAACTGCCAAAATGAATGTTTGCGTGTGGATAGGGACAAGATAAAAATATACAAAAATTGAAACAGTTGTGTTAAATTAGTGGGTATGGATTCTGATTTTTTTTTCTCTCAAAAATTCTCATACTCTTTCTAAATTGTTTTTAAAAAGTACCTCAGTATCAGGAGGCATTATAGTTGATCATGGCTCTGATGAGAAACTTTTGAAATTATATATACTATTCTTAATAGTCCATAAAGTATGATTTTATATATGTGTAATATATAATTTTAGTATATAACCTTAGTATATATAATATATAATATATAATTTTAACATATACATGTTTTTATATATGTAAATTCTTATTTTCTCCATGACATCCTCTCATTTACTCCATTTGGGAGACCATTTGTCTAAACTATTTAGAAAAATAAATCTTGAGAAATTATAGTTTTACTGTTCAAATATAAACCACTTTAGAGATTCATGTAGTCCAATGCCATGTCAATTAAGTGTGAGATATGGTAGCGAATTTCAGCTAGAGCAGTTTTCTCTATCTTTATATATCAGTCTTCTGAGTAAGGTTTCCTTCAGTGCAGTGATCATGCTATTAAATTTAAAAAACACTGATTTCCACTCATGTTCTTACTGTCTGCTAAGAAGAAGCCATCTATCCCATGCTTCTGTATATCAGTAACTGGAAGCTCATTACTACAAAAATAAGTACATTCCATCTTTGTATCATTCTGTTAGAAAGTTTATCCTTATTTCACCCTGAAATTTGTCCTCCTATACTTTCTTCTTCTCAGTGATCCTATTCTTGGGTTACACACAAAGTTCCTCAAATTTTAATGATGGCTAACTGCCTTCCATATTAGTGAGGGTTTCAAATCCTAATCCTGAATATGTTCTAAGTGTCAGGTTGTTGGGTTTTCTATACAATTATATATCACCTACACATTTCATAAACATAACAGTTTTTTGCCACTGTTAAGCAGCTAATAAAACATACCAAACAGTACAAGGCAGGGCCTCCTTAGAGATGTTTTTGCCTTTTCTCAAATTACTGATAAAATAAGTTAAATGGTACTAAAAGCAAGACTTGCTAGAGATTATTCTTCTGGGGGTTTCTGAATGATTGTTTACCCCTCTTATTGTTTACTTAGCTACAGACCAACCTTACAATATTCATTTTAATGATGTTTTGGAAAACTTTGTAAAATGCTTTGTTGTTGTCAAAAAAATTTAAGAAAGTTTTCCATCCTTAAGTTATCACTATCAAGAATGGAAATCAGACTTTTTTTTTTTTTTTTTAAAGACTTAGGGAGATTTCTAATGTCTGCTGTTTGTCCACTGTGAGTTTCTGTAATCCATTTTAGAATTTGTTTCTTGGACTTTAGATTCTGGATTTAAAGACATTTAAAATGTGTAGATTGCCCTCACCTTTCTTGGGCTGCATTTTGTTTATTAGGATTTTTGTTATATCCTTTCCAGGTTGAAAACCCTTCTAACAGAAAAGGGAATCATGATAGGAGTTGGACAAGGTCTGTCTTCTCTTTTTACCTGGTCAGGGGGTTTTATTTTTTTTTTTTGACCTTGCTTTGAATACCTTATGCTGTTTATTTAAACCAAATCTGACCTGTTTTTATAGGTTCACATTGTTATTTTCTATTCTTCCTTGAATGTGTTCCCTTCTTCTTAAAGTTACCTGTATTTAAAATGAGCTCATCAGAGAAAACCCTTTTAGTTGACTTCTTTGGTTCTTCTCCCTTTATTTTGCATTGAGATTATTTGCAATTGCTTGGTCAGAGTTTTGTTTTTTTCTAATTTTCTACTTCTTGTCAGTTTTGAGCTCTTTTTGAAGACTATAGCTGTAAAATAAAACCTATTATTCCCTGAACTTTTTGAAATCCATTTTACTGAGGTCATGGCTCAGATTTAGCCAGGGCCCATGGTTCCCTTTACATACTGTTACTTCAGAATTCCTGTCATCTACATCACCAGCCAGTTATTTCTAGTTGGGCAGAACTAAACCCAGAATAATTTATCCCATTGTTTGTTTGTTTCTCCTAATTTTGAGAGTTGAAATGTTAGACAAATTAAGCCCATGGATCAAATACTTTCTAAAATCATAGTTACCATCCTTTCATCCCCTCCCCAAGTACTATTATCCTTTGCCTCTTTGCCAATGTACAGTGTGCTTTGGGAAAGCTATATCCATATCTTGTCTGGTTTTATCATCATCAGGGTATTGCCCTCAAGTGTTCCTTTTCCCAACCCTTTCATTTCTGTTGTCTCTTTATCTTAACCCAAATATATATGGAATTTCTAAAAATACGTAGCTTTTAAAAATATGGGGATTTTTTTCTGTTAAAAAATAATATATAGTTATTTTAGAAAATAAAAGTCTTCCGTATTCTCAATTCCAAAGATAATGAAAGGTAACGTCATTTTATATTTTAGTCTGTGTATGAATGGGCAAAGAGAGAGATGCCTTCTTTTTTTTTTTTTTTAATGGGCCCTTCTATTCAAGGGATGGGGGTATATAACTGTGTATCCTAAGCCTGTATCATAATTTATTTGACTTGATTTCTTATTCTTAGACATTTGTATTATATCTCAGTGCTTAGAAGTATAATTGCCAAGTCAAAAGATAATAAATTTTTTAAGATTTTGATATATATCAAAATGCCTACCAAAAAGCTTATCCCAGATTATACTGCCCGCTTGCAGTGCACGTATTTTTCCATTTCTCCCATTACCTTAACATTAGGCAGCCCAGAGTGGGGTGGGGAAGGTGCCGCATGCATGTGTGCACATATGTTTTTAGGTATTACCAACTTGGTAGCCAAAGAATGTGGGTGTCTTTTTTAGGTACAGTGCTATACCCCTTTCCTCCTTTTGGCTTCTTTTGGTTTTCTGTGTAAAGTTACACAGAAAACCAGTCAAGCCTGCTTAGTCATTATTTTCCTCAGAGCGTCGTTAAGTATCACTTCGAGGAAATTGTTTCTTTTTATTCAAAACATGTTTTCTCCTATTGAGTCAAAATTTTTACCTTAATTTCTCCCCCTCCAAAAGTAATGTAACATCATCTTAAGTTGAGAAATGTTGTATGAAACATTCTTCTAGATGTTCTTCAAATGTTCCTCAGTTCCTTGCCTGAAGTCACCTATTGATATTCATATTCCTTTTCTCATTCTTTGTTCCAAATTAGATCTTTTAACCTAAAAGGCGAAAATGTTTCCTGTGTTCTCACGGCCTTCAGTTACCTACCCTGAACAACCAACCCTCCTAATTAAAATGTGCTCTACCCCTGAGCCCAGAGTGTCTAAGATCTCTCTGCTGCTGGCAGATAAGATATAAGGTCTTATTGACAGGCCCTCCAACTTTGTTAGTTTTTTGGTTGGCTCACTGGCATCTGAATTGCAGTCATGTTTTTGAAATGAGTGAAGCCACTCTGGTGTCTTGTGTCACACCTTTTCCTCAGAAAAATGAAGAAAGAGAGGTAATAATACTTTGCTGAGGAGGGGTTACCCCCCTCGTTATTATACACCCCAAATTGTCAGAGTCATAGTAGACATTATAAAGAGAAAAACGAAAATTGAGTCCTTCCCTTTATACTTTATATTTTTATTTCACTAATGTAGATTATGATTTCAATTTAAATGTAAGTTTAGAGTGTACATTTGATTCTCTGTGAAAAATGGTCTTTTTTGTTCCTGTGTCAGTTAGTAACACTAACACCTGAAACATAGTTGTTGTTTTTTTTTTTTTTAATTTTATTTATTTGACAGAGAGAGAGAGATCAGAGGTAGGCAGAGAAAGAGGGGGAAGCAGGCTCCCCGCTGAGCAGAGAGCCCGATGTGGGGCTCGATCCCAGAACCCTGAGATCATGACCTGAGCTGAAGGCAGAGGCTTAACCCACTGAGCCACCCAGGTGCCCCTGAAACATAGTTTTTTTAATAAAGATATTTCCACTTGGAACGGCTTGAATAGGAACTTTCTGAGTATAAATTTTATCTTTTAGAAAAGTTAACCTGTCATGAGACATTTGTAACTATTATAGAATGAGATAGTAGTAAATAGAAACACGTGAAATGGGCTCAGAGAGCATAAAGGAAATAAGGAAATAAAAGTGTACTTAAAGTTAACCAAACATACTTATAAAGTACATATAAAATATGAAAAGAATTTGATATTTGAAATATGTGCTTTTGCTAATCTGCCAATGATAAAAAATATTAAGGATTTTGTAGCTTTTGAGAACTTGAAATGTATTTATGATAAATAGGGAACGAAGTTTTTATTTTTACTTAATTTCAGTTAAATTAAGTAACCATGTATAGTTAGCAGCCACCCTATAAGAGAGTACAGATAGAACATTTCAGGCCAAACAGTGAAAACTTGTATCACTTAAAAGGCTTTATCTTTTAGATAGATCCATAGTTGCAGAACACTGATTCATGGTGGCAGAACATTTGGAATCCCAGCCGCCTATGTTACTCACTATGCTTTCCTCCCAACCTGTTTTCTTATTTGCTGCTCTCTTTTTATTTAAACACTTTGGCAACAGTTTATAAATGTGGGGTCTTCCATTCACTTTCCTTCCCTCCCCTTTGGCACATTTGATTAAACACGTTTGGAGGGAGAATGGACAGGAGTTGCTGATGCATTAGATGTAGGGAGTAGGGAAAGGAAAGAATCATGGTGACAACTTTTGGTTTATGACCTGAGCAACTAGGCGGGGCATTTTCCTCACTATTGAGACAGCAGCTCAATAAATCCATGACTCACTTATCTAGCAACTCTTAGAGATCTCTGAGAATATAGGAGGGGAGGTGGGGGAGCAACTATGGGTCCAATCCTAGAAAAATATATGTGTATCATATATGGAATTTTACACATAAAAATTTTATCTAGGATAAAAGTTACAGCCTCATGGATTCTATTGGGAACCTGATATCTTAGGGGGCATCACCCTTAGCTTCGCTATGGGGTTGCCCCACTTGTCATTTTTATATCTGAAGTCACACAGAATAAAATTGGTTTCATTAAATACATGTACAAATTCCCTTTGCCATATCCAGCACAAAAGCCATAGAACCATAGACTCTTCTTAGAATTAGGGAAAAACAAGTGATCATCTGATGCAATTTTCTTTGTCTTTTGTATATTTTATTAGGAGCGGACATACATATCTTGTAGAGGGACTAGGTCAGGGATGCTCTCATGGGCTTGTGGGCAGAAATTCTACCTGGCATTTAACTTATTTGACCTGTATGTATGTTCAAGATACCCCAAAATTTAGCAGCCTAAAACAAGAATGAATAAACATTTATTATCTCACATAGTTTACGTGGGCCAGGAATTCAGAAGCAGCCTAGCTGGATAGTTCTGGGTCAGGGTCTTTTATGAGGTTGTAGTCAAATGTCAGCTAGGGCTGCAGACATTGGAATGCTTACCTGGGGCTAGAAGATGTACTTCCAGGATGACTCATTTATGTGCTTAGCAAATCAGTCCCGGCTGCGAGAGGCGTCAGTCCCTTACCATTTTGTACCAACTCTTCATAAGGCCACTTAAGTGTCTCACATTGTTGCAGCTGGTTTTCCATAGACCAACTGATCCAAGAAAGAGGGCAAGGTAGAAGCCACAGTATCTTTTATGTCCTAACTCTGAAAGTCATACACCATTGTCTCTGCAAATATCCTATTGGTTATATAGGTCAGCCCTATTTTGGGGGGAAGGGACTACATTAGGGCATAAACACCCAGAAGACATGACTCATTGGGGCCATCTTGGAAGGGGGCTACCAAGTGTGTAAGAATGATCTTAATACCTCTGTCCCTCAAAGCTGATCATTCTCTCTATTCCTCAAGTCCTTCTTTGGTTGCTTGGTTGCTTGGTTCTGAAGTAGCATCAGAAAGATGGTAAGGGACATTGGTTTCTAGGAAGCCTGAAATAATCACCTCTGTATTTGTTTCCAAAACACTTTTATCTTTGCATACCCTATACAGACTAAGAATTAGGAAATAAAATAACTGTACTTTTAATTCTTATTATAAATTCCCAGATCTGTTCTAATGTAGTAACCCTTTTAGATAATAGAAATAGGCTTCTAGAAATCATAGTGGATTATGTAGGAGTTAGGTCTGAATGAAAGTCCCCTTAGGTTCTTTTCTTCCTTTGCTAGGAAATCTTTTCTGCTGTCCCTTGTAGTACCCATAAAGGCCATCATTCTCTTCCTCTAATACTTCTGTGCTTATTTCTCCCATTTGCAAAATGGGGGCATTAATTGTACCTATTTCTTGGGTGTGTACCTGCAATGTACATAGTATGATGTCTGGTACATTGGTAAGCATTCAAATGATAACAGTTGCTGCCACTGACATTATGGTGGTGATGATGATTATTATAGTCACACTAAACTGTACAGTTTATGTATTGTTAGATGTCTCTTTTGCCTTTCCACTTACTGAACAATTTCTATACCCAGGTACTGTGCTGAGACCTTCCTAGGCCTTATTTCATAGACAGGTGGTGGTATCTCCATTTTACAAATGAGGAAATTGAGGAATAAAGAGGTTAAATAATTTGTTCTATTGTCACAAAGCTGTTAAGTGGTACATAGCTATTAAGTGGTACAGCTGGGTCTCATTCTCAGTGTTTGTGGAGCTGGACGAGATTGAAGATGTATCACTGTGAATTTCAGGATAGCATCTCAGGACTAAAAACGAGACTGTATGGTCTTTGGTTATTCATAGTTGAATTGGATGCTTTATAATCAAAAGTAGTTAGCTGTCCTTAAAACCATAACGCCAGGAAGCCTCACTTTTACCAGTATGAATGTGAAAAGGGAATGTTGGAGACAGGAGCAAAATGAATTGTGGTGCTTTTAAGGAGTTTCTTTTTTTTTATTTGACAGACAGAGAGCACAAGTAGGCCTAGAGAGAGGAGGAAGCAGGCTCCCAGCTGAAGCAGGCTCCCAGCCAAAGCAGAGAGCCTGATGTGGGACTCGATCCCAGAATCCTGGGTTCACAACCTGAGCCGAAGGCAGAGGCTTAACTCACTGAGCCACCCAGGTGCCCTTTTAAGGAGTTTCTGTTTAAATATTTGAGAAGAAATGTTAAAGAAATTACTAAACATCCAAATCCAGTGACAGTTTTTAATTAATGAGCATTTTTATTGTAAAAAGGCCATATTAACTCAACTATGTAAAATAAGCTTACAGAATTGGCAGTAGGAGCAAAGTAAGTATGTACCAAGAAGAACTTAAAAAAATGTAGTTTTATTCAGTTAGTAAGCCTGGTGTTCTGTGGGAGCTACTCTTTTTTTTTTTTTTTTTAAGATTTTATTTATTTATTTGACAGAGATCACAGGTAGGCAGAGAGGCAGGCAGAGAGAGAGAGGGAAGCAGGCTCCCCACCGAGCAGAGAGCCTGATGCAGGGCTCGATCCCAGGACCCTGAGATCATGACCCGAGCTGAAGGCAGAGGCTTAACCCACTGAGCCACCCAGGCGCCCCGGTAGCTACTCTTGAGGTTGTAGAACTTTCCATTTTCTTTGTTGTATTTCTCCTCCCTGTACTTTGCCTCTGAAAAACATCTTTCTGTTCTTTTTCTCACAAAGGATGTATATAATTTGATTTTAAATGTAATTTGTTGCAGCAGGCAAAGGTTACTTGTTTTTGTTTGATGAATGAATACAGTGCCGTGACTTTAGCTTTCAAGGATATTTATAATCAAAATATTTAGCTGTTAAGATTTTACTTAATAGAGGATATGGAGATAATTCAGAGAAAAAAATAATGAAATCATTAAATTACAAACCTGAGGAGACTACATGTCTTTTCAAATTTTATTATTTAGAAGTTGAATTTGTTTCTTCAAATTCATACACACAAGAGGGTTTTGCTAGAGAGTAAATTAACATAATGAACTGGATGGCTACGTAAATGAACCTTAGTGGGTGTCCTCCAGTGTAGCTCATGCCTGTCATGGTCAAGCTGGTGAATTCCTCATGATTGGGAAATCTCTTAAGTCTGGAAGACCAGAACATGAAAGTTTTACCTTTCCTCTTCACATACTAAAAAGAGAGAGAAGTGCTGTTTGATGATGATCACGCATAGGTTCTCAGTGTCCTCCAACTCATGGGAAATGCTACAGTAAGTTTGGATTTGTGAGGATCATTACCATTCTGAAATAGCTCTGCAGCCTTTCAGGCATTTGCTAGACTTGTTTTTAAGGCAGCCTGCGGGAGCGCCTGGGTGGCTCAGTAGGTTAAAGCAGCCTGTGCCTGAATTACAAAAATGATTGTTTTTCTTGAGAAATCCTTACAGGAACATGTGACCTGGACAGAAATTGATGTTCTCATTGATGACAGAATTTGGGTGATCATTGAAGAGTAAAGTTCGCACTAGGAAGGGCATATCTAAGAAAGACCAGGAGTCATGACTGAAGTATTAGACATAGTTATGTAGTGATTATTGGAAAAGGCATGTACCTGCCTTCGAAGAAAGGTTCTGTGTTATATACCTTGCCACCTGTCCCATGTGCCATATAATGATTTAATATGACTCCATGCATGGACCCTGATCCTGTAACGTTTGCACTTATTTTCATGAAAACAGGACTAGAAGCAGCTATAAGTTTTTTGAAGGAAATTAAATGAATTAAACATAACCAGTCAAATTGAGAGATTTGACATTTCTTCCCCAAAGGCTGAGTTAAATGTATATAAGGGCAGATTATTTTGAGGGCAGGAAAATCAGGAATTTAGAAAAGATGTGTAGTTTTTATAGAGTGGCCATTGGAATGATAAACTGAACAGCTAATCCTTAAGTAAAGCGTTCCTTTGTGTCCTCGGGGTCTTCTGTTTCTTGCTGTAATTAAAAATTGAAACAAAAAAGACCCAAAGACAGATGTTACATTCAGCCATGACAGTTGTTTACTCTTCAAAGGATATAGGAGCATTTCAGTCTCTAGGGAGACAGAACTTCGGAACTTGTTTTTTTGGTGTCACCAGCTTTGATGGTCAAGGGCGGTATGACTTCTAGGAAAATGGCTCTTAGAAGTTATCCATCCCAGTCAAGCCACTTCTCTTCTTGCTCAGGGCTCAGTGTCAAGTGTTGGGAGAAAATATGCCCAGTAGTATGTATTAGCAGTCACATGCACAATGCCGCAAGGACACGGCTGGACGGGCAACTGAAATGGCAGTCTGTTGTCTGCCTGAGAGCAGTGCTGGTCCAGATGCAACTAAATGCCCACTTAAATGTTAATAGGTGCTGCGAAATAATGATGGACCTTAAAAGGGGTGTAGGGGAGTTAAAGTTAAATATAAAGTTAGACATATTTCCAAAAGATGAGGTGAAGTAAGCTCTGTGCCAAGATATTTGACTGCAAGATGCTTCTTTGAATTGAAGAAGTGAATCAGTCCTGCAGTGGCTGTTCCTTTTTTGCTCATTATCTTCCATTTCTACAAATAGTGAAGAAGGACTATACTTAGAAAGTAAGCAGCTGAGGTTGATTTACACATGGTGCTTCTACCTCTCAGTGCTGACCCATGTTATGGTCAGTGCCTCCACCCGTTTTACCCACTTAAGCAGATGGCGAACTGTAACCTGCTTCAGAATGTTTAGCAAGTGTTCCCAGCTGTGCACTGTTCACTTATTTATTTTCAAGTGAGCCAGACTCCCAACTGAGTATTCATGCATGTACTGCTACTCGGACCCCAACTAACTCAAAGACACTTGTCTTTCCTGCACCAAACACCAGGCCAAGTCATGGACTCAGCTCTAAGCAGAAAGAAATTCAGATTTCATAGTATTGGCCATATTTAAACAACCTTTTCAGATACAGCTTGGAAGACCACACAGCTCAGTTCGCAGTTGAGGCAGTGTACTTTTCTCTTTGGGGTGTTAAAGCATTGCTCATGCTCTCTCTTGGGACTTTCAATTTGCAGATGCTAATGCCGGAGACCGTGGACAGACCAACAACGCTGCTTCTGCATCAGCTTCCAACTCCACCTGAACAGCCCCAAGCAGCCAGCAGCTGCACGGGAAAAACCACCAGTTACTTGAGTGTCACTCAGCAACACTGGTCACGTTTGGAAAGAAAATTAAAGAGAAAAAAACCTGCTCATTTTAGTGTTCAATTTTTTTATTATTATTGTTGTTCTTATTTAACCTTGTAAAATATCTATAAATACAAACCAATTTCATTGTATTCTCACTTTGAGGGAGATCCAGGGGGTGGGAGGGGTTGTGGGGAGGGGAAAGCGGAGCACTAGAACACACAATCTCTCTCCCACGACAATCTTTTTTTATCAAAAGTCTGCTGTTGTATACTTTAAAAACAGGACTCCTGCCTCATGCCCCTTCCGCAAAAGAAGACAACTTTGTTCTGTGCTGAAGTTTTTTTGAACTTTGTTTTCTTTTAAAGTCAAGTGTAAGACTTTGGTATAGTGCACAGCTTGAAATTGGTTGGGAGCTTAGCAGGTGTAACTCAGTGGGGACTTCAATGTCACTTGTAAAATTAATCCATATCCTCGGGTATTTGAAGACTTGCCTTTGGCATGTTGGTGGCAGGTGTGGCAGACAAAAAAGAAAATGTGTATCATTTGTATGTAACCCAGGGAGGTCAATAAAGTTTGAAGATTCTTAATTGACTTGATAAGGTTTTCTTTTGCTCTTAATCAGTGTTAGTGGTGAAGAAACTTAAATTGGAGGCTATCAAAGGAGGAGCACACGTGCTCTGAGGGTGGATCTTTGTTTGCTTGACCAAAGGTTCTCTGCAAGTCTTAGTACAGTTTGAAACTAGTGACCAGAAGACTGAAAAGGATGTTGAGCCAGTCACTCTGGCTGCAGAGGTCAAAAGCTGATGAACCTGGAGGAAGGGACAGGTCAAGAGCAGATCTCACCACTGTGAATGAATTTGTCCACATTTGTTTCTAAAGTTGCTTCCCTTGGAAAGATACACTTGAGAGGACATTATAGTTAAATAATGTGAACTGTAACAGTCTACTGGTTTATTTTTCATATTTTTAATTACAAATTGAGCTTGCAGAAATTGCCACATTCTGCACATAGTTCTAATTTTAAATCCAAATCTAGAATCTGTATTTAATTTCAGCTTTTTTTTTTAACCTCATGCTTTTAAAATTTTATTTATTGATGTATGTCAGATAGATCATTGTGGTTTTAGATGGTAGGAATATTAAGAACTACACATCAAAACGGTATAAACAGTCACGTGTACCTGCTGACTTTATAGGAAAGCTGATTATATAAATGTGTGTATGTATATATGTTATATATACATAGATTCAATACTGCCTTTTATTTTTGTTTTTGTCCACAGTATCAAAATCAACTGGTTGAAGCATGAGAAGAATGTTTCCCCCCACACCCAGCTAAGAGTTTCTGTTTCTGTTTTCTTTGTGTATCAGTGAATAGTGTAAGACTCAGTTCCTGTTTTTGAAGAAAAAGCAATATTCCTTGGAAAGCAAAGAAGATTGAAGGATTATGTTTGCAGTGAGGAAATAGATTTTCACAACTAGTTTGTTTTATACTTTTAAGGTTGACATCTTTGTGGGCCTTATATACTCTAAAATGAACCTTAGTCACCTTGGTGCTTATGGGCCATTACTTGACCTATGAATCTTTAAGGCACAATCAGTTGTACTTTACATTTAAAGATCACTTGAGTGATGGCCACCTTTCCCTTCTACCCAGTCTTTCCCTACACACCTTCCAAGGTTAGTTGATAACTGTAGGGCGATAGAGCTGAGCCCTCGATCATGTGTAACCTCCCTTCACCTTCCTCATTGCCACCTTAGGTCGTGTTAGGGGTCTTGCCCTCCAGGTGATTCGGAAGTGGAGTCTCTTGGCAGCCCTCAACGCAGGTCCCAGTACCCTGTCCTGCTTCTTTACCAAGTGTGTGCGACTCTCCAAGAGAGTCCTACTGCCTGCTGAAGTGAACCAGTACCCAGAAGGGCAACTGTGAGCCATCTTAGTTTTCACTCACTGTTTAGCTAAGCTCTTTGGCCACAAAAGGGGTTTCTCCAACCTCTGGTTATATCAGAGTTCGTGAGAAAGGAAACACACTCAGTCAAACCAAATCGAACAAATTGACTTCTACATTTCATAATGTGCTTCTGAGAGCTAATTAAGCTTTGAAAGAAGTCTGAATCAAAGTATTTGGCCGGGTAATTCCTAAAGGGAATGCTTTGGTAGACCATTTTCGGAAAGGATTTATAAAGAAGCTGAACGGCAGGTCTATGGCAGAGAAAAGGACCTGCTTTCACACCAAACTGCCCAGCCAAACATTTGGACACAGACACTACTCTGGACTTAGTGTATTTGCTAGAGTCCATAAAAATCTGTGCTTGTTTTAGCAAACACCCCCCTTTGCCCCCATGAATGGGGTAAGAGAAAAAGAGAAAAGTCAGGTGCTTTTCTCTCATTTCTGTATGTGTGTGTGTGAGGGCTGAGGTGCATGATTTTTCTTTCTCAAGGATCATGGTGGTATCACAGAACTCTTTTATACAAGTGAGATCCAGGTCTCTGAATATCTTTTTGTAAATAATAATAATAATAATAAAAAGCTCCTCACCAAATTCAAGCTTGTACATTATATTTTCTTTCAATGTTTTTAAATTTAAGTTTTATTGTTTTGTATGTAAATATGTGGACCCAGGAACTGTTAATTAATGAGCAAAAAGTTACTGTTCAGGGCAGTGATTCTGTTTAATAATCAGACAAAATGTAGACGAGCTTTTTAAAGCCATATAGTTTTAACTCTGTACAGTAGGTGCCGGCCTGTATTATTGTAACAATAACTCTAGCAATGTATAGTGTATCTATATAGTTTGGAGTGCCTTCGCTTCCATGTGTTTGTTTTTGTTTTTCATTTCTCAAATTTTAATTGGTTTTTCTATCCATGTCTCCCTGTCCTATCCTTTTCCCTTTGAAATAATAACTCACTCCTAACAGTGTCTTTGCCCCTTCCACAGTTAATTTCAGTGATACCATGCTCAGGAGTGGAAAGAGGAAACCGTGTTCATGATCTCACTGTGTTCAAGCCCTGCCTCTGTTTTGGTTCTGAGCAGCTGTTTCCTCCTCAGTCAGTAGCAGTGACCGGTTTCAATTCATAATTGGTCCACCCAGGGACTTTGTGTCATGCCAGGGAGCCCTAGAGCTGGAAGAGACCGAATAGATTCGAGTTTGCTCATCTCTTCCCCAAATTCCTTCCATGGGTCTTAGACAGCAAATTCCAGGAGCTTTCCATGCTCTCTCCCCCTTATCTACTTCCTTCCCAAATGAAAAAGAGAGAGTTGGTTTTTATAAATCCAAGTTGCTTAATAGTATCAGGTTCTGCTCCATCAGAGGTCTAAAATGCTCTAGTGCAACTACGAGCAGTTACTGCACTGAGTGCCACCGTGCCGAGAGAGGACTGTCGTATTAACGAGGGAACTCAGCCCATCCCCTCCCTCCTGCCACCTCTCCCCTTGTTCAGTGGAATGTCATTTTCATTTCCTTCTTAAAAAATTTAATTCTTACTGTGTGCCCATCATGAAGGCCTTTTTTGAAAGAAAAAAATTAAAATTTGTTTTGCCTCCAAGTATTCTATATAAGATGTCTTGAGTAGAAGAAAAAACAAACTTTACCAAACCAAAGGTTGCTATTTTTGAAACATCGTGTGTTCATTCCAACAAGGCAGAAGACTGCACCTTCTTTCCAGTGACATGTTGTGTCTGTTTCTTAAGTCCTCTTAATTTTTAGACACATATTTTTGGTTTATGTTTTAACAAAGCCTGCCTAACCAGTCATCTTGTCTGCACCAATGCAAAGGTTTCTGAGAGGACTGTTGTATTCTCTATCCCTGTGGATATAAAGACACTGGCATTTCATTTCTTTTTCCCTTTCCTTTTTAAGGGATTTAACTTTGGAATCTTCCAAAGGAAGCTTGGCCAATGCCAGATCCCCAGGAGTTTGGGGGTTTTTTTTCCTTTGTTTTAAACCAAAATTATATCTGATTTCTGTTGTTCATGTTAGTGATCATCTAATCACAGAGCCGAACACTTTCTCCCCTATATAGAAAAATAAAGTAAGCATGCTTTACAATAAAATCTGTCTTTTCTGGTAGAAACCTGAGCCACTGAAAAAAAAAGACAACTAGAAGCAGAGTAGAGTCCCAGATTAAGGTCTACGTTTGAGAGGCTTTGAAAGTAATCCCTGGGGTTTGGATTATTTTCACAAGGGTTATGATGTTTTATTCAAGTTTGTTGCTCCGTTTTGCACCTCTGCAATAAAAGCAAAATGACAACCAGTACATAAGGGGTTAGCTTGACAAAGTAGACTTCCTTGTGTTCATTTTTAAGTTTTTTTTTCTTACTATATCTGTCTACAGGCAGATACAGATAGATGTATGAAAATGTGCTTGCCTGTAAAATTTGCATTTATAAATGTGTTGCCGATGGATCACTTGGGCCTGTACACATACCAATTAGCGTGACCACTTCCATCTTAAAATCTAAACAAAATTTATTATATATATATATATATATATATAAAGGACTGTGGGTTGTATACAAACTATTGCAAACACTTGTGCAAATCTGTCTTGATATAAAGGAAAAGCAAAATCTGTATAACATTATTACTACTTGAATGCCTCTGTGACTGATTTATTTTTCATTTTAAATATAAACTTTTTTGTGAAAAGTATGCTCAATGTTTTTTTTTTTTTCCCTTTCCCCATTCCCTTGTAAATACATTTTGTTCTATGTGACTTGGTTTGGAAATAGTTAACTGGTACTGTAATTTGCATTAAATAAAAAGTAGGTTAGCCTGGAAATGAAATTAAAATTCACAAGTGTGTGGTCTTTATTTCAGTACCCACCCCTCTTTTCTTTACCCTGCCTATTTTGCTACTGAAATATGTAGTCACATCACCATCTCCGTTCCTCCAATTAGAGAAACATGGATTTTTGTTCTAAAATCAAGATACGAACACTAGTTCTCGTTCTTTAAATTATCATATTCCATTGTATAGCCCCAAGAGGTGCAGCTTCCATCTTGGAAACCTTTGGATTTGATGTAGAGGAAGCTTTGCAGACACTGCTTTGAAAAGAAAGAAAATGTCCTTGAAAGGGACAAATATTTAAAACGTGTATAAGCTGCTGTCTTTGATTACTGTGTTCATGGTTTGGTGTAGCTGTATTTTCTTTTAACTTTCATCCCATTAGTAATGGTCTTTGGGAGTATTTGTAAAATATATGAACACCACAAACCGTGGGGCTGTACCTCCAGGTTACCAACACATGTTGTGTTTGAATCTGCTCATTTCCAATACTGGATGATGTATGTAAACATGTTATGTCTCTTAGTGCAAAAAGAAACATCATTTTTTTTTTTAGGGCTGGCTCACTCTTGTCAGGCCTAATCTAAAGGCTAGATATGAAGTCATGTGACTGCTGCTTCAATAAAAACGAATTTATATTGGATAAAGTCTGCTCCTCTGTTTATTTTCTTATTTTACTTATTGTGGTGGTGGGGTTAGCTAATACTTGAAAAATAGTTAAACATGTTTACCAGTTGCAGGGAGTAAGGGGAAAGGAGGGAAAAATGCAAACATAAAGATGGCACTTGTGGGATGATGGGCCTCGCGATGGCTTTGACGTGTTTGTTTGGGATTCACTACTCTTCTATTTCCTGACCTATTTGAGTTGGAATTGAGCACGATACCCTTTTAATTTAAAAGCCTGAAAGACTGCCCTCCAAAGAGTACCGACTAACCTGTCTTTCGGGTCACATTTCCAGGAGAACAGTGGTAGTGGATGCCATTTCATAGGTGTTCTAGAAAGAGTAGTGAGGAAAGGCAGGGGTCAGGTTGCAGGGCTCTTCATGGAGAAGTTTGTGAAAGGAAGTGACCCAAAGTGATGATTCATCCTCCTGTTTCTCAGGTATAACATATTCTTCTGCTCACCAGCACTGTGGGCATGTTAAAGGAATGTGTCCGGAGGAAATGGAAGCTGCTGTGTAACACAGCATGGGGCCCACGAGTTGTCAGAAACTGGGAAGGGACGGTCAACCAAATGTCTTGTTTCTACTTACAGCCTCTTCTCCAGAAAGGAGAGGCCACCTCAGCCTTCCCACAAGAAAACTTGTTGATGTCAGTGCTTTAATTGGATCCTTAATGTCTGGGCCAGGTAGAGATTAGCTGCTGAGTGCCTCCGGCTAATGAGGGGGCCAGAAGGCAAGCAGTACTTTCTTAGAAGGGCTTTTCTCCTACCTTTGGAGATGGACTTCATCCTCACCTGAGACAAGACCTAGAAAATGAACAGCAGCCACAGGGATGCCTAGAAACTGACACTTAGTTCTGTGTTCAAAGAAAGGCTCAGGAAAGGGAGTAATGGAGCCATCCAAATGTTTGAGAGGAGCAAAGTGGAGTCTGGCTCCTAGCTCTGTAAAGTCAAGATCCACAAAGCTACTGAAGTATCCGTGTGAGCAGTTTGATGTGTCTCACCTTGAATCTTACCTACACTTAGGCTACAATAATTTTTATAAGATACATAAATCCTATGTACATATCAATTCAGCTACCCAGGTATTTTTAAAATCAATACTACGATATGGGAGTTTACATCCCATCTTAATTTTGCTTTACTGTAGCCTATATTTAATAGCCATTTCGGGCTCTTGAATGAATAGCACACTCAAAATTATTTCAATGGGGAAGAGGCAAGGCATATGATTTATGAATTCAGTGGAATAAAATTTATAATTCCCAAGGAGTGTAATTAGACAAAATTCCTGGAAACAAATTCATCTGTATTCATTGTATTGGGAGAGAGGAGCTCTTTTTCCCTTCAGTTTCTTTTCTAAAAATGTGTGTGTTCTATATCCTTAATGCAGAAGAGGCTGGAAAATCTGAGGAGATGGCAAGGAATATGTTTGTTTGCTTTGATTTATAGTGTCAGCAATCTCTTATGTTCTCAGAGTTTGGCCTGCTTCTTGTAAAATGGTAAAAGCTAATCAAGTATCTGTTCCTTAAAATTCAGTTAACTTGTAGCTTCATTGCCTCAAAACATTAGACATTTAAAATTAATCCAAATACTACAGTTTTAATTCTGGTACATAAACACACCAACACATATACTATATTGCAGGGTGTATCATCTTTATATGGATCTTTATATGGAATAGTTTTATGAGCAAACCAAGTTAAATCATTTTTGTTTTTATACCAACAGCCTTCAGATGTGCAAAGGGCAGTAGTAAAACCAGTAGTGAAGAAATAGATATGTATATTATGAAATAATATTTCTATTTTCCCACCCCCACATTTCTTTATTCCCCAGAAAAGAAGACCAAAAAAAAAAAAAAAAAAAGGTTTAAATCTCTAGCCACAAATTAATTACTTAGTCCTCTTGACTTGATTTGACATTAAACTCAGGAACATATTTGCTAAATCTTGTCCTTAGGTGCAGCAAGCCTTATGTAAAATTAGTCAAAACGTAAGTTGCACCAAAGGCAAAAACATGTTTACTCAAAATGGGTATAAACAAAGCGAACACTTTCATACTCTTCAGCTTTCCAAACAGATGTATAAACAGGAGCATACAGGGCGTGAAAGCTAGCATGTTTATTAACATACCCTTGTTGCAGAGAGCACCCTAGTGTTCCACCCTTGGGGGCAGACCCAAGCCCCAGGTCAGACGCAGAGCCAACCTACACTAAGTCACGCACATGTGCACTCAGCCAGTTAGTGCCCTTCCTCCCACGAACACATGTTCCAGAGATCCCTCACTTGGGTGCTCAGGTGCGTGCAGAACCCCACATAGCTCAGTGTTCACAGGAAGAAATTCCTCATGCTTCTTGTGGTCCTTACCACTTCTTTGGATCAAAACTCTTGTGTTTCTGCTTTGTTAAGTTGAACTTGAAAGTCTTGGAGTTCAGGAGCTATGTCTGAGTCGGCAAATACCCCACAGAAAGCTGCATGTTGTTGGTGCTTACGAATGTGTTTGCATGGCTACAAAGACACAGAAAGAGGGTCCAGAAGGAAGAAAGAATAGACACAGCGGTCATGACAAGCCTCTGACATCTGCTGCAGACCTTCTGGCTCCTCTCGCAGACACAAATACACCTGCTGATGAACACAGGCCTGGAAACTCACTGAGCAGGTCAGGACAGGTGGCTGCGGGCTGGGAATGAGTGGGGTGAGGGACACAGGGGTATGTAGTGAAAACATCCAAGAAGCTAATGAATCTGGCTATGGGCACAGACTCTCAGATGGTCCAGCCCCAGGCACCCCTTCCCCTCTCCCACCATGACACTAGATGCCCAGACCACAGGGCCATCTCTAAGGGGAAGGTGCTCTTGCCTCTAGATGGGCCAGTGCTCTCCATCGAAGTGTCTATGGCTTCCCTCTCCACAGACTGGGTTGGAGTCCAGGGAGACCCTCGTCCCTTTCCTGAGGAATGCTAGGCAGCACTGTCAGAGCTGTGGTTGTGGATTCCCTGGGGTGGGCACGACCGGTAGGGCATTGTCAGCTCTCAGCGGTATCCATCTGTCTAGACCCAGGAATGGCAGCTCCAAGGGCAGGGCTCTGGCTCCGGCTGCCCCCCCACCGGAGGCTCTCCCAAGGGGGCAGCTTCTCAGCCATCTGAGATGCCAAACAGCTCCCGCATGAGGGGGCTGGCGAACGGGTGTATGTCTTGAATGCGCAGCAGCCTCTGGGTGTGCTGGGCATTGATGCTGCGGAGCTCGGTGAGCATGGCCATGATCTTCAGGAACAGGAACCTGCAGGCCAGCCAGAGGAATAGTTGGGGGTGTGGCCCACCCTTGTCCCCATCCACCAACCCTGGGACTGCTTTGAAGTTGCACAGGTTTGAGGGTATTACTCTTAGAACATCTCAGGCAAGCCAAGAGACAAGGTTCAGTCCAATTCCTTGAGCTCCTCCTAGTCTGCGGATGAGAAGTGCAGAACAGACTTGGAGGGACTGAGGTGTGGACTTACACTCCTCCTTCACCCCTCATGCCCTCCATGGGAAAATCCAGGTACTGCAAAGGCCGGGCACAGAGAGCAACCTAGGGAACAACATGGCCTTGGCGCATGGCTGTGGGCCAGGCCCGAGCAGCGGAGTCGTGGAGGCAGCAACTACAGGATGACCTGCCGATCCTTCCTGGATCCAGCCCAGGATCTAGCGTCTGACACCAGCCTCATGCCTTAGTTTTTGCGTGATGCCTCCCAGCTCCATGCAGGGGAAGACCAAGAAAATCAGGATGTGGCCCAGAGGCTGAGCTCAAAATAAAGTCAAAGCGGGCCAAGTAAGGACTTGGGGTTTGAAGTTCAGCCAACACACCGCATGCAGGCCTTCACCCCTCAAGGCCTGGGCCCGTGGCACTGCTGAGAGCTAGGGCAGGGATGGAAACCCCTGTCTGGCCGAGCCCCGAGCAGCCTTCCTCCTTTGGCTGTGGCCAGCACAAACTATGGACTTTCCTACCCTGCCTGCTTGTGCTTGTTCATGGACGGGATCGGGGAGCACTCAAAAGGTCCACCTGCTGCCACCTCCAGATCCCACCCATCTGGCTGGGGACCCTGAGGCAGTCGCCCTGGGTCTCCAGCCCCTTGCAGGGTAGTGGTGGCACCCATTTCATGGGTCGGTGTTCAAGATTAAAGGGGTCAAATCATGTAAACTGCTTGGCCCCAGGGCTGGCACTTCTCAGTGCAAATTTATTTATTATTACCATCACGGTTTTTGTCATGGTTATTTTTACTACCATGCTGGTTACTGCTGGCTATTGGTAGAAGAGCCTGTAGGAGCCTCTGGGGGGACTCCCTGGTGGTTCCTATTCCTGCTGACAGGAGTGGAAAAGGGCAGACAGGAACAACGTCCACAGCTGGGCATGGCCTCTGGCCCTCCTTCAAGTTTCTCCATTGCTGGGCTGGAACTCAGGCCGACCGGGCCGGGGCCTTAGTGGAGGTCACAGAACGGGGCCCCAAAGCCCCAGGAGTCAGAGGCTGCCCCAGGAGAAGCTCTGGCCTGCCCTCTCCGAGAGGCCCAGAACAGGTGGGGCGCCTAGAGGACAGGGCTGCTGGAGGGACCCCTCACACCCTCCCAGCTTGCTGCTCACCGGTGGGCAGGCTGGGGCCGGCTGCACTCGATGTAGGCCTTCAGGGCAATGGCAAATCTCTCCTGCAGCTGGTCCACCACGCTGCGCTGCACCACACCTGGGCGGTCTGCGGGGGATGGGAAGACAGCGTGGTGCCAGCAAGGCCGTGGGGGCAAAGACAAGATCGGGGCCAGCCAGAGAACGCAAATGGCCACCTTCTGGAGCCAGAGGCACCCAGGCGGGGAAGGGAGGGTGGCACTCAGAGGGGACACCACCCCACCGACCCAGGGAGAAGCCAGCCAGGGACCCCCTCCTGGCCATGCAGCAAACGGGGACAAGGCCAGAGGCTGGGACCCTCCCTGGGGAGGGCAGGGGTGGGCCTGCTGCCTCCTCCTAAAGCTGAGGGAGTGCAAGCAAGCCTGGGGCTGGGGGGGCCTGGGGGGAGTGGCCAAGCAGGCCAGGTGGGGTCGTCACCTGGAGAGAAAAGAGAGATGGCCTGCATCAGCACGTACTCCTCCCTATGCAGCTGCAGCTTCTTCAGCCTGTAGTGGAACTTCAGCACCGGCTCCAGGAGAAGCTGCTGGAAGCCACCTGTGGGTGGGCAAAATTCTCAGCCTTCCCTCACAGAGGGCTTGTTTCTCTGCCCTGCAACCCCAGGACCCTCCGCCTGTCCTGATGTGGCTCCTCCCCTCCCACCACGCTCGTGTTTGCCCCCCTCCGCAGGGGCAGGCGGGCAGCTCTCGGGCACCTGCGGGGTCTTCCAAGCAGTAGGACAGCCGACCACACTCCCAGGTTCCCGTCTCTGCGTTGAACACCGTGTTGAATCTCAGCTGGCACAGCTCAAAGGTGGCCCCCTTTAGCAGGGAGATCTGGTCCTCGATAGGCAAATCCCTAGCAGCGAGGATGGGGGTGGCGTGCCAGTTTCCAGACTGGGGGCTACAGGCCAGCCCCCTCGCATATCCAGAAATGTGGCTGGGGTTGGGGGGCGGGGGGCTGCAGATGCTTTCAGATCGCCTCCAATCCCTCCTCTGACAGCAGCCAAGCAGGTTGCTCCTCCCCACACCTCCCACGGGGCTCCTGCTGCTGGGGTCTGTGCTGCCAGTGCAGCCCGCTCTCCCCTACAGTCCAGCCCATCTCCTCCAACTCCCCCACAGCCACTGGTCCACGGTCCATGCCGTGGCTCCAGTTCCCCAGCCTCCAGTTTCTGCCTCAATTTCCCCACTTGGGATGACCGCCCCTCTGGCTTCCCTTTAGGTAAATCCTGCTGGTCCTTCAAGACAGGCTGTCGCGGCACCTCCCAGAAGTCCTTCCTCTGGCGCCGCTCCTTTGACAGGAGCTCCATGCCCGTAGGCATATCTGCTTCCTGCTGTCTGTTTTGGATTGACTGTTTCTATCGCTTCGCTCAAGGCAGCCCAGATGCCCCGAGCCCCCTCCTGGCGCTGAGGCCAGGCCAAGACACAGTGGCCACCTCTGAAATTCATGTTTAGGCTGACACCGCCCCCCCAATCTGCGAGTTCCCGACTCCCCACAGAGGAGCATTGCTACTAAGACCCCAGAAGGAACGACATTTCGGCAGGCTGTTGAGGGGCCCCCTGCCTGTCTTTGGTCTCCTCCGAAATTTGGTCCCTTTTTTTCTGCACCAGCCCCTTTCTTTCAGATCTATAATCTCAGGAAGTCGATCTTACTCTCTTATTTCCCAGCGCTGGCTCAGGACCTGGTGGGTAGCTGGCTTTGAACTCTGCGCTCTCTGCTCCCAAATCTGGCCCCTCTGGTTAACTGCGACCCTGTGCAAGTTCCTTGACCTTGGTGAACCTCAGTTTTCTATTTGTAGAATGAAGGAGATCATCATGCACACCTCTAGGGGGGACAGAGCTCACAACCGTGCTCACAAGAAATGGCAAGTAACCTCACACCACGATGTTCCATCGCGGGTCACCGGATGTCAGTGGGGATCTGCCAAGATCCACACGTGCAGGCAGGCCTTCTCTTACTCCCCTGATCTAATGTGCTACCATCTGACTCGTGGCCACCCTCACCCCATTAAACAAGGCCTCGGTGTCACAGGGGAACAGGTGGGCTCCTACAATATAACCTGCCCTCTGCCTGTTGATGGGAAGGGTAGGTGGAGATAAGGGAGGGTCCCTTAGCACCAACATCCCCCAAATTCAGAGGAATCTACCCTAGACCCTTTAAATCTGCTGGCCACTGCCTGCTCCTCTCCACACCCCTCCACCCCGCCGCTGTGTCCTACCTGAAGGGGGAGATGACTTTGGCAAAGTTGATGATGCCTTTGAACATGTAGGTTGACATGTCAGCCATGTGGGGCAGCAGGGAAAAGATCTCTCTCCCGCTGCTATCAGGTTGGGGTCTGTAGTTCCAGACGCTGCCGTCTTCCCCCCGCAGCCGCAGAGAGACCTTCAGTGAGCACAGATCTCCCCTGATCTGGCTCCACTTGGCAGCTTCTTCCCCTGCTGCAGGCTGCAGGGATTCCGGAACCTCGTGACCACTGCTGGGCGCTTCTGGCAGCTGGGACAGGAGCCGGAAGATGGAGAGAGGACAGGAGAGGCAGCATGTATTCTCCCAAAGAGGTTTCTACACAGGCCACTGCTTCAGCCTGAGAGGATGCCAAGTGCAGACACACACACGCACGTGCGTGCACATACACGTGCGTGTGTGTGTGCATGCAAGTATTTGTTCCTTCTCTCTGGTCCTCTCCTGTCAAGTGGAGTACTTCCTGGATCTATCAATGTTCCCTCCCATCCCTGCCTGGTCAGAAGTGGGTTTGCTCTCTGCCCAGCGGAATGTAAGGGATCTCCACCTCTGGGTGTGTTCCAAGCATCCCTGACTTAAAAAGGAGGTTGTGGGAGCCGCAGATGGAAAGGACAGACTCCAGGGGTCACTGGCTGCCAGCTCTCTGAGTGGAGCCAATCGCCTGAGATACACCTGTGAGCACAGAGCAGGAAGAGAGCACCGGGATCAGACATGGCTGACATTGCTGAGATCACAAATGTGTCTTAGATCTATAAATCCCTTTCACAAATGCCAGATCCCAAACAGGTCCCGGGCCTGTCCTCAGAAAGCCCTGAGGGCCAACCACCCTGGAGCAACTCAGCTTCCAAAACTCTGTTTCTGGCTCAGGCCCACTTACTACCTGCTGTGGAAGGAGAGAACGGAGATTCTCTCTCTGAGCACGTGTCAGAATCACCTAGGTGTTCTTGTCAAAACACCAATCACTGGGCCCCACCGTCAGCATTTCTCATTTGGCAGGTCTCGGGTGAGCCGAGAATTGGCATTTCTAACCATTCCCTGGGGCCCCCACTGCTGTGCAGGCAGGAGCCACTCTTGGAGAACCCTTGGAAATGAGACTGGGGTTTTGAGGAGCTAGGATAATGTCTGAGCCAACTAGAGAGAGCCTCATACCCGGAAGTCCTTGAAATTGGAGAAGGTGGTGTCGAAGGTTTTCATCTGAGCATCCATCAGCTCTCTGATCATTGTCTGCTGCTCCTGAGTCAGCCCCTTGGCTCCCAGGGGCTGAGTGCCCATCCGTTCTCTCTTTTTCCTCCTGATCAGAGCCCGTCTCTGCTCCACAGCGGCATCGGACATGATCACTGAGGGAATAACCAGGGGCAGGCTCAGGCACCTGCAGGAGCTTGGCTGCACTTGGTGAGCCTCCCATGCAGCAGGAGGACAAGGGCTGGTGACAAAAAACCCACCCTGTCCTAGATGGTGGGCTCCCCTGGAGAAACACTGGGTTAAGGGCAGAGAGTGAGGTGCAGCTGGTAAACCGCCTGAGGCAGTGGGTTTGTGACAACTTTGTGGAATGGTGGGAAGAGCTCGGGCTGCAGAATTAAAAGATGCTGGGTTTTAGTGACAGCTTTGCCACTCGCTAGCGGTGACCTTGAACCAAGCACCTTAACCCTTCCGGGTTTCAATGTCCTTCTTCATGATCTGGAGCAACAGTGCTCCCCTCACGCTGCTGCCACAATGAGACATGGCATGTAAAGTGCCAGGAGATCTCCTGGCACATAAGTAGTCAGTCAGTGCACCTGACAGTAGTCTTCTTTGGTGGATTAGACACCAACTGGACTCCTCAGAGTTCCCCCAAGGCATCTGGGTCTCCAAGACCCTAGGGAGCTGGGGCTGCTGCTCAGCACGAAATATCAACTCCAGCCATTTCCTACATAGGTTGGAGCCTTAGGGCCTTCCATGGATTTCTGGAACTTTTGCGTGCAGAACAAAGAGGTGGGCGTCAGTGCAAGCAACAGTGGGGACAGCCACATGAGGGCCTGACTCTCAGCTGGCCTGCAGGATAGGCCCCTGTCCGCAGGCCCAGGGAACTTGTCCCCTGAAAGAGGCTGCCAACTCTGGGATCAGTGGAGACAGATGCACTGGAAGCTTCCAGCCTTTTCCTTACCAGCCTTAATCTCAGAGTGACCTGGGAGCACAATTATACACCCAAGATTGACAGGTAGAATGAGAGCATCCTATGCCACCTGTCTGATTCCTCTGGAATTCCTCCCAAACACCAGGTTTGGGAGGCTGATGGGCACTAGTTGCTGGAAGGTTGGGGGTGGTATCACACCATGTGTCTCTGGCTTCCTTCTCCCCAGTTCCCCTGGCCCAATTTGGCTAAAACACCATGTGGACGATTATGAAAGCGACGAAAAGAATCGTGCAGGGGCACCTGAGGAGTTAAAGGAGCATGAGATGCCCACCACACCTCCCAGAGAAGAGAATAAAGATGCACTTTCTCTGTCAAGTCCTTGTAGGAGGGGCCTGTGGTGGTGGTGTGGGCAGGTGGCCCACGAGCTCTCCTCCCTTGGCCTGCCTGCTGTACACAAGTCACAGGCATGTGCACACCAATGGTGCGTATCTGCACACGTGCGCGTACATGGCACCTCGCTTCGGTCCAGCTTGGGCCCGGGGCTGACCTGGCCCAGGCTCACGATGCGCATGCGCCCCAGCCCGTGCCCGCCCAGGGCACTCCCCGCTGCTCACTCTCCTTCTTCATCCCGCTCTCCAGGCACTTGCGGAGCCGGCAGGCCTGGCACTGGCGCCGGGTCTTCCGGGTGATTTCGCAGGTGCCCTTCCGGAAGGGGCACCTCAGCCAGGTGTTGCGTTTCATGGCTCTCCTGTGAGAGAACAGAGAGCGAAAGGCCGGTTCGAGGAACACCGGGGCTTCCTGTGCGCGGGTGTGTGTTGGGGGGTGGGGGGTGTTCCAAGCTACACGTCTCTCCGGACCCTGTTGTACTCCACACGACCCGGAGTGAGGCTGCCGACGTGGTTGCTTCGGGACCCGCACTAGACCAACCGAGCCCCACGGGACTGGAGAGCTTCGCAGCACCGGCCCCAAAGCCGGGCTTCTTCACTAGGGAGACGTCCAAGCTGCCGCAGCACCTCCCTGGAGGGCCTGCTGTGGGTTCTGGCCCCCCACCCAACGCAAGCTGACTGGCAGTCCATCTTAGAGATTGCGGGATGGGTCCTGCTCTAGGGTCCATTTCTAGGCACATGTTCAGCTGCCAGGAACTCTGCAGACAGCCAGCTGGCTGTCCTGGGAGCTTCCTAAGTGGGCCCCTAGGTGGGAGCTGCTCTCCACCTCCCTGGCCCTCCTGGTGGGCTGACTGCGAACTCCTCACACATTCTTTCTCTGCTTCCCTCCTTTCTTGGCCTGCTTCTCTTCCTTTTGATCTGAGAGCCTCGCAGAGGGCTTTGGTCTTTACTCTTTCTTCATTTGGACAATGTGAACTGTTCTGTGTAGGCCTGTCTTGCTATGAGCTGATACTTTGCAGTCCTTAAGTTTTCGACCTCCCTGTTTGCCTGTTTCTAGATGAGACTGTTTTGTCCTATTCTTCTTTGATTTTATGCCATTCTTTGCTTAACAAACACTCCCTTTAGTTGATTTGAGCACTTGAGTTTTGGCTTTTTGGATTCTTTCCTCTTTTATGAACTGATTTTCCATTTTATTCAACACATGGAGAAACAAAACGGTTATCTTAGTGGAAGGGGCCCTTTCCCAGGTAAGATAGAAAGATGGAAGATGAAGTCCTCTGAGATATTCACAAATCTCCTGAAAAAATAGAAGGCTTTTGAATTGGCAACTGCCCCATACTCTGAACCCGGGATAGGTCAAGCTAAGACTCTAAAGCAGTTCCCAGTGGACTAATGGCAGAACCCCAGTTAGATGTGACCCAGTGTGTTGGGGTGGCAGGTGGGTAAAGGCTGGCAGGTAACTCTACCTGAAAAAGCCCTTGCATCCTTCACATGTCATGACATTGAAGTGGTAACCAGTCGCCTTATCCCCGCATACACGGCAGATTTGGGGACTCCCATCTCCCTCATCTGCACTGACGGCAGGCTTCCCAGGTTTTGAATCTGCCTCTTCATAGGACACAAGGTCAGCATGGTTCCAGCTTTCTCCAGGTCTCACCTCCAGGTTTGCTTCCAGGCCTCTTGGGCTAGAAGTGAAAAAAACAACAACAACAACAAAAAAAAAAAAACACAGGAAATGAAGGGGCCGGGCAGAGATGTGTTGAGACAGTCCTCCCTGTGTGCTGCTCCCACATGGTTCTGCAGACCCAAGAACTGAACCACGGGAGAACTGGGGGTGGGATTAGTACTCATTATCAGGAAAGATATCATGGTGGCGGTGTGTATGCTTTCCTGTAGGAAAGCATGTGAACAGGAACATGGCGAGAGAAGGGTAAGAGGAAGAAATGAGAAGGAAAAAGAAAAGGTTGCCCGGGTGGGGTCACAGAAGCAATTCCTGAGTGGACTGGGATTAAGAGCCCATAACCTGGTCAGAGGCCCAAGGGACAGGTCACTTGTTAGAGATGGTTCTGGGACTAGGGAGACCCGGGGAGACAGCCTCTCAGGCATGTGGTGGCCCAAGCTCCCAGAGAAAGTTGAAAAGGCAGGACAGAAAGGCAGTTTTCAGCTGAGTAATGAAGCAAATGGGGAGAAAAACAGAGAGGAGACGGGCTCTCAGAATGCAGAAAGACAACGGCCAGCATCCCAGTCAAGCGGGGGCATAAGTGAATAATCAAAGAACTTGTACCCGTTAGTAGACTTGTGTTTGAGATGCTTGCCCCAGGGAACATCCACCTGACAGTGTGCCCAAATTCTATACTTGGAATGAGCATGGAGGAGGATGAGCAGAGATGGGAGTTGTCTTATTCATGATGTCTCCCAAAGCCTCTCTGGGTACTGATTGCCCAGGGCCACCACACCACAGATGATGTTGCCTTTTCTTAACCCCAAATAAAACTTTTAGTAACATTTCAACACAAATGTTTCTCTTTCCAGCAGCAAAATAGATGAAAGCAAACATTTCACCTGTAAAAATGAATTAGAAATTAATCTGTCCCACAATCCTGCTTCCGGAAAACTGTATATAAAATAGGCTGATGGGAAACTTGAACTGAACAAGTGTGGGGGGAGATCCCCCCTGATTTTTCAAATCATGATCCTGACCACATATGGGCTTGCAGACAAAATGTATATTGAGAGCCCTCCCCAAAACCTGAAGCTAATTATTTGATTTAAGGAGATCTTGGGTGGGCAGTGCTCCCAGACACCCACAGAAGCAGACACACTCTTCTCAAGGGAAATCACTTTCCACCGAGGTGCAAAGAATCACACAAATAATTTTCAAGAAATATGAGCAAAACCTCCAAATCAGGAATCAAACACTAAGGTGGCACCATGAGCAAGAGCCAGCAAAAACAACTTACAGCAGAATTAGACGTGCAAAGAATTGTCTGCCAAGGGACAAAGGGAGGAGACATTTACTTATTGCACTGTGTCTGACTGATACAACTCTGTAATGAGGAGGTATTAGGATTAATGCCAGAGTCTCACGTCATAGTATTTGTGTAACTTTTACTTTGTTTTACCCAAGTTGACTGTTACACAGATCTGGTACATTCTGTAGTTCATTCTCTCATATATGAAGCCCCAGCTAGAGAACCCATGACAGCTTTGCTCCGAAGTCTGCTCCCAGCAAACACACCTCCTGGGGTCCACACCCTAGTGCAGTCCTCTCACAGGAGGAATCTGGGATGGCCTGTGACTGGCTTTGACCAACAGAATTGAAATGACACTGTGCCGGTTGTGGGCTGAAGCCGCAAGAAGGCCTGGTAGCTTCTGCTTCTGCCCTTTGGGGGAGCCCTAACCTACCGTGTGAGAAAGTTTAGCTCTGCTGCTGGGGTGACACCCAAGGGAACCATGCAGAGAGACCATGTGCCGAGGGAAAGCCCTCACATGGCTAGATGAGAGAGGCCCCTCTGCCCCGGCCTTCCAGCCCTCCCCACCAACCTCCAGACAAGTGAGCAAACCCTCGTGGACATCCCAGCCCAGCTAAGCATCCAGCTGATGCCACAGAGCAGGCTGAGCTCTGTCAACACAGAATCATGGGAGAAAATAAAATGTTGGCTGGCTTCACCTGGTAAGTTTGGGGGAGGTTTGTTACATGGCAAGAGATCATGGAAACAGAACCCCTAGAGTTCTGTTCGAAATAGATTGGACATGGGTGGATGGGGGTGCTGGGTGTTGCCTACAGTTCTGACCCTGCTTCCCCCTTACAACAGTCCTTCCAGCACGGTGCCCTGTGGACAGAGAAATGACAATGCCTGGGCGACTGGTATGTGCCAGCCACATCTCTTGTTCATGTGAATTTAATCAGACTAATTAAACATGCAGTGTTGGCTGAATCCAGCTGGGCTTGCTCTAAGGGTTGCACCTGTTCCTCACCCGGCTTGGTAATCTGAGCATGCTGGAGAACTTGCACTACAGGGAGGACAGGGTTGAACTTGGGGAGAAAGAAAGGAAGGAGAGTGGTGCATCCCAGGGTGATAGCGGAGAGAAATTCTAAAGGAAACACAGAGTTCAGTTTCTGCTATGGAAAGAGGAAGGATCCCCAAGTGCGGCTGGGGGAGGACTCCGGGATGCCCAGGAGCCGGGGAAGGACTGCAGAGGCAGGCGTGGAGGATGAAAACTGCATGACCGCTGGGTTGGCTTTGACCATGAGGACGGTGGCTACTGGAGGCCCACACTGACAGCCCTGCAGAACACCTGAGTGGTGCTGGTTGAGCAGCTTCAGGCTCCAAAATGAGGCCAAATGAGACCCTGTCCGCAGACCTGGCATCTGCCAGTCAAGGGGGATTGAGCTGTGAGAGGCAGCACACGAGGCTTGAGTGTTCACAGGACCCCGACAGTATGGGGTAGATGGCTAATCATGATGGAAGACCAAGAAAACCAGAGAAGTATGTGAATATTCACACTCCCCACCAGCAGAAGGAACGTGTGAAAAGGTGGTGCTGGGGAGAGAGTCTACTTTGGGGGAGAGAGAGGGGTGGGAAGCCTCCACGAGTGACCCTTGGAGCCAGATATTGAGAGACTGTGTGAACACGGTGAGCCATGCTGCGGATACATCCAGGCTGGACACCGAGTATAGATGTGGGAAGCGCCTATCTTTTTGTTTTTAGGGAAGAAGGAAATGCCCAGTAGAAGGCCCACCATGTTGCCTGTTGGGTTGCCAAGTGTAGCAGAGATGTCTGGAGGTGGAGGAGAAAATTCTCACCAGAGCAGGAAGAGGAAATTGCTAGAAGGGGAGAGAGCAAGAGAGAAGCCCTCACCTGGGTGCCAAGGTAGATTTGGGAAAGAGACAGCACTAGGGAAGTGAGAGTGGGGGAGACTCAAGGGCAGAGAGAAGGAATTTCAGGGACCTGCGTGACCAGTGGCACGGGTAGCGAGGTGGGGGGCAGCATGAAGACCCGAAGAGGGCAGAGTAAATGTCCAAAAGGGAGATCCCGATGATGGGTGTTTTCCATAAGGCAGCAGGAGAGAAGAGAGACTTCGGTCAATACTGGGGCCAGGAAAGAATCCCAGAGAGAAAGCCGGACGTGATCATCTTGGAGCCCCAAGACAGAAAGAGCAGACTGGCCGAACCAAAAAGCATCATGGCAGTTGCCAAAGCAGGACATCTACTGAGCTCTGAGTGCCACGGTTCAGGGGCTCTTCCACCTCCCCCAACGGGCACCCACAGAGCATAGCGCTCATCAGAACATCCCTTATAGAATATGGGCATCCTGCACTTTGCTCGGTGATTGTCCGGAGTCACCGTATGAGACACAGGTATTCTCCTCTTCAGCTATTCCCAGGTTCCCTTCCTGGCCAGTGAGCAGAACCACCCCCACAGACTCTGCCCAGCTAGTGTGGGAAAAATTTCGTCAAGTTCTCGACTCGGTCAGTGGGCAAGTAGAGTTGCCAGGAGTCAGCTTATTCACGTGAGGTCTGAGGCTTGTACAACTGGAGGGGTCTTCTTCAAGAAAAAGAATGCACATTGCAAATACGGAATTAGGTACCAAACAGAAGACGTATTTGTGAGAAAGACTGAGAAAAGAAATCAGAATAAATCACAACTATTAATATTGTCCTTTGTGGGAAACAGAATAATGGTCCCCAAAGATTCACATCCTAATCCCTAAAACATGGAAATGTGTTTCCTTATATGCAAAAGAGTCTTTACAGATGTGATCGAGGAAACAGACCTCAAAAATCAGAGAAACTTTCCTGGGTCTGGTCAGAGAAAGAGACGTGATCATGGAAAAGTGGTCAGATGCTACCTCGCTGGCTTTGAAGATGGAGGAAGAGGCTGTGAACCTAGGAATCCAGGCAGGCTCTAGAAGCTGGAAAAAGTGGTAAACAGACTCTCCCCTAGACCTTCCAGAAGGCACCAGCCTGCTAACATCTCGGTTTCACCCCAGTAATACTGACTTTGGACGCCTGACATCTAGAACTATAAGATAATAAATTTTGTATTAAGCCACCAAGTTTGTGGTAATATTGCAGCAGCAATAGAAAACAAATTATTCCCCTCAGACAGCAATGATATTGTAATGTCATTTTTTATATAAAAAAGTTTATATGGAAACTTTATATTTAAAGTTTTTTCTCTAGAATCATTGACCAAAATTTGCTTTTTATTATGATAATGGGAACATTTTCATCTTCACATGTAGCTGAGGATTGTTGTCAAACATAAGAAAACCTCTATCAAGTTTCTTTCGTGTAAGACTTCATATTTGGAAGAATTTTCCATGGTCTAATTCTTAGCTCCACACATTTCAAACTTCACTCCCCTTCTTTAGCTTCTGCTGGGCACCTGCCACGGTGGTGGACAAGCAGCAGAGCGGGACATTCCTGGGACCCATTGCTATGCTGGGTCCAACCCCACACGCAAGTAACTGCCACTATATGAATATACCCAAACTATAAGTATCCCCAACTCAATCTCCAACAAGCCCATGGCCACTCCATCAACACCTGGCTTCAGGGAAAATAGGACAGTGGTGTAGAAACCGTCTAAAAACAACCATACTTAAATATCTTACTTATGAAAATGTTATAAAAGCATTCAACTGTGGGAGGGAGCCCATGTACGGAAGGGGCCCAGAGCCCCAAGCTTCATTGGCTAAAATCAATCTCTGATCTGTTTCCATTGTCCCTGTCAACAAGGGGACATAACCTGCTGGAGTCTCCAGGAAAGACCACGTCTCAGACTGGCTGACAGAGCCTTCACTGCTCAGTCTCCTCCGTGGGGCAGACTGATGCCAGTGTCAGGCCCAAACGCCTGGACAAAAGTGCCAAAAGGAAGCCCTCAGAGAAGCCCCTTCCTGGGATCAGGCAGAGCGGAACTGCTCCCCCTGCGGTTCCCCCCACCCTGCTTCTCTGCCTCACTGTTCACTCTTTAATCTTCTTCAGTGACAAGGACTAAGTCTTCTTTTTCTGTCCCACAGCTCTGAAGGGGAAAGAGTGGGCTTTGGCTAGGACAGAGGGGTCGGCAGCAAGGTGGGAGTTACAGGGAGATCTGGGGTTTTGAAAGGAGACCCATCAAATAACTTTTTTTTAAAGCAGAGAGATCAAGGAATGCTTCTAATAGAAAAAAACATTACTACCTCCCCAGGCCCCTCACATCAGAAGAAGACAGGATGTGTCGGATAAAATGCCAACATTTTATCTGAGACAATTACACGAGAAGAAACGTTGTGGCAGACAAGTATTCACAGCCTCCCCTCTGTCCTCGTAAAGGAGACTCACAAATTCGTCCAACCTGACCTCACAGGATGAGGGTGCTCAGGAGGGCTGCCCCGCCCATGGCCACCCTCAGAAGGGCTCCTGGTGGGACTAGGTTCTGGGGGCCTGTGAGGGATGTTGTGACTGCTCTCTCCCAGGGACAAGGGATCCACCAACCCACTGAGATCCTCTCCTAGTGACACGGAATGTCAGATATACAGACAGAGCCAACTCAAAGGGCCGATAGCTGAGCTTCTCCGTAGGAGCCACCATTTCAAAGGGTGTCAAACATTGCTGGAATAACTGAGAAACAAAATAAACCATAAATTGTTTCCTTTCCTACACTCCTGGATAGTGTAGACGAGTCTCTGTGGAGTGACTGGGGCACTCATGCATGTCACACTGGGTCACTCCAGCCAGCCACCGGAGATAAGGCTTTGACAACCCTGAGCACCCTGTGAAAACTGGCAGACAGAACCAGAGACAGAATCATGTGTGGTGTAGGGCTGTTTGAGGGGAATGAGTAGACTATTTTATTTTCTAAACACTTAAACATGCCTTCTAAGAAGTTGTCTGGCTTGGAAAATGGCACAGAATGAATTACTCGTCTTGACCATGAAGGACACGATACACATTTTGCATTAAAAAAGCATCGCTTGCCAATAAATACATGAAAAGATGCTCAATGTCACTGATCGCTAGGGAAATGCCACGAGACCTCCCTCTACACCCACTGGGGGTGCTGCTGTCACAGAAACGGAAAATAAAAAGTGCTGAAGAAGATGTGGGGAATTCAAACCCGCATGCACTGCTGCTGGGAACGCAAAATAACGCAGCTGCTCTGGGAAACAGGGCGGCGGGTCCTCAAAAAATAAAAAACAGACCATATGATCCAGAATTCAACTTTCTGGATTGAAAGCAGGGCCTCAAAGTGGTATTTGCACACCCATGTTCACAGCAACGTTATTCACAACAGCCAAAAGGGGGAAGCAACCAAAATGGCCACAAACAGATGAATGGGAGACACATGTGATGCAATATTATCAGCCTGGACAAGGAAGGAATTCTGGCACAGGCTACGACACCAATGAACCTTGAGGACACTGTGCTAATGAAAGAAGCCCGTCGCAGAAGGACAAGTACTGTATGATTTCAGTGTAGGAGGTACCTAAATGAGTTTAACTAAAGCAGTTCAACTCATAGAAACACAAAGTCGAGTGGTGGCAATATACAGTCATTAGAGTTAATAACACAGTATTGCTAACATGGTTAATGAGCTAATAATACAGTATTGTTTATTTGAAAGTAGCTTGGAGTGGGAATTAAGCATTCTTCACACACACACGCACACAGAGTTAACTGTGTCTACTGTATGGGGTGATGGATGAGTTAATTATTTGGACGTTGGTAATCATTCTAAAATATATGTCTACCAAATCATCACATTGTATATTTTTTTTAGGTTTTATTTATTGATTTGAGAGAGAGAGAGAGAGAGAGAGAGAGGGAGAGGGAGAAGCAGGCTTCCTGCTGAGTGGAAAGCCCAATGTGGGGCTCGATCCCAGGACCCCGAGATCATGACCTGAGCTGAAGGCAGACACTTAACCAACTGAGCCACCCAGGTGCCCCACATTTTACATTTTAAATATATATAATTATATTTGCAATTATTCCTCGATAAAGTTTAAAAAGTAGGAGAATGTTTGCCAGGGCCTGAGGCAAGAGAGGAATAAGGAGTTACTGTTTAATGGGTAGAGTTTCAGTTTTACAAGAGGAAAAAGACCTGGAGATCAGTTTCACAACAGTCTAAATATACTTAATGTTACTGAACCCTACACTTACAGATGGCTAAGATGGTAAATGCTATGTTATGTGTATTTTACTATAATTTAAAAAAATACCATCACTTGTCACTAAATAAATGTTAATCAGATATTTAAAGAACATTAAAAGGGAAGCCAATATATTTGACTGAAGTGTGTGGCCAGATACCTCAGTCCTGCCTTCCCTGGGAGGCCCTAATGCCCACAGAGAAGGCGGCCCCGGGAGCCAGGCAGGGCTTTGAGGAAGCAGAAGGCAGGAGGCAGAGACAAAGCCGGAGGAAAGTAGTTAAAGAACCAGAGGACAGAAGGAACAACAGTAGTTCAAAGCACTACAGTATGGAATAAAAAAATAACCAGGTCACAATCAAGCAAGCTGCCCTGGAGTTGGCGGTCGCCAGCTTTCGAACCACACCTCGGAACCTCGGTGACAGTTAGGATCTCTGTCTGCTTCAGAATCTGCACGGGGTGAAGTAACCCAGAGCACATGTTTAGAATCTAAGATCAGGGATTCTCCAACGTTAACGTGCAAACAGATCACCTGGGGAGCTTGTTAAAAGCACCTTCCAACTCCTGGGTCTGGCTGTGGGTTTCGGATGTTGCCAGCGCTGCTGGTCTGATTTGAGTAGCAAGGACCTAAGAAAGCCAACTAACCCAGATGGAAAATGGGCTGTACACAAAAGGGACACAACGGAGAAGATGACCGAGAGGCAGGCAGAGGGTATGGCAATTCAAACATTTTTAGGGTTCAAGAAGTTAGAGGAAGTAATGAAACACACATGCAAGATAACTGACATCGTAAACTGTTGTTGAAAATCGAAATGCGTTTGGGGGTGAGATAACTCCTTCCCAAGAAAAGGGTGTGGGGAGGAGATGAATATATATTTAATCTTCAAATGAGTCAAATCAAAAGGCTTTGAAGCCAGGTCACCAAGACTATGGGGAGGCAAGAGTGGGCAACTTGGAGTTGAAGCGTCAAGGAGTCTAAGTGGAGAGGAAAATGATAGAAAACTTGTGATTTTAGGAATAGAAACTATTGGAAGCAGTGGGATTATAATATACTTATGTTTTATATGTAATATGTCTTATGTGTGTAGTTATATGTACGTATCTACATGCATCATAAGCGTATACAATCAGAAATGTATGTGTATACGCATGTGTGTATGTGTGTGGATATATGTCAGAACTGACCAGAGGGTAAAGAGGGAAAAAAAGCAGCTGAAGGGAAGTTACATAAGTTTTGGGTTTCTGGGGTGCCTGGGTGGCTCAGTCAGTTAGGTGTCTGCCTTCAGCCTGGGTCAGGATCCTGGGGTCCTGGGATAGAGCCCCACTCAGCGGGAAGCCTGCTTCTCCCTCTCCCTCTGCCTCTCCCTGCCACTCCCCCTGCTTGTGCTCTCTCTCTGTCAAATTAAAAAGAATTGAGTTTCTAAGAAGTTGACAGTGAAGCTTGCAAACTATTGGTTTTGTTCAATGAAGGGAGAAGGTTGGCAGATTTTAACTCATATGATACAGGTTTTACTATTTACTAAGTGATTGCCAAATCATCATCTCCTGCAGGGGCACCTGTGAGGTCAGCGGAGAAGGGCCTCTCTGCGGTTGAGCAGGGCCAGACAAGTCTTATTATCCCCTTTACGACTGAAGCTACTGGGGTTGTGTGTCCAAGGTCACAAAGGCAACAAGTGATAGAACTTTTCCCTTGATTCTAATTCTTCTTATAGGGCCAATGGATACACTACGTACAGTGTAAGTTGCATTTTTTTGTCACAAAAGACACAGGGATAAAATGAGATCATATATTTAAAAAGTTTTTTTTTGAAATGGATCAAATACTGTGAACAAAAGTGTCCCCTTCTCCTTGGCCCTGGCATGGGACAGGCACCTAGAGGAAACTCAGACAGGAAATGTCACATTACATAAATTCAAGTGAGAAGTCTGTTGCTATCTTCAGGTGGCCATGCAGTTTGGCCTTTGTGCATCCTGGGATGCAGTCATCAGACCCAAGGGGTCAAAAAATTTGTTCCTAGACACAGATCAGGGTTGAGAGCTGGTGTCAGCCCAAGTTAAAAGTACACCCCGTACCATCTTCCAATATTTAACAGAGCACAATGACCTCTGAGTCAACTGCCTGTCTCTTTTATGTGTTTGCAGTGTTCCTACTGCGTAGCATTTCAGAGTGTGACTAGAATTCATCCAGACCCAGGAGAGTTGTTTCTGACATTACATGAGGAATTTGGATGTATCTCTTTATCTTAATTTTCATTTGGATATTGTTATTTCAGTGTTTCACAGAAGTTCACGAGATAAGGCAGGTGGATGAGCAGGTGTTGGATGACAGGGAACTCTTCCCAGTCCCCTGCAAATCCTAACACTTAGAAGGCTCCTGTATGCAAGAAGAGTCTCCTACACACTCCTACGTCAAAGAGTCCTACAGAGGAGTCTCCAGGAAATAGGAGTTCACAGTATGAAATAATAATGAATTAAAATCAGAAACATTGGGGGGACTGGGTGGCTCAGTCAGTTAAGCATCTGGCTCTTGATTCTGGCTCAGGTCATGATCTCATGGGTTGTGGGATCGAGCCCTGCATCTTGCTCTGTGCTCTGTGCAGAATCTGCTTGCCCCTCTCCCTCTGCTCCTCCCCAGCTCATTTTCTCTCTCCTCTTCTCTCTCAAATAATTAAAATCTTCAAAACAAAAATCAGAAATGTGATTAAAAAAAAAAATACCTAGACATTGAAGGATTTGTGAATGGTGTCCCTAGAATTGTGCAGTGCACAACTCCTACAACTTATGCATCAGCCCTGAGATTCTCCTCAGTCTTAATTATTACTCTGCATTGTGCTGGAAGGCCAAGAAAAGGCAGTAAGAGAAAAAAATATTTTTCTCTGTGTAAAGATGAGGGAGGCAAGAACAAAACTCTTTTACATATATAATATAGTTGTCTACCAGGAAGTTCCAACAGAATCAACTGATAGTTTTACAAGTATTAAGAGAATTCAGTAAAATGACCAGACAAAATATCAAAACACAAAATAGATTTTTGGGGCATCTGGGTGGCTCAGTCACTTAAACGTCCGATTTTTGGTTTTGGCTCAGGTCATGATCTCAGAGTCATGAGATCAAGCCCCATGTTGTGCTCAGTGAAGAGTCTGCTTGAGTTTCTCTCTCCATCTCCCTCTGCCCCTTCCCCCCCAACTCTCTCCCTAAAATAAATAAATAATTCTTAAAAAAAAAACACCAAACACAAAATAGATTTTGTATATGTCAGTAAAAAAATCAATTAGAAACAGTAAAGCTATAATAGAAATTGACTCTATAATATTTCCTATGATAGAATAGGAAATAAATTTTTTTTTAAAAAGTAGCAGCCCACATGTAAAAATTAGAATTTAGTACACAATAGAGGCAATGTTCAAATGACTAGGGAGAGGGCAAACTTAATTTGGAATATAGGACTAAAGGCCTATTTTTTTTTAGGTGATAAAGTTATTTAAAGAAACTATGCTAATACTTTATTATCATCATAATCTTAGGAGGTTGAGAAGGCTTCCCTACATAAGCTCCAAAAAACAAAATCCATAAAGGAGAAAATTAATAAATTCAACTAACTCAAAATAATAATAGCAATAACAATAACAGTAAATACTTCTGTTGACTAAAAACATGATGTAAACAAAGTTAAATAACAAGTCACAGACTTAGCAGGAATATTTATTATATGTATATCAAAGGATTAGCACCAAGAATAAATATTAGACTCCTATAAGTAAGTAGAAGAAAATAACCACATATAAAATGAGCTAAGAATATGAATGGGCAATTAAGAAGAGGAATTACAATGGCCAAGAATGATATAAAATGATGCCCGATTGCACTAGTTGTTATGGGCTGATGTGTGTCCCCCCCATTTCAGCATGTGACTATATCTCTAAGTGTATCTTTAAAGAGGTAATTAAGGGGCGCCTGGGTGGCTCAGTGGGTTAAAGCCTCTGCTTTCGGCTCAGGTCATGGTCTCAGGGTCCTGGGATCGAGCCCCGCATCGGGCTCTCTGCTCAGCAGGGAGCCTGCTTCCTCCTTTCTCTCTCTCTGCCTGCCTCTCTGCCTACTTGTGATCTCTGTCTGTCAAATAAATAAATAAAATCTTTTAAAAAAATAAAAAATAAAAAATAAAGAGGTAATTAAGTTCAAATGGAGTCATTAGGGTGGGCCCTAATCCCATATGACTGATGTCCATGTAAGAAGGAGAAATCTGGACACAAGGCAAGCCACCAGAACTGGGCTCTCACAGAAAGCCATGGGAGGACACAGCCAGACCTCAGAAGGAATGACACCTGCCAATCCCTGATCTTGGACTTTGAGCCTCCAGCACCGTGAGAATATAAGTGTCTGGAGTTTAAGCCCCCCAGCATGTGGTGTTTTGTTATGGCAGCTCTGCAAACTAACACATTAGTAATCAGGGACATTTACATATTTTACAAATGGGTTACTATTTTCACTCATCTCATCGGAAAAACAATAAATGTTTAATAGACAGCAAGCATCAGGGTGTGGGGAACATTAACTGTCATTCTCTGCTGGGGGGAGTATAAATTGTTGCAGTCACTGTGGAGGGCAATTTGATAACATTAAAATGCACATATTCTGAGGCGCCTGGCGGGCTCAGTCAGTTAAGCTTCCGATTCTCAATTGTGCCTGAGGCCATGATCTCAGGGTCCTGGGAGGAGTCCAACGTGGGGCTCCAAGCTGGGTCTGGAGCCTGCTTAAGAGTTTCTCCCTCTCCCTCTGCCCCTCCCCACCGAAAAATAAGTAGAAAACTTTGAAAAAAAAATAAAACGCACATATTCTATGTATAATCCACAAAATTATTGAGGTAGAGCTATATACAGAGATAGGAAGTCTCCATATGGAATATGGATATGTAAAGTTTGTTGGGTGGAAAACCAGAATGAGAATAATATGACAACAAACAGTTTGCTAGTACAGGTATGTATATGTGAATGCAGAGGATTGGCGATAAATGTACCAAACGGGTTATAGCAGTTACTTTTGGGGGACAGGGGACTGGCACTGGAAGAATGGCTTAAGGAGAATTTAGCTTTATCTATCCTGAAACATCATTTTACTTTTATTTATTTATTGTTTTGAGTTTTTATTTAAATTCTAGTCAGTTAACATACAGTGTAGTTTTAGGAGTAGAATTGAGGGATTCATCATTTGCATATAACCACCCAGTGCTCCTCACAACAAGTACCTTCCTTAATGCCCATCACCCATTTAACCCATCCCACGCCACCTCCCTCCTTCAACCCTCAGTTTGTTCTCTATAGTTAAAAGTCTGTTTTCTGGTTTGCCTCTCTCTTTCTTTTCTCGCCCCATGTTCATCTGTTTTGTTTCTTAAATTCCATGTGAATGAAATAATATGGCATTTGTCTTTCTCTGACTGACTTATTTTGCTTAGCATAATACTCTCTAGCTCCATCCACGTCATTGCAAATGGCAAGATTTCGTCTTTTTGATGGCTGAGTAATATTCCATTACACACACACACACACACACACACACACACACACACACACACCACATCTTCTTTATCCATTCATCAGTCAATACACATTTGGACTCTTTCCATAATTTGGCTGTTGTTGATAATGCTGCTATAAACATAGGGGTGCGTGTGTCCCTCCAAATCAGTATTTTTGTATCCTTTCAGTAAATACCTAGTATTTCAATTGCTGGGTTGTAAAGTAGTTCTATTTTTAACTTTTGGACCCATTATTTTACAAAAAGCACGTAATCAGGCTTCATCACTTTAAAAAGCTGTTACTTACTAACAATAGTTTAGTCAGTTTTGTGGTTGTTTATTATGTTTATTCCATAATAATTGAAGAAAAGTTGATAGCTTGAGACTAGGACTTGATAAACTTTTTCTGTAAAGGACCATATAGTTAAAATTTTAGGCTTTGGGGGCAATATTGTCTTTTTTGCAAGTACTCAATTCTGTTGTCCAAGGGCAAATGCAGCTGTAAATAATATGTCATTAATGAGCATGGCTGTGTTCTAATAAAATGTTATTTATAAGAACAGCTGGTGGCAGGGGTGCCTGTGTGGCTCAGTCGGTTAAGCATCAGTCCCTGGGTCCTGGGATTGAGCCACGCATCGGACTCTGCTTGGCTGGGAGCCTGCTTCTCCCTCTCCCATTCCCCCTGCTTGTGCTCTCTCTCTCTCTCTCTCTCTGTCAAATAAATAAATAAAATCTTAAAAAAAACCCCAAAACATCTAGTGGTTCACATTTGGCATGCACACCATAGTTTGCCAATACCTGGTTTAGATTTAAGTTTATTATATAACTTAAAGATATTTTCAAAAGTATATTGAAAATTATACTTAATAAGTATATGGAAAAATTAATCTTTCTTATGAACCAACTAATTAAATAAGTAGTAGCCTCTGGGGCCTTGCTTAGAACGTTCTGGACTCTGGCCATATCATTCAAGATCAAACACCCATCACAGTAGAAATAATCCAGTCACCTTGGCCACCTTGGTGCTGACCATTGACCTTCCCAGCACCAAAGTCACACAGCCATCCCGTGTGTGAGGAGTCTAGTGCCTGTCGCAGCTGACTCACTGAATCAGGGTTCAGCAGCCTCAGAGGTAACTCCTGACCATCCCTACATATGGTGTTACCTTCAAACACAGCTGCTGGGCTGCTATGTGGGGAGAAGGGTGGCACTGAGCTCACGTAGAAAAGGTTTTGTTCTGCGGGCCAGGCTGCCTACCCCAGCAAGTAAAGGTAGAACACTGACTGGGCCAAAGCCAACTCAGCCTGAGGGCTGGGGAGGGGTTTGGAAGAGCCTCTGAGGGACCCCTTGCAGAGGAGATCAGGCCCTGTGACTGTCCTGCAGCTGGGTCTCCGCCCTGGCCCCAAGGACTGAGAGGAACCAGGGCTGAGTTGCTCCCAGCCCCCACAGCCCCGCACCTGGATATTTTTCTGGATCAGGAGACTCCAACTCTGCAACAGAGAGGGGGCCTATTGTGTGTATGACTCATCGTGGCTGATATAAAATTGAGATTTCCACTGTGATTATTTCTTTAGGAGGCAAGTGCATGATCAGGAAGCATGGTTAATGGAATATTAATATTCCAACTCAATATTAAGTGATTATCTGTATGTTTTTTTCCATCCTAGAAAGCTGAACAGCTGTAAGGCCAATATGACCCTCTACAGTGTGGGCCTCAAATGTTAAGATATGTTTGCGTTCCCACCTTTTTTTTTTTTTTTTTGGCAGGGAGCTGGGGAGGCAATCTGCCCCCGGCAAAAGAGAAAGGAAGAAAGAAAACCCATACCTGCTTGGTGGCAACTTCTTTGCTGTGACTTCTCCTTTGGGGTCCGCTTTGAATAAGCAGGAACAAAGGATCAGGGAGAAGCTCGGCAGCCCTCAAGTCCTTACCTTGCTGAAGACTGAAGCATTACCTTCCTCTTTCGCTTGTTACTGTGGTGAACACTTTACCCCAGGGAGAGGCTGTGGCTCCTGCTAGAGTTCCGACCTAGGTTATTTCCCAGGATGTGAGCCAATCTTGTCTCTCACCTACATTTCAGTCCAGGTCAGACGTAGGCTGTAGGCTCCCTGTGGCCCCCATCTGGCACTCCTAAGTCCCAAGTCCAGAGCTCCAACTAGCAAATGAACTGATTACCGTATTTACTCTCATTACGTGCCCCCACTTTTTTCTCCAGTCTTCACTGTAAAACACTGGAGATGGGAGGTAGTGTTGCTAGTATGTGTTTGGTCTAACTGGTTCTGTGCATATTCATGCATCTGATGCTCTCTGTGCTGTGCCTCTGGGGCAAAGTTAATTCGAACCTAGGTCTCCTAACATATGTGTTCCTTTGTCTAAGCCACCTTCCTGGACAGTGTTACTTGACCAGATGATGAGCGAGGGCAGCATGTTCAGGTGAGAGAAGGCACACAGGGAGAGAGGAAGAGGGAGGGATGAAGGGGCTAAACCCATTGCAGGGGAGAGTGACCTGCAGCTCTAGTACTGGGACTGACAGCTGACCAGGAACCAGAGAATGGGTCCAAGGCCCTGTCCTCCTCCAGGCTGGCCAGGAACCAGCAGCCCCGCACCCTGCAGCTTGATCCTGCAGGTTCCCTGGGAGGAGCTTGATGGCTGTTCTAGCTCTTAAGGAAAAAGAATAGACAAAAGCAGTGGGTTTCCCAGGATATGTTTCTTCTACTTGCTTTGTTTTAAAAAATGTTTTATGGTAGGCGTGGAGAGTGGACTAGGTATGTTCTTCTGACAATAGTAGAGCTGGGTCTTGGGGGAAGGACAAAGGGAGGAAGAGGAGGAAGGGCGAGGGAAACTGATCAGTTAGATGGATAGGGATAAGAACTAGAGATTTCTAAACAATTATCATGGTCTTCTTGGGAAAATTTGGACTGCCTTACACATGTTTCTGATTTAAATTGTTTTTATCCTGAATTAGATATTTTCATCAAGCCCTCCTGATAAGAAAAGCAAGAATAAGTATGGTTTTCTTGCTTCTCAGCGAAACTGGTTTCTTCTCTTCCCTTCAATTTTCCTCTCCTGGATGTGAGGAGGACTGGAATCTAGGTCAACCTTTATCAAGTGGTTGTTCACCTTGCTCTCCTCATCCAAATGCAGAAATAAGATGGCACACGCGTCTCACTATTGGAGCTTCAGCTGCAGTGGTGACTGGGACCCATGGCCATGGGACTCCTTTCTGTCAGTCCAGTTTCTATCTGTCCAGAGGGGATTCTGCTAGGGCTGGGGAGCATTGGATTATAAATCCCACTAGTTGGGAGGTTGACTTGGGCCTCAGACAGGGAGGACCTAGAAGAGGTGAGATACTGGCTTGGGCTCCTGGGGGAAGCAGCCTGTCTAGGGTGCTCTGGGGGCTGTATTCTGGGCCTGGTGGCACCTCTGGTATCCTGCAAAGCTATGACCAACAGGTCATGACTACAGCCAGCGGTGGGAAGCCTGAAAAGAATAGGAACTCACTCCAGGAAACCTTTATTTCCAAGATTAAAAGTAGGTCTTTTGGGGAGTACAGAGACTGTTTAAGGCAGGAAAAACACTCTTGTATGATACTGTAATGGTGGATACATGTCATCAAACATTTCTCCAAATCCACAGAATGGACACCACCAAGAGTGAACTCTAATGTGGACTATAGACTTTGAGTCATTACGATGTGTCAATGTCGGTTCGCTGATTGCAATAAATGTACCATTCTCTGGGGCGTGTGGATAAGGGGCTGGCTGTGAGGCTGAGCGTATGCAGGGTCAGATAGCGTATGGGGAATGTCTCAACCTTCCTCTTTATTCTTCTGTGAACCTATAGCCACTCTGAAAAAAAAAAAAAAAGAAAGAAAGTAGATCTTTTGTAAAGATAGGCATTTCTGTGTCTAGAGGGAGAAAGGGCAGGATCCCAGCTCAGGTGGGTCAGCTTGCCAGAAGTCCTTGGGTTGTGGGCAAAATACACGGCTTTCATCATCATCTCAAATCTCTCCTGGCTCACAAGGGCCTGGCCTTATCTCACTTATAAAAATGGTGAATTATTTACAGCAGCAACAGGGAAATAAGAACAGGTCCTAAAATCACTGAGGCAAAGAAACTCTTCTCAGGTTTCTGCAGGAATCTTCTGGGGGCTCTTGTGAGCTCGTGCACCAGCAGGCGGGAGGAAGCCTACAGGAGGGCTAGGCCTCTGCCCACCTGAGAGCGCGGCCTCGACAGGAGGCAGCCTCGAAGCTACGAGAACAGCTGGAAAAGACACGGTAGTTAGTAAGGGCAGCAGACGGATGCCCCGATGCCAGCGTTGAGGGACTTCGTGAGCCCCAAGCACAGCTGGCAAGTAGGAGAAATTCGGTCCCTGCCTTCCGCTCTGCATGGGGTCTGTGGCAGACCCCAGAAAGGCCGAGCTGCTGAGCCGCTCATAGGGGAGAGCAGATCAGAGAAGCCTAGGGAGTTTCTACGGGGTGAATTCACAGAATGCGTCACCAGGTCAAGGAATCTTTATATTTAGAAAGAACAACAGAGCAAGGCTGCTCAAGGGGTATTGCCCTAGCGGTGGAGTGTGGGGAGAACAGGTGTGTACCAGCCAGTCACGTGGTCCCCCTCAAGCTCTCTTTGGACTCCTCTGGGGTGCGCTCAGGTGGTTGGTGAAAAGCTGAGGGTCTTCTCAGGTCTTTTTTTGAGCATGTGTCCTGTCCCGGGCAAGCGGGTTACCTTCTAAATCTTTCTTTGTTGTGGGCTTTGTTATTTCTCCTCTTGCATTTCTGGTTTTGTTAGAGCCATCTTTCTCTCTCCTTTTTGAGGCATCTGGCTGAAGGTTTATCAATTTTGTTTAACTTTTAAAAGAGGTAGCTCCTGTTTCCATTGATCTGTACTTTTATTTCTGTTTTTGTTTTTGTTTTCGGCTCTGATATTTATTATTTCTTTCCTTCTGCTGGTTTTGGATTTTGTTCTTTTTCTCCTTTAGGGATAAGCTTAGGTTGTTGGAGATTTTTCTAGCTATTGCTATAAACATCCCTCTTAAAAATAATTTTTTTAATTTAAATTCTAGTTAACATACAGTGTAATACTAGTTTTAGGAGTACAATGCAGTAACTCATCACTTCATACAACACAAGGTGTTCATCATAACAGGAGCACTCCTTCAAGCCCAATTACCTATTTAAGCCATCCTCCCACCAACCTCCCTTCTTGTAACTACAGTAAACTAGCAAAGGGGAAAGAAAGAGGGAGAGGCAAACCAAGAAATAGACTCTTAACTAGAGAGTAAAATTCCCTCTCAGAACTTCCTTTGCTGCATCCCAAAGATTTTGGACTGTTGTGTTTTCATTTTTATTTGTCTCCATGTATTTTTTTTAAATTTTTATTAAATTTAAAAAAAATTTTTATAAACATATAATGAATTTTTATCCCCAGGGGTACAGGTCTGTGAATTGCAAGGTTTACACACTTCACAGCACTCACCATAGCACATACCCTCCCCAATGTCCATAACCCCACCCCCCTCTCCCGACCCCCTTCGCCCCAGTGACCCTCAGTTTGTTTTGTGAGATTAAGAGTCACTTATGGTTTGTCTCCCTCCTGATCCCATCTTGTTTCATTTATTCTTTTCCTACCCCCCAAACCCCCCACTTTGCATCTCCACTTCCTCATATCAGGGAGATCATATGATAGTTGTCTTTCTCCGATTGACTTATTTCGCTAAGCATAATACCCTCTAGTTCCGCCACGTCTTCGCAAAAGGCAAGATTTCATTTCTTTTGATGGCTGCATAGTATTCCATTGTGTATATATATACCACATCTTCTTTATCTATTCATCTGTTGATGGACATCTAGGTTTTTTCCATAGTTTGGCTATTGTGGACATTGCTGCTATAAACATTTGGGTGCACGTGCCCCTTCGGATTACTACGTTTGTATCTTTAGGGTAAATACCCAGTAGTGCAATTGCTGGGTCATAGGGTAGTTCTATTTTCAACGTTTTGAGGAACCTCCATGCTGTTTTCCAGAGTGGTTGCACCAGCTTGCATTCCCACCAACAGTGTAGGAGGGTTCCCCTTTCTCTGGATCCTCGCCAGCATCTGTCATTTCCTGACTTGTTAATTTTAGCCATTCTGACTGCTGTGAGGTGGTATCTCATTGTGTTTTTTTTTTTTTAATTTTATTTTTTATAAACATATAATATATTTTTATCCCCAGGGGTACAGGTCTGTGAATCGCCTGGTTTACACACTTCATAGCACTCACCATAGCACATAGCCTCCCTAGTGTCCATAACCCCACCCCCCTTCTCCCAACCCCCTCCCCCCATCAACCCTCAGTTTGTTTTGTGAGATTAAGAGTCACTTATGGTTTTGATTTGTATTTCCCTGATGCCGAGTGATGTGGAGCATTTTTTCTTGTGTCTGTTGGCCATTTGGATGTCTTCTTTGCAGAAATGTCTGTTCATGTCCTCTGCCCATTTCTTGATTGAATTATTTGTTCTTGGGTGTTGAGTTTGTTAAGCTCTTTATAGATTTTGGATACTAGCTGTTTATCTGATATGTTGTTTGCAAATATCTTCTCCCATTCTGTCAGTTGTCTTTTGGTTTTGTTAGCTGTTTCCTTTGCAGTGCAAAAGCTTTTGATCTTGATGAAATCCTAATAGTTCATTTTTGCCCTTGCTTCCCTTGCCATTGGCGATGTTCCTAGGAAGAAGTTGCTGCGGCTGAGGTCGAAGAGGTTGCTGCCTGTGTTCTCCTCAAGGATTTTGATGGATTCCTTTCTCACATTGAGTTCCTTCATCCATTTTGAGTCTATTTTCGTGTGTGGTGTAAAGAAATAGTCCAGTTTCATTTTTCTGCATGTGGCTGTCCAATTTTCCCAACACCATTTGTTGAAGAGGCTGTCTTTTTTCCATTGGACATTCTTTCCTGCTTTGTCGAAGATTAGTTGACCATAGAGTTGAAGGTCTATTTCTGGGCTCTCTATTCTGTTCCATTGATCTATGTGTCTGTTTTTGTGCCAGTACCATACTGTCTTGATGATGACAACTTTGTAATAGAGCTTGAAGTCCGGAATTGTGATGCCACCAACTTTGGCTTTCTTTTTCAATATTCCTCTGGCTATTCGAGGTCTTTTCTTGTTCCATATGAATTTTAGGATTATTTGTTCCATTTCTTTGAAAAAAATGGGTGGGGTTTTGATAGGGATTGCATTAAATGTGTAGATTGCTTTGGATAGCATAGACATTTTCATAATATTTGTTCTTCCAATCCATGAGCATGGAACATTTTTCCATTTCTTTGTGTCTTCCTCAATTTCTTTCATGAGTACTTTATAGTTTTCTGAGTATAGATTCTTTGCCTCTTTGGTTAGGTTTATTCCTAGGTATCTTATGGTTTTGGGTGCAATTGTAAATGGGATTGACTCCTTAGTTTCTCTTTCTTCTGTCTTGTTGTTGGTGAAAAGAAATGCAACTGATTTCTGTGCATTGATTTTATATCCTGACACTTTACTGAATTCCTGTACAAGTTCTAGCAGTTTTGGAGTAGAGCCTTTTGGGTTTTCCACGTATAGTATCATATCATCTGCAAAGAGTAATAGTTTGACTTCTTCTTTGCCAATTCGGATGCCTTTAATTTCTTTTTGTTGTCTGATTGCTGAGGCTGGGATTTCTCGTACTATGTTGAATAGCAGTGGTGATAATGGACATCCCTCCGTGTTCCTGACCTTAGCAGAAAAGCTTTCAGTTTTTCCTCCATTGAGAATGATATTTGCGGTGGGTTTTTCATAGATGGCTTTGATAATATTGAGGTATTGTCTCCATGTATTTCTTGATTTTCTCTTTGATTTCTTGGTTTTAATTAATTAATTAATTAATTCATTGTTTAGTAGCATGTTACTTAGCTTCCATGTATATGTGTTTTCCCACATTTTGCTTGTGGTTGTTTTCTAGTTTCATGGTTGCATAATGTGATGGAAAAGATGCATAATATGACTTCAGGTTTTTTGATTGTGTTGAGACTTGTTCTGTGGCCCAACATGTGCTTTCTTCTGGAGAATGTTCTTGAAAAGAATGTGTATTCCACTGTTTCAGGATGTGACATTCTGAGTATCTCTCTTAGATCCATCTGGTCCAATGTGTCATTCAAAGCCCCTGATTCCTGGTTGATTTTCTGTTTGGATGATCTAAACATTGATGTAAGTGGGGCATTAAAGTTCCCTATTATTACTGTATTACTATTGATTCCTTCTTGTATGTTTATCATTAGCAGCTCTATGTAATCATGTGCTCTCATGTTGGGTGTATAACTATTTATAATTGTTTTATCTTCTTGTTGGATTGTTCCTTTTATGATTATGTAGTGTCCTTCTTTGTTTCTTGTTACAGTCTTTGTTTTAAAGTTTATTTTGTCTGATAGAAATATTGCTAACCTGGCTTTCTTTTTACTTCCATTTGCATGATAAACATTTTCCATCCCTTTACTTTCAATCTCCTTGTGCCTTCAAGTCTGAAGTGAATCTCTTATAGATAGCATATAGATGGAAATTTTTTTAAGTTGTTTTTATTTATTTATGTAATCTCTACATCCAACATGGGGCTCGTTCTTGCTTTTTCCTTTTTCTTGTTTAATCCATTCCATGTCTTTTGATTGGAGCATTTAGTCCATTTACATGCAAAGTAATTACTGACAAGTATGTATTTATTTCCATTTGTTACTTGTTTATGATGGGTTTTTGTAGTTCTTCTCTGTTCTTTTCTTTTACTCTCTTCTCTTATGGTTTGCTGGCTTTCTTTACTGATGTACTTGTATTCCTTTTTCTTAATTTTTTTTGTGTATCTATTACTGGTTTTTTGGTTTGTGGTTACCATTAGGTCTGCATGTAACATCTTACACACAGAGCAGTCTATAATAGGTTGATGGTTGCTCAAGTTTGAACCCATTCTAATAGCACTAAATTTGTATTCCTCTTCCCCTCACATTTTAGGTATTTGGCAACATAATTTACATCCTTTTATTTTGTGAATCCCTTGATTGATTTTTATAGATATACTTAATTTTACTGCTTTTGTGCTTCCTACTAATCTCACTCCTGCTTATGGTGTTTCCTTTCCACTCAGAGTCCCCTTAACATTTCTTGTAAGACTGGTTTTTAGTGGTGATGAATTCCTGTAACTTTTATTTGTCTGGGAAACTCTCTCTCCTATTCTGAATGATAACCTTGATGGAGAGGGTATTCTTGGTTGCAGGTTTTTTTCTTTCAGGACTTTGATGATATCATGCCTCCCTTCTGGCCTGTTTTCTGCTGAAAAACTAACTGATATCCTTGCATGCTTTCCCTTATATGTAACTGTTTTCTTGTGCTCTTTTATCATTACTTTTTGCATTTTAATTACTATGTCTTGGTGTGGACTTCCTTGGGTTGATTTTGTGTGTGTGGGGGGGGGTGGGGGGCTCTCTGTGCCTCCTGGATCTGAATTTGTGTTTCCTTCCCTAGATTTGGGAAGTCTTCAGCTATTATTTCTTCAAATAAAATTTTCTCCCCCCTTTTCTCTCCTTTTTCCTTTTTGAATCTATAATGTGAGTGTTATTATGCTTGATGGTATGGCTGAGTTTCTTTAATCTATTTTCACTTTATATTATTTTTTTCTCTCTCCTGTTCATTCAGCTTGATTGTTTTCCACTAATCTGTCCTCCAGGTCACTGACCTGTTCTCCTGCTTCCTGCAGTTTACTTATTCCCTCTAGTGTATTATTAATTTCAGTTATTGAGTTCCTCATTTCTGATTGATTCTTTTTTATGTTTTCTATCTCTTTGTTGAGGGTCTCACTGAGATCCTCCACTCTTTTCTCAAGTCCATTGAGTATATTTATGGCCAATTCTTTAAATTCTGTATTAGACATGTTATTTATCTCCATTTTGTTTGTCTTGTGATTTTGTCTTGTTCTTTCATTTGGAACATACTCCTCTATCTCCTCATTTGTGTAACTCTGTGTCTGTTTCTCTGTGTTAGGAAAGTCAACTATATCCTCTCCTCTTGGAAGTCACAGACTTATGAAGAAGAGGTCCTATAATGCCCTGTGGTGCAATATCCCCTCTTTACCAGAAGCTGGCACTTCAGGGGTGTGTGTGTGTGTGTGTGTGTGTGTGTGTGTGTGTGTGTGTGTTGTGTGTGCCCTACTCTTGTGGCTGAACTATATTTGCCTTCAGTCTAGTCATCTGCAATGGCTTTGTCTTTTATGGGCAGGGCTGAGTCCCTCTGCTATTAGTGAGCTAGTCTGGGGCTGCACTGGGCCTGAATTGAGTCACAGAACTGCAGGACACTCTCCCTCTGTTTTCCTCTGAGAAGCTTTCTTTGTGGGGGGGGGGGAGGCTGTAGTCAGATTAGAAGTCTACCTCAGCCCACTGCTGGCGTTGCAGTCAAATTGGTATGTGTGGTTTTTTTCCCTTCTCTCTGGGGCAAAAGTCATTCTGGAGTGGGCTTAGTCCAGTTAGGCCTGCTTGCACACCACCAGGCTTGTGGTGCTGCTTTGATGGACTCCTATCAAGGGCATGTTAGAAGCGGTGGATCTGCAGGAGAATATGAGGGTAAAGGGGGGGGGTGCAATGCTAACAAGGTCCCACCTGGTCTTCTGCAGGATGGAATCTGCAGGCACCTATGAAAACTCCTGCCAAGGCTGGGCGGGAGGAGGTGGTCTGCAGAAGGGAGTGGGGTGCAAAGTACATTGTTATCAAGATAAGTGAGAGTGTTCACATTGTGCTGGTTCTCACAGGTGTCCTTGTATCTAGGTAGGGAGCAAGGGAGGGAAATGGTGTTCACAAGCTCTTTTGTTCTTGCTGAAGTCTCCCAAAGATCCCTGCCCCTCCAGTATATGCTCTGAGAGTAGTGAACAAATTTCCCTCCCCTGTATGCCAAGCATTTTTCAAACTCCTGCTTCTATGCTGTATTTCCATGGGGCTGTTTGTTACATTGTCTCTTTAAGGGTAGGGACTCAGTTTCCTATCACTCTCCAGCTCTCCCAGGGGTGGGCTCACTGATTTTTAACATTCTAGGTGTTAAGCCCCACTGACTGTAAGAATGCACAAAGTTAGGTCACATGGTTTTCAAAGCCAAATGTTAGGAGGATTCGTCTTCCCAGTACAGGTCCCTTGTGTCTGGGGTGTCTGGTCTGGGGTCTGTTCTTCTCCTCTCCCCACACCTGTGGGTCCCTCCCTCCTTCAGCCCATCTCATGGGTCGGTTTATTTCCCTATCATGTCATCACCCTTCCTACCATTTTCACTGTGGCCTCTTCTCTACATTTAGCTGTTGGAGAGTCTGTTCTGCCAGTCTTCGAGTCATTTTCTGGGTTATTTATACTGATGTGGGTGTTATATATGTGTAACTGTGGGATGACGTGAGCCTAGAATCCTCCTACTCTGCCATCTTCCCCAGAAGTCCTGTGATCACTTTCCTACCATTTTTAAGTTGTCCTTTTCTTGATTCAGCATCTGTTTGGTTGTTATAAACCTTTGACTTTTTCAGGAGTTCTGGTAAAGTTGGTTCTAATAGTTGCTGTTTGTTCTTCAATGTTTCTGTGGAGGGTCAGGCGTTTGGAGCTGGCCACTCTGCCATTTTGCTGATACCACCAGTGCTAGTGGATGCCTAATTTCTTTTTTGTGTACATCTCTGTTCCCTTCATTGTGTGAGGAAATGACACAGGTAGTTTGTAGTAAGGCTTTGCTTTTGAGAAAAGTGATCAATGAAACAGGAAAGCCTATTTCTGAAGCCTAAGACCTTGCTGTGTTGGGTTTTGTGTCTATCTTGGTCATAATGGTGAACAATTCCTCTCCTCAGAAGAATCCATAGGCATATCAGCCTTTCTTTTTTACAATTAGTATTTTTTGGGTTCTCTGCAGATTAAGTCATGAAAACATTCTCCTATGTTTTATTCGAGGAGCTTTATTGCTTAAACTTTTAATTCTGAGATCCATCCTAAATTAATTTTTGTGTTTGGTGTGATGTATGTATCAAGACTCATTTCCCCCCTTTATTTCTTCAGTTTTTCTAGCACAAGTTGTTGAAATGATTTTCCTTTCCCCATTACATAGCTTTGTCACCTTAGTCAAAAATCAATTAACTGTAAATGAATGGGCCTATCTAGACCCCATATTCTGTAATGTTTATTTATTTATCTATTATGCTAATAATATGCTGTCTTTATAGCAAGTCCTGGAAGTGTTTAGGTCTTTTGATACTACTGTAAATAGAACTTAATTTTTCTTTCCATCTTCCAGTTGTTGCTAGCATATAGAAACACATATTTTTCTGTATATTGCCGTGTCCCTTGACTTTGTTAAATAAGTCTAGTAGTTGTTCTTTAGCTTTCCTTAGGTTGTTCTGTGCAAACTATTATGTTTTCTGCAAAATGTTTTTAGTTTTACTTGTTCCTTTCCTTTATGCTTTATCCCCCCTTACCTTATTGCATCAATTAGAAGCAATATTGAATAGAAAGGTGGGGGTGAATATACTTGCTTTGTTACCAGTTTTGAAGTGGGTGGCATTCAGTATTTCACCATTAGTTATCATACTAGTTGTAGGATTTTGTATAGATTCTTTTGTTAGATTGAAAAAGTTCCTTTCTATTCCTTGTTTTTTGAGAATTTCTAATCCTAAATGAGCATGGAATTTTGAATTTTTTCTTCATTAAGATCATAATGCTTTTATCCTTTTTTCCTATTAATATGGTGAATTATATTGATTTTTGAATATTTGAACCAACCTTGCATCTTTGGAATAAATCCACTGGTCTGATGTATTATCCTGGTTTTTAGTTTCATTTGTGTAGTGCTGGATTTGATTTGGTAACATTTTGTTAATGGCTTTTAGCATCTATATTCTTGAAGGTTATAGATCTTTAACCTTATTTTCTTATCTTTTTTTTAGATTTTGGTATGGTTTTACCAGCCTCTTAAAGTGTGATGGGAAGTGTTTCCTCTTTATTTTCTGAGTTTGTATAAAACTGGTATCAGTATCCCTAAATGTTTGATGAATTTATGGGATTGAATTCATTCGATTGATGAATTCACCACTGAAACATACCATCTGGACATGAAGGTTTCTTTGAGGGAAAATTTTTTTATAAACAATTTAATTTACTTAACAGGTATTGAGCTATTCAGATATTATATTTTATTCTTAATATCTGTTTTGGTAAATTCTGTGTTTCAAAGACTTTGCCCATTCCATGTAAGCTATCAAATTTACTGTTATAAGTTTTCCAAATATCCCCTCATTATTCTTCTAATGCCTATAGAATTTGTAGTGACATACCTTCTTTCATTGTGGTGATACCCCCTTTGACATTGATAATTTGTTTTCTTTTTTAAACAACTTTTGCTAGGAATTAATTTTATTAATCTTTTCAAAGAACTAAATTTTGGGTTTGTTATCTCTATTCTTTGTAAGTCTTCTGTTCATTGATTTCTGTTCTTGTCTTGAAATTTGCACCCGACTTCTTAAACTTGGGTTTGTTTTTTCCTATTGTGGAAACTTACTTGGTTTTAAACCTCTTTTCTTATATGAGTTTATAAAACTATTTCTCCCTAAGTACTGTTTTAGCTGTATCCCATAAATTTCAAAGTTGTATTTTCTCAATCATTCAAGTCAAAGTATTTTCTAACTACCACTGTGATTTCTTATTTGATCCAAAGTTTATTTAGAAATAGATTGTTTAATGTCCACGTTTGGGAATTTTCTAACCTTATTTTTTTCCCCTTTTGATTTCTAATTATTTGTGGCCAGAGAATATATTTCTTAAGATTTCAATTCTTTGAAATTTATTGAGACTTGTTTTAAGGCACAGGATATGGCCTATCTCAGCAAATGTCCTATGTACACTTGAATGTATATCCTGTCATAGGTGTAGTGTTCTGATTAGCATTAGGTTAAAGCAGTGAGTAGTGTTGTTCAGATCATCTAAAACTTTACAGATTCCTGGTTTTTCTATAAACTACTGAGAAGATGCTACCTTTAGCATGTAGTACCATTAGATTTCTCTCCATCTCCTCACCCAAAATCAACTCTTTCCTCAGCAAAGCTGCTGGACTAGAAGACTGCCATTCTTGCAGAATGAGCTGCGTGGGTGTTGGGGGGAATGTAGACCTGTTGGCCATCTCTAATAGATTTCTAGTGCCCTAAAATGGGTGTTTTTGATAATTTTGTCTAGTTATAGCTATCTATCTATCTGTATGTTAGTAGAGGAGAATTGCTGGCCTCTTCTGTCATAATTAGAAGCTAATTTTATGGTAATGTTTTAATATGATGTCTTTAACCTTTATTAAAAATATTGAGAAGAACATTTATGCCTCTTCTCTAAACCTCTGTTGGAGGTTTTTAAGTTGTTAATGTTGTTTGTCCAAAATGAAGGGCATAAACTCCCTTCAGGATGTGGTATGGGAGGTCCCTATGCCCTTTATGACTTACTTGGTTCCTTCATAACATTCACCAGTTGAATCACAAGAAGTTACATGTTAGAAGTGAATATTATAAATTAGAATTTTATTCTTGAGAACGCATTTCATACCATAAAATACCAAGACATCACAAATGTTCTTCAAAATCATACAAATATTTGCTTTTACAAACATTACGTAGAATTTCATTCAATAAATACTTACTTGAGAGATTACCATGTGCCAGAGACTGTGCGAGGCACCAGGAATAAAAACAAACGTACTCAGGAGGCTCCTGCCCTCCCCTCAGAACTAACAGTCCAGAGAGATGATTATGAAGGAATTACAGGCAAGTGTGATATGGGCAATGGCAGACGAAGAAGCCCAAGTGTTATGATTGTGTCCAGTTTGTTTTTGCTCCCACAATTTTTTTCTGTGGTCTTTGGAATCCCTGAGGCTTTAGAAATAAAATATCATTAAAGCCTAGACTAAGGACATGTCTCCCATGTTAAGTTTCTGAATGGTAAACACTTGGGGAGGGATAGTTCCCTTGGGAAAGGTTTCTCCTATTCTGAATTGTGAATATACATTAGATCACTTGGGAAGCTTTAAAAAAAAAAAAAATATCCCTGCCTGGCCCCATTTCTAAAGATTCTATCTTAATTCATCTGGTGAGTCCCAAGAACTGATTTTTTAAAAGTACTCAATGATTTTAGCATGCAGCCCTGGTTAAGAACTAGTATAGCTTTTGATTCCAAATGTTTCCTCACCATTTGACACTTAGGATAAAAGAAGCCTCCTTCAATGTTTTAGTTTTCTGGGAAAGTCTTCTTCACAATACTTATGTCTTCCTTCTGATGGTGTTTGGTAGAGAGTGAGCCCTTACTGTCAACACTTCAAGATTCTAAAGAACACGAGCACTAATTCCTCTCTCTCTTTCACTCATCCCCAAGTGAGATGGAGAAATTCATCTGATTGGTTAGATTCTGACGCTCACTGAGCCACTTTCTACATAGCAGTAGATGATGTTACTTTGCTCTACCCATAGCCTTTGCTTCTATCCCATAGTGATAATAAAAATAGCTAGGTGGTACTTATTGAATGCTTACCATATGCCAGCTTCTATCCTAAGCTTTTTACATGAATGAATTCATTACATCCTCATACCAACCCCATGACGTACATTCTATAGTTATATCCTTTTAGGTATGAGGAAGCTAAAGCTCAAAGAGATTAAGTAACTTGTTTGAGGACACAGTGTCATTGGACTGGGATTTCAATCCAGACCACCTGGCTCTGGAGCATAGTGCTTAACGTCCATGCTACTCCACTGCTAAGCGCATGCTTGCCCCCTGGCATTCCCCATTCTACTGGTAACTGGGTCTGTAAGCCTCTCTGTGGAGCTTAGTGCCTGAAAGTACCCCAAGTCATCTTAGTAGGTGCAACTCTACTCCCAAGTGGGTACCATGGTCCAGAATTGAGGAGAGGGAGTAGTTCCCTTCAGTCAACATATACTCAGACTTCAAATTGTCTGGGAGTTCTGCACTTAAGGATTTGGAATCTCTAACAATTATGTGTTAAGTTTCTCACCCCAGAGAGACCCTTAACTCACACTACACTCTTCTTCCTTGGATTCTACTTTGCCTGTTCTTAAGGATTTGAAAAGAGGAAGTGCCTTTAAGTGGCACAAGGATTCAAGATACATGATTACACATCCATGAAACAAAGTTTTCTACCTCACAAATCAGTTCATTGCGATTGTGTATTGCTACCAACTATACTAGTCTAGTCCCAACAACCACATGGCTTCGGTTGCCATGGTCCCATGGCTTTAAACATGAGTTTTGCTCATCACCGAAGGTGTTTGAAAGGTTATTAAGGTTCAGGTGGTTTAAGTAAAGTCATTTTAAGTAGAAGGATGCTAGTAACAGAAGAAAGTTTCCCTTCCTGGTAAACTTCAATTAGCCAATGAGAATTCTCTAATACCTGTATTTTCCTTTACGTCTAAATACAGATCTTAGTTTTAGAAGACTGCATAAAGATTATTTTAGAAAATATTCTGTCTCATTATCATTATTATAGTTAACTATTAAAAGCCACTTTAACCACTTTTTCAAAGTGGATATCTGATTTTTAGTTCACAGCTATATAGCAGGGATGGGCAAACTACAGGTCATGGGCCAAATCTGGCTGCTGCCAGTTTCTGTAAAGTTTTATTGTAATGTAGCCCTGTTCCTTCCACGTGTTATCCATTGCTGCTTCCCTTATGATGGCAGAATTGAGTAATTGCAGCAGAAACCGTCTGGCCCGCAAAACCTAAATTACTTACTCTATGGCTCCTTACAGAGTAAGTCTGCTGTTGCCTGCCATTGGATAACACCCCTGCCCTGCCCCCATCTTCTAGCCCATCATGCCTCATTGCTGCTTCTCATTTTGTCTTTCGTTCCTGATTTTCTATTTTACAGGTGAATAACTATTACCTCATTCAGGTTAGCATTTTTATTTTTATTCCTATTTTTTAAAAAGATTTTACTTATTTGAGATAGAGCACAAGCAGAGGGAGCAGGAGAAGCAAGCTTCCTGCTGAGCGGGGTGGTGGAGGGGTGCTGGGATCTGGACCTGAACCAAAGGCAGGGTGTTAACTGACTGAGCCACCCAGGCGCCCCCAGGTTAGCATTTTTAAAGGACCAAAGCAAAATGCAGCTGACTCTTTACCTGTGCAGTACCTTCCTGTCAGTGATTCTCCGGTGGAAAAAAGTTACCCTGATCACTGTTTTCCTAATACAAGGTAAACCTTTTCAAATTTATATGCGCAAGTATATTTTCAGCTCAAAAAATCTTTTATTATAACTTTATTTTTATTTGTTTTGATTCCTTCTTTAAGAATTCCATTGCTTTAGGATTGGTGATCCAGAGCTAACCTCTTTGTTATTCTCATCTCTTTATCCTTCCCAAACCATATAGGACGACAGGAAGTTTGTTGGCAACATCACCTATTTTTATTCTCTGCTTTGGTACTTCTGTTGTTTTAACTGCATCCAAACGTGTTCCACGGATTTTTAAATCTTTTTGTATTTTTTCCATCTTAGCCAGCTTTCTGCTCTTGCATCTGCTGGCGTCTGCTCTTCTTATTCTCGGCTGCAGTTTCCCAAGAGCCCATTTCTTTTTGCCTCCTGTTAAAATCACCAAGCAGATAGCTTCTGAAGCTTTTCTTGTTTCCTAGAGAAGGGTATTTTCTAAGATAGGTTTTTATTCTGTTGTCAGAGTAATGTGGATATGGGGCCCACATAGATTTGTTTATGTTTTTGGTTTTTTCCCCTATTTACCAATATTTAAATGAGGAGGGATCCTCATGTTAGTCAACAAACAGGATGGGCAGATTGCTCCCCCAAAGCATCCTCTCTGTGGGTGTTGCATGAATATTCTTCTGCGATTCTCAATGGTAAGTTGATGGACCACTGAATACCACAGCTTATTTTTCTGTTCCACTGTCAGTGGAGGTTTGGGTTTCTAATTTAGGGGCTGTCATGAAAAGTGCTGCTGTGAACATTCTTGTCACGCCCACTGGTGCACATATCCATGTATTTTCGCTGAGTATGTATCTAGGAGATGAAATGCCAGGTCATGGGGTCTGCATGCTTTCAAACTTAGCAGATAAGGTCAATGCATTATGAATATCAAGCCAAAACTACTTAAGAAATATTCAGTAACATTTCTTTTTGTTTGATTCAGCAAGCCAGAATATCCTCCTAGTTAACAAAATGCTGAAATGAGACAGAGAAAATTTTCTCTTGAAGTAGAGCATCTGGGAAACACTAAAGAGAATAAACTCCTTCATTTGATTATAATTACTGAAAATAATTTTAAATTATTGGAAGTTTAGGGAGAAGAAAGATCTTTCCTCATGAATTACACATTGACAAGTCCATAAGAGCTGCACGTCTTGGGAGAAGCACAGGTTACTGGAATTCCATATGATGATCTGTACAGCTTCTTTTAAAAGAGATAATCTGTAAAGAAACAGAAACAAAAAAACACAAATGTTTGATTCTGTGATCTTTTAAGAAACAATCATTACCAGACCGATACATCCAAAAAACCACTGTGATGCAATTACACAGACCCTTGATTCAGGAGCCAGACAATGCCAGATAGCCCAGCTGTGCCACTTACGAGCCCCATGATCGAAATGTTTCTTAACTCACAGGTCTATTTCCAAATCACAGGACTTACAAACCTTACATTAACTGAACTATAACTGAAAACTTAATATGTGGACACTGTAAAAAAGTCAAACTACAAAAGGATATAAACATGCGGAAAGTATGTCTATTCCCCCCAGTCCTCAACTCTTCCAACAAATACTGAACCAATTTCTTCTTGATCTTTCCAGAAATATTTGGTGTGTACTGTAGGCCTCATGAGTCCATATATGTTTGTATGTGTACATACATATTTCTAGCTTTTAATTAAGGAATGTGACACATATGAAAAAATAACATAAAACTGATGCGCAGCTTAGTGAATTCATGTTAAATATTCATCGGTGTAAATATCGCCCAGGTCAAGAAGTCCTATAAGTTCCCACTTTCTCCTTCCCAATCACAACTCTCTCTATCCTCTAAAAGTCATCACTATTCTGATTTTTATTTTTTACAGTATTTACTTCCTTGATTTTCTTTGTATCTTTACCTCTTAAATATGCATTCTTAAATGCCATAGTTTTGTGTGGATTTAAACTCATACTGTAGATTTCTTTTTAGGATTTGGCTTCTTTCAATACTATGTTTGTGAGATTCATCCATGTTGTATTTAGTTCTGCTTCATCGTTTTAACTGCTACACAGTAGGAATTGACGTTTTCTGCAAAGGGCGTGATAGTAAATATTTTATGCTTTGTGGGCCAGTAAATAAAATCAAGGATATTATATAGGTCCTCAACAAGAGAAGACATTTTCACAAAATTTTTGATAAAATTCAAAGGCAGTAATAACAATTGACTACAGGTTTGTTTTTAGTATGGGTCTACTAATAAGAAAAATGGAAGTCTTTTTCTTTTTTTTTTTTTCTAAAGATTTTATCTATTTATTTAACAGAGAAATCACAAGTAGTCAGAGAGGCAGGTAGAGAGAGAGGGCAAAGCCAGCTCCCTGCTGAGCAGAGAGCCCAATTCGGGGCTCGATCCCAGGACCCTGAGATCATGACCTGAGCCGAAGGCAGAGGTTTAACCCACTGAGCCACCCAGGTGTCTCAAAAGTCTTATTTAGGGGATAACGTTTTGCTTAATTGAGGTTCAGATCATCAAAATTGATTACATATCCCCAATAGCAGATAAACATTTGCAATGAGACCCCCGACACCCATCCCCATCAGCTTTGAAAATGTCTGTCACACAGAGAGGTGCTGCCAACACCGACATCAACCATGAGCATATGCTTTTAATGGTGCATATGTATGTCTGCGGGGCATTTACAGAACTCCATTAGATTCTTCTCTTGATATTTCCCTCTTAGCATGTCATTACGACACATATTAATCACTTCCAGTTGAAGTTAAGTGGGACATTCCTCCTTCACACAGTTAAAGGGACTTTGAAATAGGATAATTTCCTTTGCACTTGTTTCAAGGTCCAAAAAATGCTCCTGAAGGTGTAAACTCAGATAACATATCCACTGCAAATATGTATGGGGATTAAAATCTTGCTTCTTGTTTTAACTTGTGATAGGCGAAGGAAGTATATAAAACAGGTTGCCATTACTTGTGATTCAATGTTAGTTGCCATTGAAGTGACTTTCCCATAGTGTAAATTCTGCCATATAAGCTCTGTTTTGCCTTGTAATTTTAGGTTGGATTCATTTAAAAAATATTATCAAGTCTACAGCAAAAGTTAATTTCCAAAGCCATTCAGTATTCCATAGTAGTGGATAAGGTTAGTTTTCTTTCTTAGAAAAATCTCCATCTTAATCTGAGCTCAAAAACTCACACTGAAGGGTTATCAGTGCTAAGCCATCAAGTATCAGTGAGGTAGGCAAGTCAGGATATACAGCTCTTTCTGACCAAAAAAAATCATGGAACAATAAATTAACAATGGTTAAATTCATGAGACTGAGTGAAGATCACCACTGAAACAGCTGGTTAAAAAACTCATGATAGATTCAAACATGTTTTCACTAGTAAGAGGTTTATCCACAACCTACTGCTAACATTCTGTGGGGAAATCTGGCCATATGTTCGGGGCTCCTCTCGATTGTAATCCATTATGTCCGGCCACAATGATTTTAAAAGCCTTGTTGGTTTCTGTTTCCGCTAGTAAATAAAGATCTTCTGCCTTTGGCAAGCCTGAGCCCCAGCTTGTACCAAACTTGGCCACTGCCCCAAGGCAAGAAAATGGCCAGTGATCGCAGATCCCTTAGGAAGGACTTTCTTCTCTGCTGCTATTGTTCATCTAGTGCCTTCCATTTCCATAGCTCTCCAGTGTCTTTAAAAATATGTTTACAATGTGTCCATTATTTTCCCTAAATGTTGCAGCTACCTACTACATTCTACTAAAATCAGAAGATATGTCTATTTTTTGTTTTATTAAATTCTGTCCCCCAACTTATGAATGTTTTCTTCAAATTTTTATGTTTTATTAAATTCTGCTGTTATTTTATTGTATTATTTCTTTCCTTTTGCTTTTTTGCATCTAATTCACTGTTGGTTTTTTTTAAAGATTTTATTTATTTATTTGACAGAGAGAGAGGGATCACAAGTAGGCAGAGAGGCAGGCAGAGAGAGAGGGGGAAGCAGGCTCCCTGCTGAGCAGAGAGCCCAATATAGGGCTCGATCCCAGGACCCTGAGATCATGACCTGAGCCGAAGGCAGACGCTTAACCCACTGAGCCACCCAGGTGCCCTAATTCACTGTTCTTTTTATAATTTCTTGAAAAGGATGCTTAGTCTTATTTTCATCTTTTCAAATAAATGCCTTTAAGACTACAAATTTCTAAGTGCCACATTAACAACATTCCACAAGTTTGATACATATTAGCATTTTTGTCATTTTTCAGTTCAAAGTATTTTCTAGTTCTATGACACTTTCTTTGATGAACAGATTATTTATATCTGTATTTCTTAATTTTCAAACATATTAGAATTATCTTGTCATTGATTTCCCATTTCATTGCATTTTTATCAAAGAACACACTTTGCAGGATTTCAACTTTTTGAAATGGTTGACACTCGCTTTATGACCATAATAGTTTTTGTACATGTTTGTTGTGTGCATTCTTAAAAGAGTATGCATTCTGGAGTTGTTAGGTGTAATATTCTATAAATGTCCATTAGGCAAATTTCTTAATTATGTATTTCAAACCTTCCATTTCTTTTTTTTTTCCTCTGGTTGCTCCACCAATTCCTGATAGTGATTAAAATTTCCTAGCATTATTTTGGATTTGTTTCTCTATGCGGTGCTATTACATTTGCTTTACAAAGGTTGAGGCCATGTTACTAGATACATTCCTATTTGTGACTAAAACCTTCCCAATAAATTAAAACCTTTATCTTTATGAAGTGACCCTCATTTGTCTAGTGGGGTTTTCTGCTTTAAAGCCCTCCCTCTAATACTAATATTGTTATTCCCACTTTCCTGTGGATGATGTTTTCATGGTATCTTTTTTTATCCTTTAACTTGTAAGCATTCTGTATATTTAGATTTTGCATATGCTTCTTACAAACAGCATTTATTTTTATTCAGTCTGACAAATTCTGACTTTGGGCATTTAGCTATTTACATTTAATATAAATTAATGATGAATCCACAATAAAAACCTACCATTTTATTCAGTGCTTTCTATTGGTTTTGTTTCCTTTTCCTCTCCTTTCTATCTTCCTTTTATATTGAGTGGGACTTTTATTCCATTTTCTTCTATTAGTTTAGTGTCATACATCTTTCTACTGTGCTTTAGAAGTTACCTTAGACGTTACGGACTGTTGCCTTGAGTCATCAAAGATAATGCTAAATAACACTTTATCCCTCTTCTAGATAAAGCAAATGCCTTACAACAATTTAGCCCACACACGGATTTGGGACTCTTGCACTACTTATGCTGTGTGACTGTAATGTCAGCAGTGTTGCTTTTTCTCCTTCTCCTTCTTCTTCTTCTTTTTTTTTTTTTTGCAGTTAATAAATATCCACATATTCTTTATATCCAACTTTCCAACTGGGATAATCTTCCTTCTATTTGATAAACACCCTTTAGTAATTTCTTGTAGTGAAGATGTCCTAGTGACTAATTTTGTTTCATTTATCTGAATATGTCTTTCACTGTCATTCTTGAAGGATATATTTGCATGGTATAGAAGCCTATGTTATTATACTATTTCAGCATTTTGAAGCTATCACTCCATTATTTTCTGGCTTTGTTTCTGGTCAGAAGTCAACTTCAGTTTAATTATTGCTCTTTAATTTTTAATTATTGTCTTGAATACAATTCACATCCTTTTCCCCTGAAAACTTTATATTTTTTTTCCTTTTGTTTTCAGCAGTCATATTAAAATATATGTAGGTATAGATTTTTAATATTTTTCTGCTTGGGGTTAAGAAGGCTTGTTATAGGGGCGCCTGGGTGGCTCAGTGGGTTAAAGCCTCTGCCTTCAGCTCAGGTTATGATCCCAGGGTCCTGGGATTGAGCCCTGCATGGGCTCTCTGCTCTGCGGGGAGCCTGCTTCCCCCTCTCTCTGCCTGTCTCTCTGCCTACTTGTGATCTCTGTCTGTCAAATAAATAAATAAAATCTTAAAAAAAATTTTTTTTTTTTAAAAGAAGTCTTGTTATAAATACTGAGTCTCTCATTCATTTTTATAAACTCAGGATTTCTCAACATATTTCTTCTCTTAGCAGTCAAATTTCTTGAATCAGTGGTCCACTCCTAATATCCTCTGGTCTCTTCCTAATGATTAAGTTATCCTACATCTATCCTTGCATCTCCTCTGTAGTTTCCACCTTTTTATTCCTTTATTCTTTCTAGGTACAAATTCTTCTGACCTATCTTCTAATTTATTAGTTTTCTCCATAGCTCTACTTATCCTGCTCTTAAATTCATTCATTGAGTTTCTCATGTTCATTACTATATTTTTAGAATCTAGAATTTCTATTTTACAGTAGAATTCTGCTATATCATTTGTATCATCTCCAATTCTCCTGAAAATTTCAATGTTGACTTTTTTTTTTTTAATTTTATTTATTTGTCAGAGAGAGAGGGAGAGAGAGCGAGCACAGGCAGACAGAATGGCAGGCAGAGGCAGAGGGAGAAGCAGGCTCCCCGCCAAGCAAGGAGCCCGATGTGGGACTCGATCCCAGGATGCTGGGATCATGACCTGAGCCAAAGGCAGCTGCTTAACCAACTGAGCCACCCAGGCGTCCCTCAATGTTGACTTTTATCTCTTTAAACATAACTGTGTTAGCTCAGGCTGCTTTAACAAAATACCTTAACTGGGGAGTTTAAACAACAGAAATTCATTTTTTCACAGTTCTAGAGATTAAGATCAAGATGTCAGCATGGCCGGTTCTGGGGCAAACTCTCTTCTTGGTTGTAGATGGCTGTCTTCTTGGCCTGTTCTCACATGGCAGGGAAAAAGAGAGGACAAGCTCTCTGTGTCTCTTCTTAGAAGGGCACCATTCCCATCATAGGGGACCCACCCTCATGATCTCATCTAAGCCAATTACCTCCCAGAGCCCTCATCTCCAGATATCATCATATTAGAGGTTAGGGCTTTAACATCTGAATTTTGGAAAGACACAAGTCTGTAGTACTCCACACCCACCCTCCAATTCATGTCCTTCTCACCATTCCATCCCAATAGCCCCCAAAGTCTTAACTCATTAGAGCATCAGCTAAGTCTCATCTAAATATCCTCTAAATCAGGTATGGATGAGGGTCAGGGTATGATTCATCCTGAGGCAAATTCCTCTCCAGCTGTGAACCAGATGAGTTAGGTACATGGTTTTTTTTGTTTGTTTGTTTGTTTTTGGTAAAAGATTTATTTATTTATTTCAGAGAGAGAGAGTGAATCCCAAGCAGACTCCTGCTGAACACAGAGCCCGACACAGGGCTTGATCTCATGACCCTGAGATCAGGATCTGGGCTGAAATCAAGAGTTGGACATTTAGCCAACTGAGTGACCCAGGCGTCCCTAGTCCCAACTAGGGGTTGGTGCCCCAACCCACATTGGGGAGGCTTACCAGGGCCTCCGGCTTGACTCTAGTTTTTGTCCCCCTAGTTTTACAAAGCTGGTGAAAGCATCACTCAGCTTTTCAGCCCCATATTCTAAAATATGCACATTCCTTCAGGGGGAAAAAAAAGGCAGCTGCAAATGCCAGAATCACCTCTCTGAATTTGTCTTCTCTTAGATATCCGCCCAGAGATTCCTCACTGTTAGCTCTCCATTGTCTTCAAGCTGATTAAAAATATTTTAAAATCAATGGTCCATGCCTACATCCCTAAGCACTATTAAATAATCTCACATCTGTCCTTCCCTCCTTCCCACAGAGAAGGAAGAGAGGGTACATACAATGGGGATAACTAAGCATCATGTTCCAAACATTAATAAAACAGTAAAGAGATACTTTATACTCAGAAGTAAGTGCAGACATACTCATTTTTAACTATGTAAATTACTGATCTTATTAAATTTTCATGTAAGACAAAGGACTATCCAAGTATTGAAGATGGTTTTTATCATAATAATAAGATAGACAAAATGCTATAGTCCTTGAATTTATATTACATAGATGTATGGATAATGTTACATGTAAATACATGTTTTATATCTTTGGGGATTTCAGAGGCTCTTTCATTACTAATTAAAAATGAAAGATTTTTTGCAGTAATTTACAGCCATAGTTTGGTACTTAAGAGTCCTTTATCAGTTTTCTCTCTGCTTTCTTTCTTTACTGCCCCTTCCTCTCAATATCCCTTCTATGATCCTCTTTGTTTGTTTTTAATTATGTTCAGTTAGCCACTGTACGATCCTCTTTGATTGAAACTTAAGGCCCTAATAGATTCCCTTGCACAGGGTCTGTTGGTCACATAAGCACAGGCAAACCTGTAGTGAAGGGAAATTATTGTATAAAATTATAGTTAGTGGCAGAGCTGGCTAACATCCAAATCTTCTGAATGCCAGGCTCAAATTTTTCTGTAAGCCTTGTGTCTTCCCTATCCTGACAGCATACTCTCAGGCCAAAATAGTGTTGATGTGCTTGACCAGGGGAGGGTTGAGGGAGAAGGTACAGGCAAAGGGTTCACTTCCCTTCTTATGAGAATTCTCATGAGAATTTTATTTTCAATCGACTCCTAGCTCTGTTCTAGTAATTTGATAAGGTAGTTTGTATCAACTATGTTATTAAGCTACACTACTTGACCACCAAGTAACTACCATTTGATTGGAAATAATTATAAATGAACTATTAATATCTAACAGGAAACCACAGGTTTGAGTTTTCCTGAGTGTGCTGACTTTTGTAACCAAGTGGATCCATTAGGGGGACCCAGACACGATGTGTGTGGAATCATTATGAGACATCCTGGCCCCCAAGGCATGGAAACCAGGGCAGGTCTGCACCAACCCAATGTAAATCTCTCTTCCTTGCCTCTGAGCTTTGTAACCAGGGGACAAAGTAGCTATGTGTCTGTGTGGACATGACAAGAGCTTCCATATAAAGAGAAGCACCTGCCGCCACCCTGCTCGGAGCTGCAGTTCCCAACTTCTCTCTTGCTGTGTAGACAGATACCAAACTCATATCAAACCTTGTCTATGTTAGTCTTCTGAGCAGGAATGTTTAGTTGAACCTAAGACCAGCTCCTGGTGGGGCCAGCAGGTGGCCTCTGGGCTAGAATTGGACAGCCTGTGCCTCATGCTATGCTTACAACCAGCCTGATGAGACAGGGATTCCTTGTCTACTCCCTAAAAACAAGCTGCTTTTTTATAACACACATTTTAAGCTTTATTTGTGATGGAATACCATCATCTGCTTTAAGGACCCATAAAAAATTACCTAGGATCCTGTTTCCTGGACCCAAGAGTCCAATTGCTATAATGTCAACTCTATTCTCTAAGAATTTCAATAGTAGATTCCATAACCTAGATGAAATGTGCCAATTTGAATGGGAGTGTTTCACTCTCTTAAACACATCATGGTTGTTGGAGTAGAGTAGAGAACTGAATGCTGCTGCCTCTCCTTCTCTCTGCCTCCTTTCAGATGAAAAACCCACCTCACCTGAGCTGCGATTCTTATTTTTGAGTTTCTCCCTCGGGTAACTCGTCTGTGTCTGAGACCGCCTCATCTTGCTGTTGCTCCACAAAATCCTTGTTGACCATGTCCTCCGTGTGGCTGTGGATGATCTGATGGGCTGCAAGGATGTGCTTCCGCTGGGCGTTCCTCACTGTACCAAAGTGACAAGAAATTTTACTCTGAAAGTCTAAATAAGATCATTCCCAAAGATTTTCAAGAAAGTAGTGACAGAAATGATAATTCTGTAAGCCACATATTCCCTTGCTTAAAGCTGATGAGATTAAGTAACAATGACCTGCTCTCTGTTTTAGAAGTACACCTCCTCCAGGAGCCAGATCTAAGGCTCATTAGTGCCCACTCTCAGGTTCCGTGTGGTCCAGCTCCTCCCCACCAGGCTTCCTCTATTCCTCTCCTCCACAGCTGCCCTCCCCTGGAATGCCTGCACACCAGTCCCACCCTCTCTGCGTAGCCCAACTCCGGTCCCAGCTCCTCCAGAAGTCTCCTCCCACTGGGCCAGCCTGCATCTACCACGGCCACACCTGAGTTCGTACAAACCCACGCAGCACTGAAGCACTCCGCATGAGTTCCGTTTTGTTTATTAACTAGGTTGTAATGACTTAAAGGTAGAGACCTTATCTCCTACTTCTCTTTGAGCCTGGAAGATACTTGTTGACTGATGATGAGTTTCTGAGCTCATGGCTGTAGAAAGTGGTCTTTGCTCCATATTCTAAGGATATTTATTATCAGTAGTTAGGGATCCCATTTCCCTTGGAAGGGACTAATCCTGATGTTGATGATGATGATGATGTTAGCATTTAGCATTTGCCCTTACTTTGTGCCAGGCACTGTTCTAAGCAGTTGGCATATATTCATTTAAACCACCCCACAAGCCTAAAAGAGACTATTAATAATATCCCCATTTTCGGAGAAGGAAATGGAGACACAGAGAGATTAAGTAATTTGCCCCAGATCATACAGCTAGTACAGTAAGAAGTACTACGGATTCTGTGCTATTCAGGTGTCAGCAACTTTACAGAGGATAAATCACACAGCAACTTCCACACAGACCACAGTTCAAATCTCTAAGTTGTATAAAATCTCTAAGCACTTATTTCCAGAACTGAAAAATAAGAATAGACCTCTAGCTATTTTAAGAAATTGATATAGGTACTTTTAAAATGCTTAGCACAGTATCTGGAACTTAGCATGCACTTAAAATTCGGTAGTCACTGTTATTTTATATCTATATACAGGTTTTTTCAATCATGAAATATCTCAAAATGGTCTATATATATTATCTTAATTTGGGGTAAAGAGTATATATAATACATATGGTTCTTTTATTTGAAAAGAGAAACAAAAAGGTCCTAGTGTGTGCTCCCTGTCCAGATGGCTTTCTTCTCTCTACAAAGAGGCTAAGGACTTGCCCACCTTCCCCACAGACAAGTTCCACTGGATTCCTTCAGCTCAAGTGCCTCCTCAGAGGCCACTTTCCCTCAGAGCCCAGAGAAGCTAGGAGATGGGTCATAAACTAGTAACTACTAAACACACTATTTCCCTGCCTCCTTCAATTCCCTCAGTTAGAGGTGACCTGAAGCAGGCTGACCTCACTTTGGATCTAAGAAAAATAAAAAGGAGTTACATATTTTCTTAAGATTCAGAAAACACAAGATCCCTTTTATAAGATGACACAAAAACGTTGATTATTTTATCCAAAAATTAAATATTGTTGGTATAAGCACTACCATATACCTATGATGGGAGTATGAATTAGGACAATCTTTTCGTGGGGGCTACTTGGTAGCATCTAGCAAAAGTAAAACGCACATACCCTATTTCCAGCACTGTACTGCTAGGAATTTACTGTCAGTAGCATGACCAGGATTTGCATAAAATATATTGCTTGCAGCACTGCTAGTTATAGGAAAACACAATGAAACAAACTAAATGCTTATGACTAGAAGGTACTGGCTTAAAAATTACAGTATACTTATGTAATGGGAAAAAAAGATATTTCTTTGTTTTCTTCCAGTGCATTAGAATTCCATCATTCCTTTGTCCCTATTAGGTGATCTGAAATGTTATACTTCTCTAAGCCTGTCCAGAATTCCCTGCATAACATGGAAACCTTGTAAAAAAATAACCAAGCTGTTCTTTCACTTAAAATTTTTAATTTAAATTCAATTTAATTAACATATACTGTATTATTAGTTTCAGTGGTATTATTCAGTGATTCATCAGTTGCTTACAACACCCAGGGCTCATTACTTCAAGTGCCCTCCTAATGCCCATCACCCAGTTATCCCAACCTCCACCCACCTCCCCTCCACCAACCCTGTTTGTTTCCTAGAGTTAAGAGTCTCTTATGGTTTGTCTCTCTTTCTGATTTCATCTTACTTTATTTTTCCCTCCCTTCCCCTATGATCCTCTGTTTTGTTTCTTAAATTCCACATGAGTGAGACCAAGTGATAATTGTTTTTCTGATTGATTGATTTTGCTTCAAAATCAATACTACCCTCTAGTTCCATTTACGTTGTTGCAAATGGCAAGATTTCATTCTTTTTGATGGCTGAGTAATAATCCATTGTATCTTCATATACCACATCTTCTTTATCTATTCATCAATTGATGGACATCTGGGCTCTTTCCATATTTTTTTATTGTAAACATTTGAGGTTTACAAAAGATCATTTTAAAATTTTTTATTCTTTTTTTAAAATTCCAGTAAAATTAAAATAGTGTTATATTAGTTTCAGGTGCATAATACAGTGATTCAACAACTATATACATTCTTCAGTGCTCATCACGTTATGTGAACTCTTAGTCCCCTTTACCTATTTCATATATTTGTCCACCAGTCTCCCCACTGGAAACCATCAGTTTGTTCTCTATACTTAAGATTCTTTTTTCTTATTTGTCTCTTTTTCTTTGTTGATTTGATGTTTTTAAATTTAACATAGGAGTGAAATCATAGTGTTTGTCTTTCTCTGTCTGACTTACTTCACTTAGCATTATACCCTCTGGATCCATCCATGTTGTTGCAAACGGCAAGATTTTATTCTTTCTTTTTAATGATTTTATTTCTTTATTTGACAGAAAGAGAGAGAGATCACAAGTAAGCAGAGAGGCAGGCAGAGAGAGAAGAGCAAGCAGGCTCTCCGCCGAGCAGAGTGCCCAATGCGGGACTCGATCCCAGGACCCTGAGACCATGACATGAGCCGAAGGCAGAGGCCCAACCCACTGAGCCACCCAGGCACCCCAAGATTTCATTCTTTTTTAATGGCTGAGTAATATTCCATGGTGGATATATACCACATCTTCTTTATCCATTCATCTACTGATGGAACGGGCTGCTTCCATAATTTGGCTATGGTAAATAATGCCACAGTAAACACAGGGGTGCATATATCTTTTCAAATTACTGTTCATACTCTTTAGGTAAATACCCAGTGGTGGAATTACTAGATCATTTGGTAATTCTATTTTTCATTTTTTTTTTTTTGGAACTTCCATATGTCTTCTACAGTGGCTGCACCAGCTTGTATTCCCACCATAAATGCATAAGATTCCCTCCTCCTTTTTTTTTTAATAGATCCTTGCCAACACTTTTTTTTGTGTTTTTATTTTAGCCAGGCTGATTGGTATGATGTGATATTTCACCATGGTTTTAATGTGCATTTCCCTGATGATTAGTGGTGTCATCATCTTTTCCTGTGTCTTCTGGCCATCTGTATGTCTTCTTTGGAGAAATGTCTGTTCATGTCTTCTGTCCATTTTTTAAAAGGAATTTTTTTTTTTGGTGCTGAGTTGTGAAAGTTTTTTATATTTTTTCTAAACCTTTACTGGATATGTCATTTGCAAATATCTTCTCCCATTCAGTAGTTTGTCTTTTAGCTTTGTTGATGGTTTCCTTTGCTGTGCAGAAGCTTTTTATTTTGATGTAGTCCCAGTAGTCTATATTTGCTTTTGTTTCCCTTGCCTCAGGAGACCTATCTAAAAAAATTGTTGCAATGACCAACCTCAGAGAAATTATTGCCTGTGCTCTCTTCTAGAATTTTTATGGTTTCAGGTCTCACACATATGTCCCTAATCCATTTTGAGTGTATTTTTGTATCTGATGTAAGAAAATGGTTCAGCTTCATTCTTTTGTATGTAGCTGTCCAGTTTTCCCAACAGTATTTATTAAAGATACTTTCTCCCATTACATTTTCTTGCCTCCTTTGTGGAAAATTAGTCAGCCATTATAATTGTGGGTGTATTTCTGGGCTTTCTATTGTGTTCTATTAATTTATAGATCTGTTTTTGTGCCAGTACTATACTGGCTTGATTGCTACAGCTTTGTAGCATATCCTGAAATTGGGATTGTGATACCTCCAAGTTTTGTTCTTCTCTTTCAAGACTGCCTTGGTCATTCAGGGTCTTTTGTGGTTCCATACAAATGTTAGGATGATTTGTTCTAGTTTTGTGAAAAAATGCTGTTGGAATTCTGAAAGGGATTCCGTTAAATCTGTAGGTTGCTTTGTGTAGTACGGATACTTTAACAATTTTGTTCTCCCAATCTATGAACATGGGATGTCTTTCCATTTGTGTCATCTTCAATTTCCTTCATTAGTGTTTTGTACTGTTCAGAGTAGACATCTTTCACCCCCTTGGTTACGTTTATTACTAGGTATTTCATTCTTTTTGGTGTAATTGTAAATGGGATTATTTTCTTAATTTCTCTGTTACTTCACTATTAATGTTTAAAAATGCAACAGATTTCTGCTTATCGAGTGTGTATCCTGTAACCCTTCTGAATTCATTTAGTAGTTCTAATAGTTTTTTGGTGGCATCATTAGGGTTTTCTCTATATATTATCACGTCATCTGCAAATAGTTAAACTTTTACTTCTCTTTACTAATTTGGATGCCTTTTATTTCTTTTCTTCTGATTGCTGTGGCTAGGACTTCCAGTACTATGCTGAATAAAAGTGGTGAGAGTGGACAACCTTGTCTTAATTCCTGATCTTAGGGGGGAAATTCTCAGGTTTTCACCACTGAGTATAATTTCAGCTGTGGGTTTTTCATATATGGACCTTATTATGCTCAGGTTAGCTCCCTCTAAACCTACTTTGTTGAGGGTCTTTATCATGAAAGGACACTGTGCTTTGTAAGATGCTTTTTCTGCATCTATTGAAATGATCATTTTTTTTAATACTTTCTGTTGTTGTTGTGATGTATCACATTAATTGATTTGCAAATATTGCAGCACCCTTGCATCCCAGAAAGAAATCCCACTTGACTGTGGTGAATTTTTTTTAATGTATTATTGGATTTGGTTTGCTAATATTTTGTTGAGAATCTTTGCATCTATGTTCATTAGAGGTACTGGCCTGTAGTTCTCTTGTTTTGTAGCTTCTTTATCTGGTTTTGGTATCAGGGTATCAGCTGGCTTCATAGACTATATTTGAAAGCTTTCCTTCCTCTTCTATTTTTCAGAATAGTTTGAGAAGAATGCTTGTATAATTCTTTAAATGCTTCTTTAAATGCTTGTAGAATTCACCTGTGAAGCCACCTGGTCCTAAACTTTTGTTCGTTGGAAGTTTTTTGTTTACAGATTCATCTCCCCTGCTGGTGATCAATCTTCAAATTTTCTATGTCTTCCTAATCTAGTCTGGAGAGGTTATATATTTCTTGGAATTCATCCATTTCCTCTTGGTGTTGAATTTGTTAGCATATAATTTTTCATAATAGTCTCATAACCTTTGGTATTCCTGTGGTGTTATTTCTCCTCATTCTTTTCTCATTTTGTTTGAGTCCTCTTTGTTTCTCTCTCTCTCTCTCTCTCTATGAATCTGGCTAAAGGTTTATCAATTTTGTTGATCTTTTCAAAGAAACAGCTCTTGCTTTCCTCCCTTGTTTTTTAGGTTTTTTTTAATTCATGTTTTTCTCTTATCTTTATTACTTCCTTCCTTCTGGTTTTGGGTTTTGCTTGTTATTTTTCTAGCTTTTTTAGGTGTAAAGTTAGATTGTTTGAGATTTTTCTTGAGGTTGGCTGGTACTGCTATAATCTTCCTTCTTAGAACAGATTTTGCTACATCTCAAAGATTCTGGATCATTGTGTTTTCATTTAATTTATCTCCATGTATTTTTTTATTTCTTCGCTGATGCATTCATTGTTTAGTAGCATGTAATCTAAACTCTATGTAGTGTCTTCTTTCCAGATTTTTTCCTGTGGTTGATTTCTAGTTTCATAGCATTGTCGTTGGAATAGATGCAAATACGACTTCAAACTCCTTAAATTTGTTGAGAATTATTTTGTGGCCTAACATGTAATCTATTCTGGAGAATGTTCCATGCGTGCTTGAAAATAATGCCTCTTCCACTGTTTTAGGATGGAAATTTCTGAGTATTTCTTAGGTCCATCTGGTCTGCTGGGTCATTCAAAACACTGTTTCCTTGATTTTTCTCTTTGGATGATCTATCCATTGATGTACATGGGGTGTTAAAGTCCCCTACTATTATTGTATTACTATCAGTTACTCTCTTTAAATATGTTAATAGCTACTTTATGTGTTTGAGTGCTCCCATGTTGAGTGCATAAATATTTACAATTGTTGTGTCTTCTAGTTGGATTGTTATTCCCTTTATGATTACACAGTGTCTTTGTTTCCAGTTATAGTCTTTGTTTTCTTTCTTTCTTTCTTTCTTTTTTTTTTTTTTTTTTAGATTTTAACCTATTTACTTGACAGAGAGAGAGATCACAAGTAGGCAGAGAGGCAGGCGGTTGGGGGTGGGGGAAGCAGGCTCCCTGATGAGCAGAGAGCCCAATGTGAGGCTCGATCCCAGGACCTGAGATCATGACTTGAGCCAAACGCAAAGGCTTAACCCACTGAGCCACCCAGGTGCCCCATGTTTTCAAGTCTATTTGAACTAAGTGGTACCCCAGCTTTCTTTTCACTTCCATTTGCATGATAAACCCTTCTGCATCTCTTCACTTTCAATCCGCATGTGTCTTTAGGTCTGAAATGACTCTTTTGTGGATAGCATATAGGGGTGTTGGTTTCTTATCCATTCTATGATCTTGTGTCTTTTGATTGGATCATTTAGTCCATTTATATTCAAAGTAATTATTGATAGCTAAGTAACAAATAGCAATAAGTACGTGTTTTATGGTTGTTTTGTAGTTCTCTATTCCTTTCTTACTCTTTTTTCTCCTGGTTTGCTGGCTTTCTTTAGTGATGTACTTGGATTCCCTTCTCAGTTTTTTGGCATATATATTACTGGTTTTTGATTTGTGGTTACTATTAGGTTGATATGTAATGTCTTGTGCAAATAGCAGTCTATATTAAGCTGTTGTTTGCTTAAGTTTGAACCCATTCTAAAAGCACTAAATTTTTATTCCTCTCCTCCACCCTGTTTTAGGTATATGGTGTCATACTTTACATGCTTTCATTTTGTGAATCCCTTGACTGATTTTTATAGATATACTTTATTTTACTGGTTTTGTGCTTCCTATTCTTACTCCTGCTTATGGTCTTTCCTTTCCACTCAGAGTCCCATTAACATTTCATGTAAGGCTGATTTAGCGGTCATGAATTCCTCCAACTTCTGTCTGGCAAACTTTCTCTTCTCTCCTCCTATTCTGAATGATAGCTTTTTTGGATAGAGTATTATCGGTCACATGTTTCTCTCTTCCAGCACTTTGAATATATCCTGCCACTCCCTTCTGGCTTCCAATGTTTCTGCTGAAAAATCAGCTGTCTTACAGGGTATTTCTTATATGTAACTATTTTTTTTTCTCTTGCTGCTTTAAAAATTCTTTACCACTGCTTTTTGCCATTTTAATTACCATGTACTTTGGTGTGGACTTCCTTGGGTTGATTTTGTTGGAGGTGATTTGTGCCTCCTGAATCTAGATTTCTGTTTCCCTCTCCAGATTTAGGAAGTTTTCAGCTATTATTTCTTCAAATAAATTTTTCTCCCCCTACCCTTTTCTCTGTCCTCTCTTTCTTGAATCTCTACAATGCAAGTGTTATTACACTTGATGGTGTGGTTGAGTTTCCTTAATCTATTTTCCTTTGTATATTCTTTTTTTCCTTTCAGCTTGATTACTTTCCATTACTCTATCCTCCAAAGCACTGATGTGTTATGCTTCCTCTCATGTACTATTTTTTCCCTCCAGTGTATTTTTGTGTTTTCTCTCTTTGTTGTGTGTCTGAGTCCTTCACTCTTTTCTCCATTCCAATGAATATATTTATGACCATTACTTTAAATTCCCTACCAAGCATATTGCTTTAGCTTTCTTAGGATTTTGTCCTGTCCTTTCATTTGGGACATATTCCTCTGTCTCCTCCTTTTGTCTGTGTCTGTTTCTATGTGTTATGAAAGTCGGCTACATCTGCTCTTGAAAGTCATGGACGTATAAAGTGGTGGTCCTATAGTGCCCTGCATTAAAATTTCCCCTGTTCACCAGATCCTGGAATTTCAGGGATGTCTCCTGTGCATGTTGTGTATGCCCTACTGTTGTGGCTGAGTTGTGTTTGCCTTCGGTCTAGTCACCTTCAAAGACTGTCTGCTTGTTGTGGGCAGGGTTTGGTCCCCGTGCTGTCTGGGGTCCCATGGGCTTGAGTTGGGTCAGCCCTGATGTACGCCAGAGCTATGGTCACACTGAACTATAGGGCATTCTCCCTGTGTTGACCCCTGGGAGGCTTTCATTGGTGGGTGAGGCATTCAGTCAGACCAAATGTCTGCCAGTTGCTGGATTCACAGCTGACTGATGTGTGTGTGGTTATCTTCCTCTCTCCCTGGGGCAGGGGTCACTTTGGAGTGGTGCTGGCCCAGTGGAGCTGCTTGCATAATGCCAAGTTTGTGACACAGCTTTAGCTGAACTCCTGCTTAGTGGAGTGCTTGGGATTCCCAGAAGAACCTGGGAATGGAGTATATTGTTAGCAAGCTAAGTAGAGTATGCACTTTGCTGGTCCTTGTAGGTATCCATTTATCTAGGCTGGGGTTGAGGAAGGTAAATGGCTCCTGATAGCACTTTTGGTTTTGGAGAAGTCTCCTAAAGATCCCTGCCCCTCCAGCACATGTTCTGCAATTAGTAAGTCTTCTCATAGACTCAAACTGCTGCTTCCATGCTGTATCCCAGTAGAGCTGTTTGTTATGCTGTCTCTTTAAGGATGGGGACTGTTTCCTATTGCCCTCTGGCCCTCTAGAGCCAAGCCACAGTTACAAAGTACCAGATGTTGAGCCCTGCTGATTGTAAAACTTGTGAAGTTAAGCCCCTGTGGTTTTCAAAACCAAATGTTATAGGGATTCATCTTCCCTGTGCAGGTGCCCCTTGCCTGGGGTGTCTGGTGTAGGGTCTGCTGTTTTCCTTTCTCCATGCTTGCAGTGTCCCTTCCATGGACAGTGTCATGGGTCAGTTTGGTTTCTGACCTGTCTCTGCACTTCCTACCGTTTTTGATGTGATCTCTTCTCTAGGTTTAGATGTTGAGAGTGTGTTCTGCCAGTTTTCAGATTGTTTTCTGGGTTGCTTACACTGATGTGTGTGTCATCTATGTGTAACTATGGGACAAGGTCAGCTTAGGATCTTCCTACTTGGCCATCTTCCTTGGAAGTTATTTCATTTATTGATCTTCTGGTTGCACCCCTCTGTCTCTGGTAACCTATCACCAATAGGCTGAAAGCTCCACAGAAGTATTCTGTGGGGACTGGGGGGTTAGGCAGAGGGAGAGGGAAAATCTCAAGCAGACTCCACGTGGATCATGGAGCCAGATGTGGGGCTTGATCTCAAGACCCTGAGATCATGACCTGAGCCAAAATCAAGAATCAGATGCTTAACTGACTGAGTCACGCAGGTGCCCCAAGAACATTTTTTAAGACAATATTTTTCTTTCTCTATTAACTAAAAGCATCAGTCTTCAAGACATGCCACTTTTGACAAGTGAAGATATTTATACTTAGATACAGTCCTGGCAGAAACTAAGTTATCTGGGGCACAGTCAGAGCAGCAGAATAGATTTAACCCTTTAAGCATCTCAGCTTTCCAGCATCCACCCTGTGTGTGTCCCACCTCCAAAAGGCTAGCACACTCTGAAAATCCTGCATATTGTCAACATTTGCCTTAAACCAAATTCTTTTTTTTTTTAACCAAATTCTTAAAGAAGCTTTTGCTTTTGATACTCCGTCACACTTACTAGAACTGTATCACATCTATACTAGACTGATTATACTCTGGAATCAGAGAGCATGAAGAGAACTTGACAAGCTCTGAAATAAAAAACTCAGTGATTCTCCTTCAGAAATTTCTTTATACTTCTGCTCAATTTTAAATCTCAGGGATATTGAAAATAGTTTATCTCTTTTAAACGAAATCACAAAGTGAAGCGTTACATTGGCTTACCTTTTTCTTTGACATAGTCCTTTTGCACTTCTGGGATCAGGAAACTATAAACCAACTCAGCAACAATCTCCTCTGACTGAAGCTGAGTTCGACTAAAAAATAAAAAACAAATTAAACTATTTCCTTTGTTGCCTTACTTGAGCTGCTGATTTCTACTCAAGTTCTCCTTATGTGAAGGACTCCACTGCTCAAATCCCACCACTGCCTTTTCCTTGATTAAGTTGTCTGAAATATTATTCTGCCACAGGGCTTGGTTAACTTCATGCAAATTCAGGTTTGATCCTGTCCTTTAGTTAACCTGACTGCCAGGAAAGGTATGTTAGAAATATACTTATGAAGCCAAAACCTTTGGGGTGAAGTCATACTGCACATACTTATTCACATTGCTTTCATGCTTTGTGGTATTGTAAAAGTACATGTTAGTGATCCAGACTGCAGAGGATCACTGAAAATCCTACTCCCAGAGCTCCTGCCATACAAAGGGTTAGGCATGTTGACTTCTAAGGAGTTATGCAATTAAAACAATGGACACTGAAGCAGGAGATATATACTTGTTTCTCCTTGAAGGTAAAATCTTAAGCTCTTGAAAAATACATATCGGTAACAGTAAATGGACTGCCCATCCTGCCTTCTGGTCTCTTGGTACGAACCGGCTCTCCATTTCATAAGCAATGTCATTGATTTCCTTAGCCATCTTCTCAATTTCTGCCCTGGCTTGTTCTTCTGCAGTGTTCTCTTCGGTGTTCAGTATTATGTCTTCCAGATAGGAAGTTACAGTACTTTGGTGAACTTTAATCACCTGCAAAAAATAAAAATGCCTCCTTACTAAGAACAGGAATACTACTGTAAACAAGACAAAAAAATGAACAAACATTGGCTAATGTCTTTTAAGCACATCTATTTCGTTAAGTCAATAGTCCCCTCATTGATCATTCCTTTTTTTTTCCCCCTGTCTGGTCAGTCTGTTTCAAGCCCACCTACCTACCCATTCTGGGCAGGCCCTATCCATCTAGCCCTCTTTATGAGTCTTACTTAGGGTGGGCAATACAACACTGCAGAAAGATCATGGGCCTCAGTCAATAACCCTGTTTTGGATCCTGGCTTTGTTCTTTCCAGTAATGTGACTTGGTCAAACTACCCAACTGTGGCAGAGACTAAGAGGTTATTTCCCAATGTCCTTTCTCTCCTTCCTCTTACATAACAGAGCCCCTGAATTTTAGTTTTGCCAACAGGTGTCTAAAGACTACATTTCCTAGGAACCATAGTTCTGGTTGAGGGAATACACGCAGAAGTCATCCGTGTACTTTCTAAAAAGGATTCTTTTTTTTTTTTTAAGAGAGAGAGAGAGAGAACACAACCAGGTCGGGGAGAGAGAATCTTAAACAGGCTCGAGCCAGCATGTAGCCTGAGGCAGGACTCATTCTCAGTACCCTGAGATCGTGACCTGAGCGGAATCGAGAATTGGACACTTAACTGAGCCACCCAGGTGACCCTAGGAAAGAAAGATTCTTAAAGGGAGAAACCTAGCATTTTTTTTTTTTTCTCTTTTCATGTCTCACATCATGGGGACATAATCCTGGAGCACCAGAAGTCATCTTAAACTGCCATGAGGGCCATGCCTTAAGGACAAAAATGCAGAAAGCTAGAAGGATCCTGGATCTCTGATCAATTTTTGAACTATCATACCCTGGACTGCTGCTTTTTTAAGCTTTCTGAAATTGTGAAATAGAACACACATTTTAAAAAGTGCACAGTGATAGATGTCCTGTGCACTGAATTAGGGTAAAGCCAGTACCCATGTAGCCACTGCTAGAATTCTAGAAGACCGCTATGGGTTCTTCTTGACCACAGACCCTTCCCACTGTCATGACTTTATGGTAAACATTCCCTTTTCTTTACAGTTGTCCTCCCTAAGTATGCAATCATAAATAGCTAGAATATGGATTATAGGTTGTTACACATTGTAGATGATCTGCCACCCCAGTTAAAAGGCTGAACATGACAATATGTAACTCAAAAATTCTTACACTGTGTAGAGGGAGAGCAATCTCTTTGGCTTAAAAAATAAAAACTTGAAGCACACACACAAAACAAATACTATTCAAGAATCAATCCTAATTCCGTAAGAATTGGGTAAATTGGGGCGCCTGGGTGGCTTAGTCATTAAGTGTCTGCCTTCAGCTTAGGTCATGATCCCAGGGTCCTGGGAACAAGCCCAGCATCTGGCTCCCTGCTTGATGGGAAGCCTGCCTTCTCCCTCTCCCACTCCCTCTGCTTGTGTTCCCTCTCTCGCTGTGTCTCTCTCTGTCAAATAAATAAATCCTTAAAAAAAAAAAAAAAAAAAGGAAAGAATTGGGTAAACCCTGAAAATCTCAGATCAAGTAAGAAGATATCAAATGGACACTTTTTATTTTTTTTTTAAACTGAGTATCCACACATACAATTCAGACAGCCCTCTTGGAAAATGTTTAAGATCCAGGTTGGTTCTATCTCTCTTTCCCATGTGGCCCACATTTGGACCAGGGGAAACTCTCACACAGCCTTTGCCTTGACATATTCTGGGTGTGCTAGCCACCCATACAGCCTCATCTATCCCTGGGCAGCCAGCTGGCCCAGCTTCCCTCTTCTCCATTCCCAGGGGGTCAGACACCCTAACTGAAAAAGTACGTATCAAGCTAGCCGATGACTACAGTAAAAGAAACCAACCTCTGGGTGTGTTTTGGTGTGTGTTGGGGGGTGGGGGGGTAGGGGGTGTAACGGGTAGTCACAGCACAGTTCCCTCTAAAGGAATCTTCTTCATAAATCCCCTTCAATTTTAACACTTGAGCTTTTATATCCTTGATGAGGGTGAGTGCTTTGAGATATTATTAGCTCCTTGGACTTCCTCTGAATTTACATCCTGCTCACTTTGGAATTTCATACTCATTAGGTCTTGGTCAGAATTCTAACTTACCAACCTGGTGCTCTAGTTTATATCTTTAGCCGAAACCTCTCTTCTAAATTCCATTGTGGCTATCCATCTGCTGAAATGACACCTCCACTAGAATGTCTCAAGCCTAATAAAAATCAAATTTTTGATTCTACCCCTGCCCCTAAATTAATTCCATGCTCCACTTTCCCACATCTAAAAAGCTATTTGCTCTCAGCCATCCAGCTGCGCCCCCCACTTGCCTCCTTAAATATCTGGTCCTCCTCCCGCAGGCGCCTTTGCTCGACTTGGCGCCGACCACTCTCTTCAGCTTCTCGCATCCTCCGCTGCCGCTCAGCCAGCATGGCAAAAGCATGGATCCTCCGCTCTTCCTGTAGTCTCACCAGCTCTTTGGACAGGAAGTCAAACATGTCTGCCAGCACCCTTCCTTCCAGTCCAGCCAAATGGTTTTCGACCAGTGAGACCTGAAAAACAATAGTACATTTTTAAGGATACAAATTCTACTAAGCATGTGGATGTGTATGGAGGGATGCTGGATTACCCAGAACTCCTGACAGTCACTTCATTTTCAGAATACACTTAGTGTTTATTAGGAATATTATCACTAGGTTGGCATCACCCCAACGATTCTTTTCTTTTCTTTTTAAAATATTTATTTATTTATTTATCTATCTATCTATCTATCTATTTATTTATTTATTTATTTATTTATTTATTTATTTGACACAGAGAGAGAGAGAGGCCACAAGTCGGCAGAGACAGGCAGAGAGAGATGGGGAAGCAGGCTCCCCGCTGAGCAGAGAGCCCGATGCGGGGCTCGATCCCAGGACCCCGAGATCATGACCTGAGCCGAAGGCAGAGGCTTAACCCACTGAGCTACCCAGGCAGCCTGGCCCCAAGGATTGCTTAGTCTGTCACTGACAGATTACAGTCCTCAAATTATGAGGGGGATTTAGCAAAACATTTGTTAATACCCACACAAATTATTTTTTTTTCCATTTTTATCCAGAAGGTAAAGTACTTCTATCTTCCCAGATATGAAGGGAAATGTCAAGGTTTTTTTTAAAAATTTTTTTGGAGTTCAATAAAATAGAACCTTCTAGAAATTCACTCATGATACCTTTTAATTTTTTAACGCTTGGTCCTTTGAAACAAGTTTGGGGAATTCTAAGGTCTTGAATAACATGAAAGTAGAAACTGTGGTACCATATTCTTTTAAATAACTTCAAAGTCATTAAGAACTATCTTTGAAACAGAGCAAGAAAAAGCTACAGGTCTATGTAATCATTGAGGTAAAGTTGGGGCCTGGAGTTCTCTGGCAGGAATAAGCCACAGTATCTATTTATGGATCTGTCTGTCCTGGCTTTGACACAGAGAATAAAAGTGTTTAGGAAGATTGAATCCTTTGCAACTTCATCCCGTTCCTTTTCCTATCCTCCAGTTTAAGGGAAAGGGCTCATCTCCCAGTTATACGCTCCCTCAGTCCTGACAGTTCTTCTGTGCTGTGTTCTTCTCTGGTTTGTCTTTGAAGGGAGGAAACCCACAAAGGTCTCAAAGATGATGAGGCTGTGGGAGACTGTCATTCAAGCGTGGACGTTAGCGCCAACACCCTCCCTCACCTCCGCCCAGCCCGCACATACTTTCTAACCACAAAGTTCAGCTTTACTTATATGACAGGAGGAGGTGGAAAGAAAGGGCCACACTAAGAGTGCCTCACTGCTCCTTACATTTATCCACAGTGGTCATTCAGCCCAGAGACCACAAACAGATTCTCTCCTTGTCTCAGGATCACAAGCTCCCTCCGTTGGGGGGCAGATGCAACCCTTAAAATCCCAAATGGCTACCTGTTTGTGTCCAACCTTCTCCTTCAGCAGGAAATTTGAGTATGCTAAGGGAGTACAATCTAATTTGAAAATTAAGTAAAAATCTTTAGGAAGGTGATTTTGCTGTGGTCATATCACGCAATGCATTACATAATTGGGAATTGTGCATTTTCTGTACTATGCCCCAAAGAAAATATAAGAGGAGAAAAGGAGAGGATCAGCTGGAGGTAGATGTGAGTTGCCCCCTCCCTCAGACTCCTGTGTATCAGTGGTGTATCTAGGTACAGCAGAAGGTAAGCAGGGCGAGTCCTTTGTTAAGGGACAGCTCTTCCTGTTAACAACTCCTTCAGCTCTTAGCTGAGATGGTATCAGTCAAGTGTTTACCTATGAACTGGGACACATGAGTGAAAAAGCCTGGGCTGGCTTAGGTATACCTGCTAAAGTCTATAATCAGAAACTTTGAAGGGCCAAGGAGGGCATTTTTCCATCCAGTTCTTGGGTCCTGGTGTTTCTAGGCCATTCTTTTCCCATCTGCACAGAAGCGCAGCCTTGTCTCTGTCATTTTGAGGGCTCTGAGACCTCCAGATTCAGAAACTCTAGTGTCCACATTCCATTCTTCTTTCTCTGTCCCTCTGTTGGGTCTCACAGACTGTGGCTTTCTTCCTCCCTTCTCTACACCATCAACCCCAAACTCAGCATCTACAAGCCTGGTGTCATGGGAAAGGAGTAACACACTCATTCTCAAGCTGCCTACCATTTATGCCCAGTCCCACATGGCACAAGTGTTGTGTACACTACTCAGGGTGGGTCATATTAACTCCACTATTAGCTTTCTTATAACACAAGACTCTGCAAATGGATTCTTTTTCACACTGATTTAGAGATAAGTGGGAGAGATAGTAAAAGTATGTCTACTCTATAGTCAGAAACATTGAAAACTGTATACATGGACAAATGCTGTAGGAAAACATTTACAACTTTTGGGGAAGAGCTACAATGAGCAGCTGTTGTCAGGTGACACTGACGAAAGTCACAGGATACCAAATACCATGAGATAACAACATATTTTAGATGTGGTTTAACCAGCATGCACTATGAACAGCTCCAAAACTTATAAACAAGTGCTGCTTTTCAAAATAAGTCTTATGTCTTTTTTTTTCTGCCTTTACTACTTTTCATTCTGTTGAGCCCCCATTCTACTGAGTAGAATAACCAAATATTTAAGAAAATTGGAAGGGAGCACCTTTTTAAAATGTGGTGGGGTTTTTTTTTTTCTTTTGCAAATAAAATAAGACCACACCCAGTTCAGCAAGGGCACATCCCATTCCAATTCTGGACTGCTGGTGCAGTCTATTATTTAAAAACACCAACTGTGACAGAGTGATGGGGTTGGGGGGGGTTCTTTTTTGTCATTTCATTTACTGTTGTTGTAATGCCGCCTGCCCAATAATAAAAATCTGGGGAGATGACATAACAAGAAAGAAAAGGAAAGAACCTTGTGCTCATGCAAGTTCCTCTGCCGCTGCAAGGCCAGCGTCACTTGCTTCTCGGCTTTCTTCAGCAGCCTGTCGTCCTCTTGTAGTGCGTGGCTGGTGCGCAGCTCCTGGATCAACTCCAGCCGCTTTTCCTTCCCTTCAAACATCTGTATCAAATCAAATCAAATCAAATCAAAAAGAGACTTGTAAGTTAGCATCTCCTGTGCGGGACCCTAAGGCTCCTGCAGTGACTGGTGAGGGACTGGTGAACGGTGGGTTCGGTTCTGCCTTCTCCGCAGAGCAGGGGTGTTCCACAGGGCTTGGAGCTCTGCGTTCTTTTCTACACCTCCAGCTGCTCAGGTGGAGAAAGAGCTTACTTAGCAGTTGTTTACTCAGTTTCTCAAAATGCCTCTCAAAGACAAGGTGGTTTCTATAGGGTCATATTAAGAAACCAGATCCTCCCCTTCATTTTCTGTGCTCCTTCCCAAAGATGCCTGAGGATGCTCTTTTTCATAGCCATGCTTTCTTTTCCAAGAGATCTGCCCGCGGTTCGTAATACGTAATCTGCTGTGACGTTTTTCCTGGGGAAATACTCAAGGAGAGGGGAGAATAATGTTGAACACAGATGCTCACCCGGCTTCCCTGGACATACTAATTCTATATGAGTCTCTTACGAGTTACAGCTGTATGAGGAGGAAAATTTTTTTGCTGGTGCTTTGTATCAGTCCATTTTAAAATTGAAGTGTGCTTGCACAAATAATGTGGTGAAGTCTTTACAGTCAGGAAGACCAGAGTTGAATTTGCTAGTAGTTAATATAATCTCAGACTCACATCACTTGCCTATAAAATGGGGTAACTGATAGAAAAAACTGAGATGATAAACGTAAAGCAAAGAATATATAATGTGAGCTTATAGTATGGGTTCAAAACTGTAGTTAGCATTATTTAGCTATTTATTATTCAGGTAATGCTAGCTATATACAAACTCAAATAATTATGATATTGTGGAAAATTAGGGAATCCATTTAGTCTATGATGCCTTAATAGTCAAAATTCAGAAGCACGGGGCTGGCTCAGTTGATAGAGCATGCAACTCTTGATCTTGGGGGGTAGGGGTCATGAGTTCAAGCCCCATGTTGGGTGTAGAGATTACTTAACTAAATAAACTTTTTATAAAATAAGTCGAAATTCAGGTAAGAAAATTGTTGGATTTAGTGATTCTAAGGAAGATATTAATTTCACTTTGCCTCGGTTACAACTGTGACAAACAGCAGGCAGGTCCTTTCTCTCCCTGACATTATGCCACCCACTTGGACGAACTCTGACAGTAGAAGGGAATGGGTAGGTAATTCAAGAGCATACAGTTCCATCAGACAGCAGGGTGTAAGAGGGAATTCACCCCAAGGAACCGAGTACATATGCCTTCTATAAATCTATTCTCAAAGGAGAAGCACAGGACCAGTGGTTGGACTGTACACACCATGTTCTGAACGGCTCTTCCCCGGAGTAACTTTTGAAGGTAGATCACAGCCATCTCTATATCTTCTTCTTCCTAAAAGAACAAAGTGAGAACCAAGCAGGTTGAGAAGAGTAGCGGTCAGCATCAAATATTTTTTTGAAGACTTAGATCAAGCAAAAGAGACTGTGCTAGATGCCAGAAGGATTTAAAGAGAAATAAATAAGGCCTACACTCATTGAACATATAGTATTTTAAATGTTACTTCCTGTATTGTTAAAATTATTTTTTTTATCATAAGACATCATTAAAAAATCATATCAAATGCAAAAAACTCACTCTATCCCTACAAATTAAGTCATTTTCATTTTCCTATACTCCTTTCTAGCAAAATCTTTCTTGAAGCAGCAAGTATTGCTTATAACATCCTTTTTGCAATAGTTTTTTCATGTTTGTTCATGAGTAGACAAGGAATACAACTAGTCTATGTTGGAGTCTAGAGTAAGGTGCTTCTCTCAAGAATTTAGAAAAGCTGGTAAAATCAGAATGGACAAGATTAGCCATCTACAAAAATCACCTTAAGTAACTATATACCAAAAGAAGAAAGCAGAGCCTGCAAATTGACTTAAAGTGCCCCTGAATGCAAGAGAAAGCAACAGAAATTAACAGCATGAACACATGCGAAAGACAATGTGAACCACAAGGAGTGACTGGCACAAAGCCTAGAAGCACATCCCAGAAGCACATCCCGGGCAGTCAGTGGGAGTACTGGAGCAGGGTCTCCGCACAGGTGGCCCTTCAGAGGCACTAATGAGACCTCCTGCCAATGTTCCTCCCTCTGACAATGCACAACGACCTTCTGAATTCAATCTGGCGTCTTGTGAGAACTGCCTATACTGGGAGATAGTGGGCTGAGGAGAAGGACTGCTAAGAAGAATATCCTCCTCTACAAGGCAGGCAGTAGTCCTTCTCTCAAGCAACACATCTGTACTGTGGCATCTCTAGCACTTTCTTGTGGGGGTGCAGAAGCTGCTAAGTCCAAGTCAGTCCTAAATCCTGACTGACTCTGGTACGTTGCCCAAACTAAGTTTGGAGACCTATGAAGGTGAAGTATGACCCTGGTCAGGGTGAACTCTTGGAGCCAGTCCTACCTCAGAAGCCAGCCTATCCTCATGACATCGCTGGCATTTCCCTCCTTTCTGACTCCAGCTCATAGCCACCTCCCCATGGGCAAGATGGTTATGGTAACTGATCATCATTTCATCTTTTTTTATTTGACACACATGAGGATTACCTTCTGATGCCCATTTTTCTTAGGAAGATTTCATTTTGCTTATTTGTGTGGGTCTGATGTTTGAAGCATAAGAAGAAAAGCCGTAAGTCAGAGCTTGAAAAGGTAACCCTGTTAAGTTAGGTTTGTTTTTAACCCAAAGTATAAGAATAAACAAACAGCAATACTGAATTTAGCATTTCAAATAAAGTTTCAAACTTACATTGGAACTCATTTCCAAGGTTGGAGTTGGAAGCCGAGGTTGAGGTAGAGCCTTTCTTTGAAGAAAGCGCAAAACTTTCTTTGGTTCAAGAACTCTATTCTTCTTATCCAGTATTGCCTGAAATCACACCAACCAGCGTCATTTCTTACCTCTGTTTTTCTTCCACTACTCAATCTAGGCCACAGATCGAGTATCAATCAGAAATAATCTTCACTATGGTTATGCTATGACAGTTTGAGAAGGGCCAAAACTGGGGGCTTGTTTAACTGGTATGATATTCCTAAACATCAGCTAACATTGAATAAACCAAGCACATATTCTAGGTTTATCCATTTTAGTCAAAGATTTGGGGAATTAAAAAAATTTTTTTTGAGATTTTGAAAGGTTTTGTGGTGTGTATGCAAGCAAAACCTCCAACTCCTATTCTTCCACAAGAGCCAATTAGCTATTTCAAGTTAAGTGCCTGGGTGATAGAAAATTTCCCTGTGCCACAAATGACAGAAATATTTGGTATGTTCTGTTGTTATGGGGGAACTGAGGAGCATTAAATGGCAATTGTCTCCTAGTGAAGAAAGAGCTTTCCTTTGACCATGAAGGCCTGCACCTCACTTTTTCTGAAAATGAACTTTTCTTGAGAAACAGTGTGTGCGTGTGCTTTGATTTCAACATACATTTTTACTGATTTTACTTTTAGTCACCAGAAGTCCCCCAAATTATATATGACATAAGGTTTTGTTCATTGTTTCTATTTTCAGCCATAGGGGGAGACTTGTAACTTAAAAGTATCAAAAAAACTGGGGCGCCTGGATGGCTCAGTGGGTTAAAGCCTCTGCCTTCGGTTCAGGTCATGATCCCAGGGTCCTGGGATCGAGCCCCACATTGGGCTCTCTGCTCAGCAGGGAGCCTGCTTCCTCCTCTCTCTCTCTCTGCCTGCCTCTCTGCCTACTTGTGATCTCTGTCTGTCAAATAAATAAATAAAATCTTAAAAAAAAAAGTATCAGAAAACCTGATCTCTGTCTTTTAAAAATCATATTTTAGAATGCTTTTCATCATATGATTTTTATATTAGTTTTCCCACAGAAAACAGAGAGAAGTGACAAAATAAGCACTAAACCAAAACTTGAAATTAATAAAAATATTCAAGTTCAGTAAAATTTGAAACCGCATGAAATTATTGTGGTTTTAACAGAACCCTCTGAGTTTCTACAAAATGAAACTGACACCAAATACACAACAGCTCTAATATATAACAGCTCTACAATAACCACAACTATTGAATCAACAGAAAGCAGCAGCAGTCTAAAAAATAATAATTTTAAGCTCAGGCATCTCTTGAGTGCATTGCCTTAAACAGCACCACATGAAACCATCTTAAAACCAATCATTCATAATATGTTGGTAGAGATCTAGGAAAACAGGCACTCTCACACACTCAGCAATTAGTACATCATTTATGTAAGAAAATTTATCAGCATCCATCGAAACTATAAATGCAGGCATATTGTGGGTCAGCAATTCATGTCTAGGAATTTTCTTCTAGATATGTTGCTCATACATGTACCAAATTATATGCAAATAAGATCACTCAATATAGTATTTTTTTTGATACAAAAAACTTGGGACAATATAAATATCCATCAAGTGGGGAGTGGGTAGACATGGTACATTTATATGATGAAAAATCTGTAAAAAATGATGTAATACAATTATGGGATGATCTCCAACATATATTAAATAATAAAAGCACAGACAGACAGTGTGTATTATGTATTATTTGTGTAAAAAAATTTAAGAAGATACTCATAGGTATTTTTATTTGTTCTTACATATTTCTAAATACACACATATATACATGTGTATATTTCTCTATAGATATGAATATATTTGCTTGTAAGATATCTCTGGACAGAAAGATATGAAACTAAAAAACACTGGTGGCCTCCAAAGAAGGAACTGCATAGCTGGGAGACAGGGATTGAAGATTTACATTTAATATTTTTGTATAATTTATGAATTTTGAACTATGTGGATATTTTTCCCAGTCAGCAAATAAATTCTAAATATAAAAGAAAAGAAACAAATAATTTAAATTTTGGAAAAAAGGCAATTCATTTTCACAGTTAAGGGAAAAATGTTTGGTCAAGAAGTCTAATGAAAAGTATAATAAAACCAACAAATAAAAGTATATGAGAATCCCTTCAATCTGTCTTATTGTCTTGAAAGGTAAAGCTCTCGGGAGGGGGAATATGAGTGAATATGAGAATATCAAGGAAATGTTGTTACCAAACAATACATTTTAACATGCTTAAAAGACAAATACATTAGGCAACTGAGTTCAATCCATGATTTTCATAAATAGAAGAAAGAACTCACTGGTACACTCTTTAATCTCCTTTAGGACATAAGTAATTTGACAAGTCTTCAAAAATATATTCCAACCTAAATTACTACCAAGAATAGCCTGAAAATACTGTACTGTGGAAATTATTTTAAACTATTCTAGATATTTCTCCTCTATGGTTACTGTGACATAGCTCATAAAGTATTTTTTAAGCCTTATACCACCTGTACCTTTATATTTCTGATTCTAGATTCTCAAAATAATGTAACCATAAGACAAAGTAAATACACTATCTGGACATAAATCTAATATTTAGTGACTCTCTTCAATTCAAACCAATATTCCAGACTGACAGACACCATATAATGGCATCTCATCCCAAAGCCAAGAGGACAGATTAAAAACAAGGACTGTAGAAGAATGTGAATCCTCTGACATCAGCTACAACAAACATTAAACACAGCCCAACATCTAGCCAGATTAATATAAATGCCACACTATAGTCTATTTACCTCAGTTACTATTGTTTGATAACAGATGTCAGGCTATCAGCAAAAAAATTAAAAGGCATTACAAAGGCAAGGAAAAAAATACTCTAAAAAGAGAAGTAACCATCAGAACCAGAGTCAGATATGATATACATGTTGGAATTATCAGACAGAAAATTTAAAATAACAATGATTACTATGTTAAGGGCTCTAATGGAAAAGGAAGATGACAAACAAGAACAGATGAGTAATGTAAGCAGAGACTGAAACCCAAAGAATCAAAAGGTAAGGCTAGAAGTCAAAACACTATAACAGAAATGGAGAATGCGATCAATAGGCTCATTGGTAGACTCAACACGGCTAAAAAAAGATAAAAAAAAAAAAAGACTCCAGGAACTTGAAGATATGTCAATACAAACTTCCCAAACTGAAATGCAAGGAGAAACAAAGAAACAGAACAGAACATCTAAGAATTGTGAGACAATATCAAAAAGAGTAATATGTGTAAGTGGAATACCAAATGGAGAAGAAAGAGAGAATGTAGAATAAATATTTGAAATAATAATGGCTGGAAACTTGCCTAAAGTAATAACAAACACCAACCCACAAATCCAGAAAGCTTAGAAAACATTAAGCAAGACAGGTACCTTAACACACACACACACACACACACGCACACCCCAGGCATATAACATTTAGAGAAAGACAGAGAAGTCTGAAAGAAGATAGAAAACACACCTTCGCTACTGAGGAATTAAGATTAAAAATTACAGTGGAATTCTAGTCAAAAAACAGCTATGCAGGATGCCTGGGTGGCTCAGTCAGTTAAGCATCTGCCTTCAGCTCAGGTCATGATTCTGGGGTCCTGGCATCAAGTCCTGCATCGGGCTCCCTGCTCACTGGGAGTCTGCTTTGGCTTCTCCTTGTCCCTCCTCCCTGCTCATGCTCTTGCTCACTCTCTCTCTAATAAATAAACAAAATCTTTAAAAAAAAAAAAAATCCATGCAAGAGTGAAATATTTGAAGTGTTGGAAAAAAACCCCGCCAATCTAGAATTCACTCAATAAAATCATTATTCAAAACTGAAAAGATCACAATTTTAAATTTACCTGTTTCAAAGGATACTATCAAAGTAAAAACACATCCCACAGAATGGGAGGAAAATCTGCAAATCACATCTGACAAGGGAACAGTCCTCAGAATATATACAAAACTCCTACAACTCAACAGTAAATAGACATTAAAAGTAATGTGTATTATAAACAATAAAAAGACAACCCAATTAAAAAATAAGCAAAGGATCTGAATAGACATTTCCCCAAAAAAGATATGCAAATGACCTGGAGGGCCTGAGTGGCTCAGTCGGTTAAGCATCTGCCTTTGGGGGGCACCTGGGTGGCTCAGTGGTTTAAAGCCTCTGCCTTCAGCTCAGGTCATGATCCCAGAGTCCCGGGATCGAGCCCCACATCAGGCTCTCTGCTCAGCGGGGAGCCTGCTTCCCCCTCCTCTCTCTGCCTGCCTCTCGGCCTGCTTGTGATCTTTCTCTGTCAAATAAAAAAAATCTTAAAAAAAAAAAAAAAAAAAAAGCATCTGCCTTTGGCTCAGGTCATGATCCTAGGGTCCTGGGATCAAGCCCTGCATCGGGCTCTGGCTTGGCAGAGAGCCTGCTTCTCCCTCTCCCCTCTCTGTCCCTCCCCCGGCTTGTGCTTTCTCACTCTCTTATGCTGTCTCTCTCTCGCGCAAATAAATAAACAAAATCTTAAAAAAAAAAAAAAGATGTACATATGACCAAAAGGCACATGAAAAAGGTGCTAAAATTCATTAATCATTAAGACAAATGCAATTCTAAACCACAATGAGATACCATGCAGGTATCTCACTGGGTGAGCTAGGATGGCTATAATAAAAAAGATGGGCAGTAATAAGTGAGGACAAAAATACGGAGAAATCAGAATCCTCATACATTCTTGGTGGGAATGTAAAACAGTGTAGCCACTTTTGAAATAGTCTGGGAGTTCTTCAAGAAATAAAAGAGTTACCTGGTGACCCAGGAATTCCATTCCTAGGTATATTGCCAAAAGAACTGAAAAATTTATGTCCACACAAAAATCTGTACACAAATGTGCAAAGCACCATAGTTTATAATAGATAAAAAGTAGAAACTACTCAAATTTCTATCAACTGTATCAATTGATGAGCAGGTAAACAAAATGTGATTTATCCACATAATGGAATATCGTACAGTCATACAAAGCATTAAGGTACCTACTACAACATGGATGAACTTTAAAAACATTGTGCTAAGTTAAAGAAGCTAGACACAAAAGGCCATACATTGTCTGATTTCATTTATATGAAATGTTCAGAATAGGCAAATCCATAAAAAGAAATATTAGTGGTTGCTGGGGGATAGGGAGAAGAAGGCAATTAGGAGTGACTGCCAATGGGTATGGGTTTCTTTTGGGGATAATGAGAATGTTTTGGAATTAGATAATGGTGATGGTTGAACAACCTTGTGTATATGTATACTAAAAACAACTGAATTGTTTATTTTAAAAGAGTGAATTTAATGGTATGTGAATTATCTAAAAAAAAAAAATCATACAGAAGAAATAAAGACTTCCTGAAACAAACAAAAACTGAGAGTTTATTGCCAGGAGACCTTCCTTATAATAAATGTAAACCAAGTTCTCCAGTTGCTCCAGGTAGGAGCAAAATGACATAGGTCATAAACTTGCATTCCTATAAAGGAACAGTGCCATAGAAAGAATAAATGAAGGTAAAATAAAGTATTTTTTCTTATTTTTAATTGATCCAAAAAATAACTGTTAAAGCAATGAGAGTAAGAATATATTGGTTATTATAGCATATGGATCAGTGAAATGAATGACAAGAATGCCACACGGACAGTAGGGATGAACGGGGAATAATCTGCTATAAGGGACCTACACTGCACGTAAAGTGACAGTATTATCTGAAGGTGGACTTAGATTATTTTATATGTAAACTCATATACTAGTTCACAAGACAAGCCTCACTAAGTTTCAAAGAATAGGGATCCTTGACCATAGAGCAAAGGAGTTAGAAGTTAATTCAAAAATGAGTTAAAATTCCTGCATATTTGGAAATTTAAAAACTTAAACACTCACAGGTTCAAAAACCATAACACGTTTTAAAAAATTAGATACTAATATTGATAAAATCAAAACTAATGGAATATACCAAAATCAGTGTTTTGAAGGAAATGCTTACCCTTCAATACTTTTATAAAACTGATGACTGCCTGAAAATTAATGAGCTACATGACTACTTTAAGGAAAAGAACAACAAAACAAAAAGAAAGAGGAAAGATGTATATGAATGGGAGTTAATGTGACTAAAATATATATATATTGTAGAGAAAATCAACAAAGTAAAAATTTCATTCTTTGGAAAAACAATACCAAGGAAATTAATAAGCCTCCTGTAAAACCAAGTAAGGAAAAAGAGTGAAAGCAAAAATAAATAGTATTACAAATGAAAAAAAATAGGCAGGACTATAGATATCACAAACACTAAAAAGATTTTAAATAATACTATCAACAACCACATGCCAAAAAATATGAAAAGTTAGGCGCAAAACACTTTATAAGGAAAATGTAATTTACCAGGGCACCTGATTTGCTTAGTTAATTCAATGTCTGACTCTTGGTTTTGGCTCAGGTCACAATCTCAGGGTAGTGAGATCAAGTCCCGCATTGGGCTCTGCAGTTGGGCATGGATCCTGCCTAAGATTCTCTCTCTACCTCATTATCTGCCCCTCTCCTGCCCCTTTCTTCTCTCCCTCCATAAAAAATAAAAATAATAATAAAAAAGAAATTAAAAAAAAAAGAAAATATAATTTACCAAAACAATGCGGACAGTTCTATAAGTAGTGAGGAAACTGAAGAAGTAGTTAGAATTTTCCCATGAAGAAAACATCAGTCTCAGATAATTTTAATATGAGTATTCTACCGAATTGAAGGACTAGATCACTTTAAAGTTAAACTCTTTCCAAAAGTAGAAAAGAAGGAATACTCTGCAGTCATTTCAGAAGACCTGCATTACTCTAACACCAAAGCCATATGGAGTCAAAATGAGAGGAAAAATAAGGTTGTTTCACTCATGAATATGGAATCAAAATTCTGGAAAACATATTAGTAAATCGAATCCAACAATGAATTTTTTTTCTTTTTCAAATTTTTATTTGAATTCTAGTTAGTTAACATATAGTGTAGTATTGGTTTCAGGAATAGAATTTAGTGATTTATCACTTACTTATAACACACAGTGCTCATCATAACAAGTGCCCTCCTTAATACCCAACAGTGTATTAAAAATAAAACATCTTGGGCACCTGGGTGGCTCAGTGGGTTAAGCCTCTGCCTTTGGCTCAGGTCATGATCTCAGGGTCCTGGGATCAAGCCCTGCATCAGGCTCTCTGCTCAGCAGGGAGTCTGCTTCCCCCTTTCTCTCTGCCTGCCTCTCTGCCTACTTGTGATCTCTCTCTCTGTCAAATAAATAAATAAAATCTTTAAAAAAAAAATCTTATCCAAGTTAGGTTCATTCTCAGTATGTAAGGATAGACTGTTCGTTAAAAAAACAAAAACAAAAACATAAATGTTCCCTATTCAATAATTTAAAAAATATATAATTACCTCAATAGATACAGATAAAACATGTGATAAAATTCAGCATGAATACATGATTAAAAGCTTTAGTAAAACAGGAATAGAAGAGAACTTCCATACCCTAATAAAGAGTATTTGAAAGAAACTCTTACAGAAAGTGAAAGAATAATGAACACCGAGTTCAGAATGGGTAAACGGAGATGGGGTGATGAGGTGGGAAAAAAAAAACCACATAGATATATGTGAATTATTGTCAAAGTCCTTATTTATTTATTTATTTATTTATTTATTTATAGAGAGAAAGGGCGATGCGCACCTTGGTGGGGTGGGTAGAGGCAGAGGAAGAGGGAGAGAGAGAATTTTAAGCAGGCTCCCCATCCAGCATGGAGCCACAGTGGGGCTCTATCTCAGGACTCTGAGATCATGACCTGAGCTGAAATCAAGAATCAGACGCTTTACCAACTGAGCCACCCAGGCGCCCCAAGGTCTTAATTTTTATATTGATATAGGCTACCGTGGATTCTTATGCTATGCCCAAAGCCAAATGAACAAACAAATGCATGAGCCAATGATGAGATTATCATGAACCAGTGTGTCTCCAATGGCAATTTCTGAAGATCGCATTTTCTGGAAACTTGTACCACATGCAAGTACTCCAGCCCCACCCCTGACCTACTCAATCAGAAACTTTGAGGGGTGGGCCCAGCGACATGTGTTTTAAGAAGCCCTCCAGGTGATTGCGATGCATGCTAAAGAACGGAGTAGCATGATCACAAATCACGAATTCTAGTGTCTGTGCACTTATAGTCCAACTAACAAAAGGGAAGTACAGCTGGGGGGTGCTGTGTAACTTGTTTCATGGAGATAACCACTGCACTTTCTCATTTAGTTGAGCTTTAAACCAGATGAGAAAGGACTTGAACGTGACTCCCTTTCTTCTTGATGCCCCCGTAACAAATCTAAAAGGGAGAAAATGAGGCCTATTACACTATTAAAACCAGCAGTAATTCCTGATACTAGGAACTTGCTATACCTCAATGTAGTGGCAGATTTTATTATGTAGATCCAAAGTCAGAACCACTTTTAGGAAGTAACATGATAACAACAACAACAACAAAAAGGAAGTAGCATGACTTCTGCAAATGGGGAGGACAGCCTCCAACAATTTTCCTACAGTTTGAAACAAGGAAAAAACATTGGTTCAACACAGCGCGGGCAACTTCCGGAAGATAAAAGTCTGGAGAGGAGAAAAGTTGTAGAGTTATGTGCTGAGAACTACTGGACACTGCAGTTTTGGAGATGAAGTATTTCACTACAGAAGTCCCACTAATAGCTCTTGTCTACAAATAAGTCTTATACCTTATGAACCTCTGCCAACTCATGGTCCATCCTTGCTGCCCTCTTGAGAAAACCAGCTTTCGTTGTAGTGACTTTTGGCTTTGGCGGTCTGATTCGGGGTTGTGTCACAAAATCTGGGAGACGTGACTCAAGTTCAACTAATCCTACAGGAAGGAAGTACATATTTTTAGTATTCAGTGATTAAATTTCACGTTTTGAGAGCATATTGTTAATTTTAGTAGCTGTTTGCTAAGTGGTTTCATTTAGAATTACTGATAAGATAGAGCTCACATAATTGAAGTGGCCCCAAAATGTAAAGCAAATTTCTACATAATTAATGTTCTCATGTTCTTGGTGATTTAGACTACAAAATGAAAAATGCATTCTTTTTTAAAAAAGATTTTATTTCTCAGAGAGAGAGAGAGAGAGAAAGAGCACATAAGGGGATTGGGGCAGATAGAGAAGCAGACTCACCACTGAGCAGGGAGCCCAATGTGGGATTTGAACCCAGGACCCTGGGATCAGACACTTAACAGACTGAGCCACCCAGGGACCCTGAGAAATGCATTCTAATTAAATATTTCCCTACAAAAAAGTATTAAGTTCTATGACAATAACCAACAGAAAATTAGTGACCATATGATATATGGGACCACCAATTTTTGGTCGCTATACACCAGTTTATTGTATTCTGCTCTGGAGATGATCAGCCAGAGCTACAAGTTCAACAGTGTGACCATCAATTCATGATCTTGGCCATGTATATGCTTCAACTTGTCAATTAAATTTAAATAATCTAAATGAGCCTCTCCGGGACTTGGCAAGAGGTATAGTCCTCTCTATGAACTTGTCCCCTAGTTACCCATTTCCTTGCCCACTAGTTTACTAATAGTTCTTTTTAAAGGGCTGATTTCATGATATATTCCTTGTTTACTTTGAAAAACCGGTATAAAAGCTTTTTCAGTTTCATTTTTGTGACATTGAACATGCTTAAATGTTTAGTAGGTAAAAACAGATATATATTTATTTGGATCTTAGGAGTTTTTATCGGTTTGTATGTACTCCTATTAATAACATTAAATGTGTTCATTGCTATTTCTTGAAAATATTTTTATTTGTTGTTTCGCCTTTAATCTAATACTTCTCTTTTAGTACTTTAATACTCCTCTTATACTGGACTTGTAATTATGTAAATTGCTTACCTTCATAGGTGTTGAGATAGTGGTTTTTTACTACAAAGTCCTCTGAATTGTTGTCAGGGAAACGACCAAGACGAGACAGAGGTCCATAGACCTGTGATGCATAATCACAATAATCCCTGATGATATTTCTTCTCTCCAACTTTCCTTCTATATTCTTTCTTTTTCCCACAAGTTTTCTGATTGCTACAATAAAACATACCTCTGTGACTATCTTCACAGTGTTGTTCTGAACAAATGCATAATAATAAGCCAGTTCTACTTTTAGTCACAGGGAAGCTACTGAACTGACTGAATTTCATGATGACCGCTCACTGCAGCCAGGTCTGTCATCTCACAGCCCAGGTCATCATGAGACAAGTGGGAGCAACAGAAGCTGAGTCAGTTAGTGTCCTCAGTTGGTACTCATCAAAAGTCTTTTATAAGTGCATTCCAAGCTCTGAGGTAAGAGCTTACAAAAACTTACTTACAAAAACTCAGGAAGAGTTTTGTCAAGCTAATGAAAGAAATTCAAAGTAACCAAGAAAGACATGGTCAGTGGAGTTCTGGAGAATTATTTTCTCCTGGGAAAATAACTGCAAGGGAAGGAAGACAACAGGTTCTTCAATAATCTCTTTCTACCTTGCCTAACAACAGAATAAAACACAATATATCCCAGCTTGGAGCTTTCAGAACTTTTTGGCCGTCAGATGGAAAAGGCTCAGCTGTGCACACTGGGAGTTTACTCAGCTGAGGAGTTGTGCTACCTCTCCGCCTATCACAGATCCACCCCCCAGGGTTCCACACTGTGCACTCACGATGGGTGCAAACCCATACTGTGGGACGGCAAAGTCTTACTGTAAGAGGCGGCTGCATGTACTACTGCTGCCTTGTGGGCATTTATGTTTGATTCTCCACACTTTTGTGTGTGACGTGGGGTTTGGGAATTAAACAAAAAGTTTATATTTTGTTATTTATCTTTTTTTATTAGTTTCAGAGTAGAGGTCAGTGATTCATCAGTAGCATCTAACACACGGTGCTCATTATCTCAAGTGCCCTCCTTAACGCCCATCACCCAGTTACCCCATCCCTCTACCCCTCCCCTCCAGCAACCTTCAGTTTGTTATTTATCTACAAAAGTTAGTCAGCTCATCATTAGTTAGATCAAGTACTGAAGAGAAAAAGTGTTGACAATATCTAACTGTATACTTAACAGCTAGTTAAAAGTTATCGTCTCACACACAAAATAAGTTCAGGGGCATATAAGTGAGAGCAGATAACAGGTACCTAATTTATGGGGGGTGGGGGTGTCCTTGAAGGCCTCACTGAAGAAGTGACATATGAGTAATGTCTTAGCCTTGGTTCCCCCAAAGGCAGAGCCTAAAACAAAGTTATGTGTGCAGGAAGTTTTTTGGAAGGTGACCGATCCCAGAGGGCGGAAGAGAGGGACAGGAGGACTTTAGAATAGAATAGAATACAATAGACAAGCTAGTCAACCCATCGTTTATTATTGTGAAGTACTAAAAAGAAACAGTTGACAATATCTAAATGCATACCTAGCATCTAGTTAAAAGTTATTTTCTCACATCAAGAAAACTTTAAAAGTTAAGTTCACTGAGAATAATTTTAAGGAATTTTTTTTTGATTTTAAGGAATTTTTATAATTGTTCTACTTTTGTAGATAAATAACAAATTTGGTTTTTTAAATATTGTGATTATTCTGTTTATTAGGCATAGAAATTGCTAATTTGCACATGTAATTGAAATATTACAATTTTAAAAGTAAATTACATTAAAAGTTCCTAAGCAAATAAAACTATAAATACTAATGAGTTAAAATTTTTAATCCTTATTTTTATTAATTTTTTTTTGAGAGGGAGAGAGACAGAGATGAGGGGTGGTGAGGGACAGAGGGAGAGGGTGAGAGAGAAGCTTTAGTAGCCCCCGTGCCCAGTGAGGAGCCCAACGTGGGGCTTAATCTCCCAACCCTGAGATCGTGACCTGAGCCAAAATAAGAGTTGGACACTTAACCAATTGAGCCATGCAGATGCCCCTTTTTAAATTTTAATTTAAAATTTTGATATAGTCATTCTTAATCATCTACAGACTGCTCTTTTTATATGTACAGAGATAGTATGCAAACAGATATACAGTATATCCATGGTATTAAAATTTCTTGGCAGGGGGTGAGCAGGAAAAACGATGATTAAATGTCTCATTTAAGAGCAATAATAAAAAAAGACTGAGAAATAGGGCTCCCTATCCAGGACTTCAATCCATGAATATGGGAAGGCCAACCCCTTACACTTACCCCACCCCCCACACACATAATGTTAATAGCTGGACTGCCTGTTAGAACATCAATACTTGGTTTTCTCAGTAAGGAATTTTCTTCCACTCTTCTACTTTTGAGAAATAATTCATCTCCTTTACTTATTTAATAACATTAGGACTCGAAGGAATTGTACCTAAATCAGGTTTGCTCAAAGATTCAAAGCAAAGTCAACCCTCCCATTCCCTTCACTGTTCATATGACACCATTACCTGAGACGTGTGTGTGCTGAATCCGTGCCAATTTTGCCTCCTTTGCTTCCTGCAGTTGAGACCACCGGGCATTCAGGTGCTTCATGTTCACTTCGTTCTGATTCTCATCACGTTTTCTCAGCAGCTCTTTTAGAATTTCCAGGCGAATCTCCTGAAGTCTTTAAGTAAATCACCAAACATAAAGACCTATTTGGTATCTCAGAGTGTTCTACTACAGAGAAGGGAAACACCTGCTATAAACAGGATGCTCTGTTGGGGCTGGTATCACATTCATGTATTTAAAAAGGCTGCTCTGGCAAAAGTATGACAAATGGATTGGCTATTTGAGGGAGGCAACTCAATAGTGAGTCTCTCTATAAAAGGAATATGTATGGGCGTAGTTCTGAAAGGCAAAGAAGAGTATGCCAGTCAAATAAAAGGGCTCTCTAGGCAGATGGGCCTAAAAGAACAATAAGATGTTTGTGCACAGTTCCAAGTCCATAGGTATTAGCCGGGGAGTTAAGTAATACGAGTGAAGAGAAAATGAAGCAGCATGCTATTTTAAGGAATAAATGTGAAAATGGCAGTGTCTGGCACATACAGACACCCAATTAATTTTTGTTTCCCTTCCCCTTACCTATATCTTGTTCTCCTAGAGCTAGCTACCTTGCTCATGTGTATACAACCATGTACACATGACTTCAAAATCTCTACCTCCGGACCAGGTGTTTCTGAACCAGAATTCCTGTCTACTTAGAATTTCCAGCTAGCCCCTGACAACCTCAAACAAACCCCACTCATTTTGTTCCACAAGAAACCTACCCTTTCTTACATCTTCTTCCCTCCCCTAATAATTCCTCTTCTAAAACACTTCTTACATCCATCCCTTAGCTCATGTTTTTAACATCCCTCTCCTAACTTTGACTCTAGTTGCTAATCTAGTCTCTCCTTCTAATCTTGCTCCAAACAGCTGTCAAGATTTTCCTTCCTAAAATAGACATTTGAACATTTTACTCTTACTTAAAAATTCATAGAGTAATTTATTCAGCCACTCATTTGTCAAATATTTATGAAAGTGCTCACCATATGCCAAGCAGGAAACAAACAATGATGAACAAAATAAAACACCTTCTCTCAAGAAGCACTATTCTATTGGAGCAGGCATATCAACTAGTATTTTATAGCACAAGAAGATAAATACCAGACCAGAAGAATGAAGAATGTGGGAGAAGAAATGACAGAATGTCTATGTCTAGTGCTATTCCCAGTGGATCCAGGAAGGTGGGGAAGTCTTCCTTACAGGAGCCATGAACTCTAGTCTTGAGAATAAACAAGGATTGAGATTTGCCACATACACAAGGGAAAAGTGAGGCCTCAGTAGAGGAAAGTACAACTCAAAGGACTAGAGACAGAGCTAACATGTCATACTGGGGGAGCTTCTCAAAGCGAACATACAAGGGAGAGTGGGGAAGTAGTGAAAAGCGAAAAATATGGAGAAACAGGTGTTTTTAAAAATAAGCCACAGACCAAGAGTCACCTTTCTGTCTGAAGTTAGAAATCCTAGGCTCATTCTCAAATTCATCACTGAACCTCAATTCCTTTAGTCATAAAATGGACATAATTTCTATCCCATAAGATTGTCATGAGCATTAAATGAGTTAATACATACAACATGGTAGAACAGTAGTAGTTCCCAAACTTGAGCATGCATCAGATAATCTGGAGTCCTCATGGTGCCCGAAAATCTGGATTTCTAACAAATTCCCAGGTAATGCTGACGCTGCTGGTTTGCGGACCACAATTTGAGAACTACTGGCTTGGAACATGGCTCCAACACATAGTAAGCACTCTGTAACTGTAACATGCTTTGTAAATATCATAATCATAATCACTAATATTATCAAACTGATGGCTTCTTACTCACCCTTCAACATCTAGCTCAGAGGCTAGCTTCTCACAATAACTTTCCCAACTCTCCACCTACCCTAAACAGAACTACCCAGAAACATTTTAAATGTTTTTAATGCCCTTCTGATAAGACTATACCTCTCCAAATTGCAAAAATAAATTTAATTTTCTACAGACAGGACTGGGCACCCAATACCTAACACCTTTGCGTTCTTTAATTGCAAGTTTTTACCAAAACATCACACAAATTCAGGGTTAACAGAAGGTGTTGTAAAAAGATAAACATATTTTGAATTCAGAACCACACTGAGGCTCTGGTTCTTAACTTTTTTGTGTGTAAGCGCACTGTCAGGGGCTGTGGTGGCATCGCTATGAGCAGTGAAGTGCCTCAGCTCAGCCTAGGACAAACGACAACCTTATCAAGTTCCCTTCCTTTCCTTTCCTTATTGCTAGGGAGCTGTAATTTGGGGGTTTTCATCCTTTCTATACATTCCAAAGACAGCCTTATTACTGCAAATACATTAGATAAATAACTGAAAACCAAAAGTACCACAGCATATTGTTATTTGTGCACTGTGAGCTCATCTCTTAATTGAAGAACTCCACAATTTGTCTTTTAAATAAAAAATGCCCCATGGGCTGTGACTAGAACCCAAGGCATCCTGACTGCGAATCCAGTAGCAGGGAGAATAAGAGGATTAGCTAGGAGGCTGATGGATATGAAGATATCCCCAGAGAGGGTGGCGCTGGGAATGAACAGAAAGGGTCAGTTCAAAAGACTGATGATGAATGGTAAAGATGTGGCATACACACACACAGACACACACACACACACAATAGGAAATTACTCAGCCATGAAAAAATAATGAAATGTTGCCATTTGTAACAAAGTGGATGGAACTAGAGTATATTATGTTGAGCAAAGTAAGTCAGAGAAAGGCAAATACCATAGGATTTCGCTCATATGTAGAATTTAAGAAACAAAATAGATGAACATATGGGAAGGGGAAGAAAAAGGAGAGAGACTTTTACCAATGGAGAACAAACTGAGGGTTGATGCAGGAAAGTGGGTGGGGGATGGGCAAGATAGGTGATGGGGATTAAGGAGGGTACTTGTGATGAGCACTGGGTGTTATATGTAAGCAATGAAGCACTGAATTCTACTCCTGAAACCAGTATCACACTGTATGTTAATGAACTACAGTTTAAAAAATTAAAAAAACAAAAACAAAACATTTCAGGGGCACCTGAGTGGTTCAGTCACCTTCAGCTCAGGTCATGATCCCAGGGTCCTGGAATTGAGCCCCACATTGGCCTCCCTGCTCAGTGGAAAGCCTGCCTCTCCCTTTCCCCCTGCAGCAACCTCTGCTGCTCCCCCTGCTCGTGCTCACTCTGTCAAATAAATTTTTAAAATCTTTAAAAAAACAAAAGGCATTTCAATGGGATTCTGTGATAGTCTAGATTAGATTTTCTTTAAAGAGAAAAGGGAAGAGAAGAATCACAGATGTTTTGAGGAATTGTTCAAATCTGGGTTCCATACTTAAAACTTAACATATGAAGAGGGCCTTATACATTTTTATATTGTTAGGAAGAAAATTATAGAGCTATTATTCCCAAAAGAACCAGAAACCCAACTTTCTATCTCTATAGGTGGCAGGTTGCTTTTAAACCCATACATTTGGGAAAATGCTTTACAGATAAAAAGTATTTACATTACACCAACAGCTCAGGTACAGATATTTGGGTAATCTAGAACTTACTTTTCAATCTCCTGCTCTCTGAAGGCCCACTCCTTCCTCTCCATCACATTCATCATCCTCCTCCTCTTCTCAAACTGGAAGGAGTCACTCAGACTTGGAAGAGTGGCTTCCCAAGCACGCTTCTCCCGGGCACGTTCTATCATCTCAACCTCAGCTTGTCCTGCCGGGAGACCTCGACCTGGATGATGAAGCAAAGCACCTTAGAAGCATATGAACAAACTCATGTACGTTTCAGTATTTAATTTATTCCCTTTCAGTTCCTGTTCTCTTGAACTTCAAGGGTGATGACAAGACAAAATGATATTAGGAAACATCTTCCTGGTGTGCCTCATAGCTTATCTGTGCCATGTACTGCCTCTTGTTACTTATTCGGCCAGAAGACATTTTAGTTGCACATAAAATGCTAGACAGTATTTGAAGAATATTGTCTGACTACTAAACAATCATACCTTGGAATGCCCTATATCAGACAAATCAATATTTTGAAATGCAAGGAAATATCAGTTACTCAAAGAAGGTCACAGCTGGTAAGTGATAGAAATCAGGATTTGAACATGGCAATCTAACCTTTGTGGTCTTATCTACTACTCTATACTCCCTCTCTATTAGAGAAATGAAACAGAAATGAACTCTATAGACAAGCCCATAGCTAACATCATACTCAACAGTGAAGTTGAAAGCTTTTCCTTTAAGATCAGGGACAAAACAAGAGCTTATTCTTATCACTCCTATTCAATATAGTACTAGAAGTCCTACCCAGAGCAATCAGGCAAAGAAGAAACAAAAGCCAACCAAACTGAAAAGGGAGAGGTGAATGGTCTCTGTTGCAGATAACATGACCTTATATACAGAAAACTCGAAAAACTATAAAAAACGGTTAGAACTAACAAATGAATTCAGTAAAGTTGCAGGATATAAAATCAACATACAAAAATCAGTTGTATTTTAACAATGAACTATTTTAACAATGAACTACCAAAAAATAAAGAACACAATCCCATTTATAATAGAATAAAAAATAATAAAATGGGGTGCACCTGGGTGGCTCAGTCAGTTAAGCATCTGCCTTCAGCTCAGGTCATGATCCCAGAGTTCTGGAATTGAACCCCTCCTCAGTCTCCTAACTCAGTGGGGAGGCTGCTTCTCCTGCTTCTTCTGACCCTCCCCACCCCACTCGTGCGTGCTCTCTCTCTCAAATAAATAAAATCTTAAAATAATAATAGTAGTAGTAGTAGTAGTAGTAGTAATAATAGGAATAAATTTAACCAAGGAGATAAAAGATCTATGCACTAAAAACTATGAAATACTGATGAAAGAAATTGAAGATGACAAAAGTAAAGGGAAAAATATCCCATGTTCATGGATTGGAAGAATTAATTTGTTAAAATATACTACCCAAAGCCATACACAGATTCAGTACAATTCCTAGTAAGATTTAAAGACATTTTTTACAGAAATAGAAAAAACAGGGGCATCTGGGTGGCTCAGTGGGTTAAGCCTCTGTCTTCGGCTCAGGTCATGATTTCAGGGTCTGGGGATTGAGCCCCACATCAAGCTCTCTGTTCAGCGGTGAACCTGCTTCCCCCTCTCTCTCTGCCTGCCTCTCTGCCTACTTGTGATCTATATCTCTGTGTCAAATAAATATATAAAATCTTTAAAAAAAATAGAAAAAACAACCTTAAAATTAATATGGAAACATAAAAAACTCCTGAAGAGCCAAAGCAATTTTGAGAAAGAAGAACAAAGCTGAAGGCATAACACTTCCTGGTTTCAAACTATATTATAAAGCTACAGTCATCAAAATAATACAGTACTGGCATAAAAACAATCACATAGACCAATGAAACAGAATCAAGAGCCCAGAAATAACCCCAAATATAGTCAACTAATATTTGACAAGGGAGCCAAGAATACTCAATGGGGGAAAGATACTTTCCTCAGTAAGTGGGGCTGGAAAAATTGGATATTTACATGTAAAAGAGTGAAACTGAATCCCTAACTTACATCAATCACAAAAATTGACTTGAAATGGATTAAATACTTAAATGTAAAACTCCTAGAAGAAAGCATAGGGAGAAAGCTTCTTGATATTGGTCTTGGCAATGGTTTTTTTTTGTATATGGCACCAAAAGCACAAATGACAAAAGCAAAAATAAACAAAAATGAGACTGCATCAAACTAAAAAGCTTCTGCACAGCAAAAGAAATAAGTAACAAAATGAAATGGCAACCTATAGAGTGGAAGAAAATATTTTCAAACCATACATCTGATAAGGGGTTAATATCCTAAATATATTAGGAACTACTACAAATCAAAAAATGAAAATAATGTGATTTAAAAATGGACAAAGGACCTAAATAGACATTCTTCCAAAGAAGATATACAAATGGCCAGCAGGTCATGGAAGGCGCCCAATATCACAAATTATCAGAGAACTACAAAAGAAAAACACAAAAAGATAGTACTTCAAAGCTGTTAGAATAGTTGTTTTAAAAAAGACGAGATATAACAAATGCTGGAAAGGATATAGAGAAAAGGGAACCCTAGTACACTGTTGGCAAGAATATAATTGCTATAGTCACTATCAAAGACAGTATGGAGCTTACTCAAAAAATTAAAAACAGAGGTACCATATGATTCAGCAATTCCACTTCTGGGTATACATCTGAAGGAAATGAAATTACTATCTCAAAGAGATATCTGTACCCCACCATGTTCACTGTAGCATTATTTACAGTAGCTAAGACATTGAAACAACTTAAGTGTTCATCAACACATGACTATGTAAAAAAATGATATAAATGTATATAATTCCTATATAACATTAAATATAATTAACATTATATTAAATATGATTACTATGTGATATAACAAAATTTATCATATATGTAATATTTAATATAATTAATACTGACTATAATTAATGTGATAAATTTTATTATTATATGTAATATAAAATATATAAAATTTAGCCATACAGAAAGGAAATCCTGCCACTTGTGAAAACATGAATTAAACTTGAGGGCATTATGCTAAGTAAAATCAGTCAGACAGAAAAAAACAAAAATTGTGTGATCTCACTTACATCTGGAATCTAAAAAAAACTGAATTCATAGAAACAGGGAGTAGACTGATGATTGCCAGGGGCAAGGAAGTGGGAGAAATGGGTGAAAGTGGTCAAAGGGTACAAACTTACAGTTATATGATGAATAAGTTCTGGATATCTAACATACAGCATAATGACTATAGTTAAAAATACTATACTGTATATTTGAAAGCTAACAAGAGAGTAGACCTCAAATGTTCTCACCACACATACCAAAAAAAAAAAATGGTACTATGTGAGGTGATGGGTGTGTTAAGTAATTGTGGCAATCATTTTGTAAAATATATATATATATATATATATATATATATATATATATATACATAAAATCATCACATGGTATGCCTTAAATGTATATGATATGTCAATTATATCTCAATAAAGCTGGAAAAAAATGAACTATACATAAGTAAAAGTATAACACTAGTCTTTTATTTAATTTTTACATACATGATATTTTACTATAAGTATCACTCAGCAACTTGCTTTTTTACTCAATTTTGTCTTGGGGACACTAGTCACACTGACAGAAAGAGATCTAATTTCATTCTTCCATTGTAGGACTCAACCAGAATTTAAGCTATCTTCCAAAAACTGATGTTTTAGATTGCTTCAATTTTTGAATACACATAGTAATGCTGCAAAAAACATCCTTGTACTGCTCTCATTATGTCCATATGAAAATTTCTCTAGGATCCTTAGAAGGACCTAAAGTCTAGCAGCTAGATCATAAAATATAATCACTTTAAATTTTTCTGGATATTGCCAAACTTGCCTCCCAGAATTTTCCTCAAGCCCTCTGAGATTCCCCAGGTGCTCTCCCACAGCTCATCCTTCCTTACTTCCTCCCACATTGTTTCTGCCTAATCTCAGTTGCTTTTTGTAGTCCTAACAAATACTTAGTAGTTGTTCACAGATTTTCTTTACTTTTTTTTTTTTTTTTTTTTTTTTGTAGTTTCACTGAAAGTGTACCTTGTGGGAGTTGTGTTGTGCTTATTGCTTTTGTGTGGTTTCTGGGAAGAGAAGAGCAAAGATACTGACTTACATATACACAGTTATACTGGAAATAGGGATTTGGATTAGCATTGCTTGAAGGTATAAAATATTTAGGGGAGAAATAATATTTATTTATTCAAGCAGGAGTCTTCCCATTTATAAACATGGTATGCTCCTCTTTTTATCAAATCTTTGTTCACATGCTTAAGGAACATTTTATATTTTTCTCCATAATGCTATACACACGTTTTTGTTAAGTGACTTTCTTAGGTTGTTATTTGTTGCTTTAAGATTTTATTTTCAAATATAATCTTATAGATTTATAGACATAGCTCATATATAGGAAAGCTATTGATCTTTGTATGTCAATTCCATAATCACCTACCTTCAACTCAGGTTCTTTGTTCTGGTAATTTGTAATTTCATTTGATTTTCTAAATGAGTAAATTGTCTACAAGTATAGTTTTGCTTTTTATTTCTAATCCTCATACCTGAATTTTTCCCTCTTACTGCACTGAGTCAGCATTTCTCAATCAAAAAGTCAGCATCACTCAATCAGTGATATCACAGCCATACTGAGCATACACTTATTTTTTATATGGGACTGCTGAATGCAGGATAGGATATTTAGTATCCATGCCAGCCTACATCCCAAGCCCCATCCCATGTGCTAAATGCCAGGAACACATCCTAATCATCACTATATTAAAAATGTAGAGGAAGGATTTGTGGGGAGATGGCAGAACAGGAAGATCCTAGGCTTGTCTCATCCAACAGATGCAACTAGATACATCCTCATCAGTGTAAATAACCAGAAAAAAACCAAAAAACAAAAAACAAAGACTAGAAGAACAGACTTCACACCTATATGTTGAAAAGAGGCCACACTAAGGAGGGTAGGAAAGACAAAGACATAGTGGGAGCCAAACAGACCTGCAGGACTGTCCACCAAAGGGAAGAATGCAGTGAGTACAAAGAGGACAGAACCCATGCCAGGTACCCCAGGCACAGGGGACAGGCACCAGAAAGAGGAATCCCTGTAACATTTGGCAGAGGGGCCCAGCTTTGCTATCTCTTAAAATCAGTATGGCTTAGCACCTGGAACTTTAAAAAAAAAATCAGTGGGCTCAGCTCTGGGAGAGTGGAGGATGAGAGAAAACTGAGCCCCTACCCTTAAAGAGACAGCACAACAAATAGCTCCACTGAGATTCAACTTAGAAGCAGAAATTTGATGAGCATCTGGGATATACAAGAGGGGGGTTTATTTACTATCTCAGAGTTTGTGCTGGAGGGGCAGGGATCTTTGGGAGACTCCTCGAGGAACAGTTGGCAGGGGCCATTTCCCACCTCCACCCTCCAGTGTAGATATATGGACAATTGCCAGAATCAGCACAGCAGGAATAATCACCACCAACCTTTCTAATAGCATACCCTGCCTCACAGTCTTCTGAAGATCTGCCCTCTCCAACCAAGCTGGCCTCAGCAGAGTTGTCCCAGGCAGCTGCAGGTCACCTCCATACATACTGACAGACCTTGCTGACACTACTAACTCTGATCCCATGTCTCCTGTGGAACCATCCTTGGCAAAAGTCCATCCAAGGCTGGCATTATGCAAGCAGCCCAAAAAGGGGCCACCACCACTCCAAGCAATTCCTGTCCCAAGGAGAGGGGAAGATAACCACACATACCAGTCCAACCACACATAGCAGTGGGCTGGGGGCAGATTTCTGAACTAACTGCTGGTCCCACTCACCAACAAAACTATCTCAAGGGACAATACAGGAAGAATACCTTGCTGTTCAGTGCTACTGAAGCTCTGGCAAACCTCTGGTCTGACTCAACTCAAGCTCAAGGCAATCCCAGACTGGCAAAATTAAAACACGGGACCAAACCCTGCCCACAACAGGCAAAGAGCTTTTGCAGATGACTAGACTGAAGGTAAACACAACTCAGCCACAACAGTAGGGCACAAACATGATGCACAGAAGACACCCCTGAAATTCCAGGGTCTGGTGAAAAGGGGATATTGTAATGCAAGGCACTACAGGACCACCTCTTCATACATCCATGACTTTCAGGAGCAGATGTAGCTGACTTATAACACATAGAAACAGACACAGAGAATTAGACAAAATGGGGATGCAGAAGAATATGTCCCAAATGAAAGATCAGGAGAAAATCACAATAAGGACAGGGAAAAATCATAAGAAATCTAAATGAAATGGAGATAAGCAATATGCTTGGTAGGGAATAGTAATCGTCATAAACATACTCACTGAAATGGAGAAAAGAGTGAAGGACTCAGTGAGACACACAACAAAGAGAGAAAACAAAAAAGAACCAATCAGAAATGAAGAACTCAATAACTGAAGTTAAAAATACACTGGAGAGAAAAAAATAGTACACTAGAGGACGCAGATGAATATTTCAGTGACTGGAGGACAGAGTAATGGAAAGCAATCAAGCTGAACAGGAGAGAAAAAAGAATAATAAAAATGAAAATAGATTAAGGAAACTCAACAACATCATCAAGTGTAATAACACTTGCATTATAAGGATCCAAGAAAAAGAGAAAAGGGTGGGGGGAAGAAAATTTTATTTGAAGAAATAATAGCTGAAAACTCTCCAAATCTGGAGAGGGAAACAGAAATCCAGATTCAGGAGGCGCAAAATGCCCCCAACAAAATCAACTCAAGGAGGTCCACACCAAAGCACATGGTAATTAAAATGGCAGAAAGTAGTGGTAAAGAATTTTTAAAGCAGCAAGAAAAAAAAAGTAGTTATATACAAGAAATACCCTGTAAGACAACAAGCTGATTTTTCAGCAGAAACACTGCAGGCCAGAAGAGAGTGGCATGATATATTCAAAGTGCTGAAAGAGAAAAATGTGTAACCAAGAATACTCTATTCAACAAAGCTATCACTCAGAATAGAAGGAGAGAGAAAAAGTTTGCCAGGGAGACAGAAGTTGGGGGAATTCATGACTACTAAACCAGTCTTATGTGAAATGTTAATGGAGACTCTGTGAGTGGAAAGGAAAGACCATAAGCAGGAGTAAGAAAAGTAGGAAGCATAAAACCAGTAAAATAAAGTATATCTATAAAAATCAGCCAAGGGAATCACAAAATAAAAGGACATAAAGTGTAACACCATATACCTAAAATATGGCAGGGGAGAGGAATAAAAATTTAGTGCTTTTACAATGGGTTCAAACTTAAGTGGCCAACAACCTAATATAGACTGCTACATGCATAAGATGTTATATATAGATCTAAAGGTAACCACAAATCAAAAACCAGTAATAGAAATGCAAAATATAAAGAGAAGGGAACCAAAGTATATCAATAAAGAAAGCTAGCAAACCTTGAAAGAGGAGAACGAGAAAAGAAAGGAATTTAATAAGAACTACAAAAACAACCATAAAACACGTAACAAAATGGCAATAAGTACATACCTCTCAGTAATTACTTTGAATGTAAGTGAACTAAACATTCTAATCAAAGGACATAGGGTGACAGAATAGATAAAACAGCAAGACCCATCAGGGCACCTGGGTAGCTCAGTTGGCTAAGCATCTGACTCTTGGTTTTGGCTCAGGTTGTGATCTTAGGATTGTGAGATCAAGCCTGTGTGGGACTCCATGCTCAGAACAGAGTCTATCTGGATTCTTCTTCCCTTTACTCCTCCTCCACTCCTCCTCCCCCAACTCACACACTCTCTCAAACAAATAAATTAGTAAGTAAATAAGTAAAATCTTTAAAAAAAAAAAAAAACAACAAAGCAAGACCCATCTATATACTGCCTACAAGAGACTCACTTCAGACATAAAGACATATGCATGCAGACTAAAAGTAAAGAAATGCAAAAGCATTTATTATGCAAATGAAAGTGAAAGAAAGCCAGGTGGCAACACTTTTATTAGACAAAATAGGCTTTAAAACAAAGACTATAACAGAAGACAAAGAAGGACAGTATATAATCACACAGGGAACCATTGAACAAGAAGATGGGAACACCCGAAAATATATAGCAGCTAATAAGAAACTTAAAGGGAGCAACTGATACTAACACAATAATAGTAGGGGACTTTAACATCCTTTATATCAATGGATAGGTCATCTAAACAGTAAATGATTAAGGAAACAGTGGCTCTGAATGACACATTCGACCACATGGATCTAACAGATATATTCAGAACATTCCATCTTAAAACAGTGGAATACACATTTTTTTCAAGTGCATATGGAACATTCTCCAGAACAGATCACATTATTAGGCCACAAAGCAAGTCTCAACAGGTTCACAAAGACTGAAGTACCATGCATCTTTTCCAACCACAACAGTATGAAACTAGACATCAACCACAGGAAAAAAAAAATCTGGAAAAACACACATACATAGAGGCTAAGTTACAGGCTACTAAACAATGAATGGGTCAACCAAGAAATCAAAGAGGAGTTGAAAAATATATGGAGACAAATGAAAATGAAAACACAATGGCCTAAAATCTTTGACATGCAGGAAAGCAATTTTAAAGGGAAGTTTATAGCAATATAGGCCTACCTCAAGAAGCAAGAAAAACTTCAAATAAACAACCTAACATTACACCTAAGGGAGCTAAAAAAAAAAAAAAATATATATGCAAAGCCCAAAACTAGCAGAAGAAAGGAAATAATAAAGATTAGAGAATGAATAAATATAGAAAATTTTTAAAAAAACAATAGAGCAGATCAATGAAACCAGGAGCTGGTTCTTTGAAAAGATCAACAAAATTGATAAACCTTTAGCCAGACTCATCAAAAGAAAAAGAAAAAGAGAGGGCTCAAAAATACATCAGAAATGAAAGACGAGAAATAACAACCAATACCACAGAAATACCAAGGGTTATGAGACTATTATGAAAAATTATATGCCAACAAACTGGATAACCCAGAAGAAATAGAAACATATAACCTCCCAAACTTGATCAGGAAGAAACAGAAAATGTGAACAGACTGATCACCAGCATGAGAGATTGAATCAACAATCAAAAAACTTTGACAAACAAAAGTCTAGGACCAGACATCTTCAAAGGTGAATTCTACCAAACATTTAAAGAGTTAACACCTATTCTTCTCAAACTATTCTGAAAAATAGAAGAGGAAAGAAAGCTTTCAAATTCATTCTATGAGGCCACCTGTACTCTGATACCAAAACCAGACAAAGACACTACAAAAAAAGAGAGACAGACTGAGGGAACTATAGACCAATATCTCTGATGAACAGAAATGCAAAATCTTCAACCAGATATTAGCAAACCAAATTGAACAAATCATTTACCAAGATCAAATGGGATTTTTTCCTGAGATACGAGGGTGGTTCAGTATCAACCAACATGATATATCACATCAACAGCACAAAGTATAAAAATCATATGAAATACCAAGGAATAAACTTAACAAGGAGGGGTGCCAGGGTGGCTCAGTCATTAAGCAACTGCCTTCAGCTCAGGTCATGATCCCAGGGTTCTGGGATCGAGCCCCATATCTGGGCTCCCTGCTCAACAGGAAGTCTGCTTCTCCCTCTTCCACTCCCCTTGCTTGTGCTCCCTCTCTTGCTGTGTCTCTCTCTGTCAAATAAATAAATAAAATCTTAAAAAAAAAAAAAAACCTTAACCAAGGAGGTAAAAGACCTCTACTCTGAACACTATAAAACACTGAGGAAAGAAATTGAAGATGATACAAATGGATATTCCATGTTCATATATTGGGAGAACAAATATTGTTAAAATGTCTATACTACATAAAGCAACCTTAAAAGCAGATTTAATGTACTCCCTATCAAAATACCAACAGTATTTTTCACAGAACTAGAACAAATAATCCTAACATTTGAATGGAACCACAAAAAGACTCCAAATAGACAAACCAATCTTGGGAAACAAAACAAAACAAAACTGGAGGTGTCACAATCCCAAAATCCAAAATATACTACAAAGCTATAGTAATCAAACAGTATGGTACTGGCACAAAAACAGACACATAAATCAACAGAAGAGAACAGAAAGCCCAGAAATAAATCCATAATTTTATGGTCAACTAATTTTCCACAAAGGAGGCAAGAACATGCAATGGGAAAAAGTCTCTTCAACAAACGGTGTTGAGAAAACCAAATAGCTACACACAAAAGAATGAAACTGGTCTACTTTCTTACACCACACACAAAAATACACTCAAAATGGATTAGAAACCTAAATATGAGACCTAAAACCATAAACATTCTAGAAGAGAACACTGGCAATAATTTCGCTGAATTGGTCACAGCAACATTTTTCTAGATAGTCTCCCAAGGCAAGGGAAACAAAAACAAAAATAAACTACTGGGACTACAATAAAAAGCTTCTGCACAGCAAAGGAAACAACCAACAGAACTAAAAGACAACATACTGAATGAAAGAATATATTTGCAAATGACATATTTGACCAAGGGTTAGTATCCAAAATATAGAAAGAACTTTTACAACTCAACACACACACACACACACACAGTCATTTCTCCAAAGAAGACATACAGATGGCCAACAGACACAAGAAAAGATGTTCAGCATCACTCATCAACAGGAAAATGCAAATCAAAAACACCACCAGAGATCATCTCACACCTGTCAGAATGGCTAAAATAAGTAAGAAATCACAAGTGTTGGCAAGGATGTGGAGAAAAAGGAACCTTGATGTTGGTGGGAATGCAAAATTTTTTTATAAGATTTATATATTTATTTGAGAGAGAGAGAGTGCATGAGTGAGTGGGGGGAGGGTCAGAGGGAAAGGGAGAGAATCTCAAACAGACTCCCCACTGAGCATGACTCCGATGCAGGCATTGGTATCATGACCTAAGTCAAAATTAAGAGTCCAACACTCAACAAACTAAGCCACCCAGGTGCCCCAAAACATTTTTTAAGATTTCATTTTTAAATAATCTCTATACCCAACATGCAGCTCAAACTTATGACCCTGAGATCAAGAGTGGAATGCTCTTTCCACTGAGCCAGCCAGGTACCCCAGGAATGCAAACTTCTGCAACCATTATGGAAGACAGCATGTAGGTTATTCAAAAAAATGAAAACTAGAATTACCATACGACCCAGTACTTGAACTACTAGGCATTTATCCAAAGAATACAAAAACACTAATTTCCAAAGGTATATGTACCCCTATGTTTATAGCAGTGTTATTTATAAAAGGCGGATTATGGGAGCAACCCAAGTGTCCATAGAATTATAAATGGATAAATAAGAAGTGGCATATATACACAATAGAATATTATTCAGCCATAAAAAAGAATGAAATCTAGTCATTTGCAATAACATGGATAGAGCTAGAGAACATAATGCTAAGTGAAATGTCAGTCACAGAAAGACAAATACCATATGATTTTACTCAAGTGGAAATTAAGAAGCAAAACAAACCAACAAAGAAAAAAAAAAGAAAAACAAAAAATAGACTCTTAAATATAGAGAACTGGCTACTGGGAGGGAGGAAGGAGGGAAATAGGTGATGAGGATTAAAGAATAAACTTATTGTGATGAGTGTTAGTAATGTATAGAACTGTTGAAACACTATCTTATACACCTGAAATTAATATAACAGTGTATGTTAATTAATGAAATTAAAATTTAAAATTTTTTTTTCCAAAAAATGAAGTGCAAAAGCAGGCGGACAGTACATGAACAAATGAGTGTGGCTGTGTTCCAATAAAACCTCTTTAGAGTCACTGAACTATTAATTTCATGCAATTTTCACATGCTACAAAATAGGATTTTTTTTTCATCTATTTTATAGTGTAAAAGCCATTCTTAGCATTCAAGCTATATAAAAAAAGGCAATAGGTCAATTTGGCTTTTGGACCATAGTCTGCCAATCCTAACATAGAGTTTTAATACTTGCTTCTTTTTTTAAGAAATTATCATCTTGGGGCACCTGGGTGGCTCAGTGGGTTAAAGCCTCTGCCTTCGGCTCGGGTCATGATCTCAGGGTCCTGGGATCGAGCTCCGCATCGGGCTCTCTGCTCCGTGGGGAGCCTGCTTCCTCCTCTCTCTCTGCCTGCCTCTCTGCCTGCTTGTGATTTCTCTCTGTCAAATAAATAAAATCTTTAAAAAAAAAAAAAGAAATTATCATCTTTACGGGGCATATGGATGGCTTGGTAGGTTAAACATCTGCCTTTGGCTCACTCAGGTCATGATCTCAGGGTCCTAGGATGGAGCCCTGCATTGGGCTCTCTGCTCAATGAGAAGCCTGGTTGTCTCTCTCTGCCCCTCCCTTTGCTTGTGCCTTCTCTCTCTCTCAAATGAATAAATAAAAACTTTTTTTTCAAAGATTTTATTTATTTATTTGACAGAGAGAGAGAGAGAAAGCAAGAGAGAGAACACGAGCAAGGGGAGTGGGAAAGAGAGAAGCAGGCTTCCCACTGAGCAGGAAGCCGGATGCGGTGCTTGATTGCAGGATCCTGAGATCATGACCTGAGCTGAGGGCACATGCTTAACGACTGAGCCACCCGAGCACCCCCCAAAAAAACTTTTTAAAAAATTATCATCTTGAATGAGAGGCAAGATGGTGGAGGAGTAGCAGATTGAAATGACATCAGGTCCCGGAGTTCAGCTAGGAAGTTATCAAACCTTTCTGAACACCTACAAACTCAAAAGGAGATAGAAAAGAAGAAGAGGAGCAATTCTAGGAACAAAAAGGTAGATTTCCTTTCTGATTTCACTTTCTGAAAGTAGGATGTGGGGAGAAGTGAATCAAAAGCAACAGGAAGATGGACCAGGGGATGGGGGGCTCCCGGCAAGCAGTGGAGCACAAAATCAGAAATTTAGAAGTCTGCTTCACTGAGGGACATCACTCCAGAGGCTAAGCGGGGGTGAAGCCCTCGTGGAGACAGTGTGGTCTCAGGTCCCACAGGGTCACAGAAAGATTGGGGGTGTCTGAGTGTGTCAGAGCTGCCAGGTATCAGAGCGGGGAAGCCAACTACAGAAACAGAGCCAAAGGGTGAGCTTTCCGATCGGGGTTACCTTAAACCATGATCCAAGGCACAGTTGGGTCACTGCTCTTTGAGCAGGGACCCCACAAGTGGCAGATCCAGGGAGACTCACCTTCCTCCTCTGGGAGAAGCAGTGCAGCAGGAATCTGCTGGGTTTGGAGACTCCAAATGGGACTGTGCGCCAGAGATAGAAATGTTCAGTCACAGGCCGGGTGAGCTCAGAGTGCAGCCAGAGACCAGGGAGACAAGAGTGATTGCTTGTATCTGAGGGCACACTGAGGAGTGGGGCCCCGAGCTCTTGGCTCCTCTGGGCCAGAGATTGGGAGGCCACCATTTTCATTTCCATCCTCCAAAGCAGTACAGAAAGTGTTCAGGGAACAAAAGCTCCGAGAGCGAACCAAGCAGATTACTTAGCCTGGTCCCTGGCAAGGGTGGTGCAATTCTGCCTCAGGCAAAGACATCTGAGAATCTGCAACAGGCCCCTCCCACAGAATATCAGCAAGAACATCCAGCCAAGACCAAGCTCACCGATCAAGGAGAACAGCGGAACTCCAGAGCTAGGGGAAAGCAACGCATAGAATTCGTGGTTTTTTCCCCATGATCCTTTAGTTTTGCAGTTACGTTTTTAAAAATATTTCTTTAAAAGATTTTATTTATTTATTTGACAGAGACTCAGCAAGAGAGGGAATACAAGCAGAGGAGCAGCAGAGTGAAAGGGAGAAGCAGGCTTCCCACAGAACAGGGAGCCCGATGTGGGGCTCATCCCAGGACCCTAGCATCATGACCTGAGCTGAAGACAGACACCTAATGACTGAGTCACCCAGGCGCCCTAGTTTTTTTATCTTATCCTATTTTTTTTAACATTTCCTCTTTCCTCTTTTAATGTTTTTAAACTAGTTTATCTTAACAATACCTTTCTAAAGAAAAAAATCTTTTTAAACCTTCATTGTTATATCATATTTTATTCCTTCATTGTATTTAACCTTATTTTTTGTATGCATGTAGGTTTTTAAAAAAATTTTGGGGTACAATTTCTTCTAATCAAAATATACCCTAATCTAGCACATGGATTTGTTCTAGTCTCCAACCTGAGTACATTCCCTCCTCTTTTTTTTCTTTTCCCAACCAACTTATCTCATCAATTCTTTTTTTAGAATTTTTTTAATTCTCATTTATACAGTCATATTCCACCCCTTCATCATGTTTACCCTTATTTTTGTATATATATAAGTTTTTCTTTCTTTAAAATTTTGGGAGGTAGATTCTTCAAAGAGATCAAAATACACCCAAAATCAAGTGGGCGGCTCTGTTCTATTCACCAGTCTAATGTGTGTGTAATGTGTAAATTTTTTACACAGAGTCTAATGTGTAAAATTTTTTTATTTTTATTTCTTTTTTTCCCCTTTTCCTCTCCTCCCCGGTTTTGGATTCTTCCAATTTGGTTAGCGTACATTTTTCTGGGGTTTTTGTCACCCTTTTAGTATTTTATTCTCTCATTCATATATTCTTGTCTGGATAAAATGACAAGGCAGAAAAACTTACCACAAAAAAAACACAAAGCAGTACCGATGGCTAGGGACCTAATCAGTATGGACATCGGTAATATGTCAGAACTAGAGTTCAGAATGACAATTCTCAAGGTGCTAGCTGAGCTCAAAAAAGGCATGAAAGATATTAGAGAAACACTTTCTGGAGAAATGAAATCCCTTTCTGGAGAAATAAAAGAACTAAAATCTAACCAAGTTGAAATAAAAAAAGCTATTAATGAGGTGCAATAAAAAATGAGGCAGAAGAGAGAATTAGTGATATAGAACACCAAATGATGGAGAATAAAGAAGCTGAGCAAAAGAGAGACAAACAACTACTGGACCACAAAGAGAGAATTTGAGAGATAAGTGATACCATAAGATGAAACAATATTAGAATAATTGGGATTCCAGAAGAAGAAAGAGAGAGAGGCGTGAATTATAGTAGAGAATCTCCCTAATATGGCAAAGGGAACAAGCATAAAAATCCAGAAGGAACAGAGAACCCCTCTCAAAATCAATAAGTATAGGTCCACACCCCATCCTCTAATAGTAAAACTTACAAGTCTTAGTGACAAAGAGAAAATCCTGAAAGCAGCTCAGGACAAGCTGTATGTCTGTAAAATACCATGGTAGAAATATTAGATTGGCAGAAGACTTATCCACAGAGACTTGGCAGGCCAGAAAGAACTGGCATGATATATTCAGGGCACTAAATGAGAAGAGTATACAGCCAAGAAGACTGTATCCAGCTAGGCTATCATTGAAAATAGAAGGAAAGATGAAAAACTTCCAGGACAAAAAGAAATTAAAAGAATTTGCAAACACCAAACCAGCCCTATAGGAAATATTGAAAGCATTTCTTTAAGCAAAGAGAGAGCCTAAAAGTAGTAGACCAGAAAGGAACAGAGACAGTATACAGTAACAGTCACCTTACAGGCAATACAATGGCACTAAATTCATATCTCTCAATAGTTACCCTGAATGTAAGTGGGATAAATGCCCCAATCAAAAGACACAGGGTATCAGAATGGACAAAAAACCAAAACCCATCAATATGCTGTCTACAAGAAACTCATTTTAGACCCAAAGATACCTCCAGATTTAAAGTGAGGGGGTGGAAAAGAATTTACCATGCTAACAGACATTTAAAAAAACCTGGGGTGGCAATCCTTATATCAGATCAATTAGATTTTAAGACAAAGACTATAATAAGAGATGCGGAAAGACACTGTATCATACTCAAAGGGTCTGTCCAACAAGAAGATCTAACAATTTTAATATCTATGCCCCTAGCATGGGAGCAGCCATCTATATAACCAATTAATAACAAAATCAAAGAAACACACCAACAATAATACAATAGAGGACTATAACACCCCCCTCACTGAAATGGACAGATCATCCAAGCAAAAGATCAACAAGGAAATAAAGGCCTTAAATGACACACTGGACCAGATGGACATCACAGATATATACAGAACATTCCATCCCAAAGCAACAGAATACACATTCTTCTCTAGTCCACATGGAACATTCTCCAGAATAGATCACATCCTGGGTCACAAATCAGGTCTCAACTGGTACCAAAAGATTGGGATCATTCCCTGCATATTTTCAGACCACAATGCTCTGAAGCTATAACTCAATCACAAGAGGGAAGTTGAAAAGAACTCAAATATATGGAGGCTAAAGAGCATCCTACTAAAGAATGAATGGGTCAATCAGGAAATTAAAGAAGAATTGAAAATTGAAAAAATTCATGGAAACAAATGATAATGAAAACACAACTGTTCAAAATCTGTGGGACACAGCAAATGTGGTCCTGAGAGGAAAGTATATAGCGATACAAGCCTTTCTCAAGAAAGAAGAAAAGTCTCAAGTACACAACCTAACTTCACCTAAAGGAGCTGGAGAAAAAACAGCAAAGAAAACCTAAACCCAGCAGGAGAAGAGAAATCATAAAGATCAGAGCAGAAATCAATGAAATAGAAACCAAAAGAGTAGTAGAACGGATCAACGAAACTAGGAGCTAGTTCTTTGAAAGAATTAATAAGATTGATAAACCCCTGGCCAGACTTATGAAAAAGAAAAGAGAAAAGAGCCAAATAAATAAAATCATGAACGAAAGAGGAGAGATCACAACCAACACCAAAGAAATACAAACAATTATAAGAATATATTATAAGCAACTATACTCCAGCAAATTTGACAATCTGGAAGAAATGGATGCATTTCTAGAAACATATAAACTACCAAAACTGGACCAAGAAGAAATAGAAAACCTGAACAGACCCATAACCAGTAAGGAGATTGGAGCAGTCATCAAAAATCTCCCAAAAAACAAGAGCCCAGGAACAGACAGCTTCCCAGGGGAATTCTACCAAACATTTAAAGAAGAATTAATACCCATCCTCCTGAAACTCTTCCAAAAAATAGAAATGGAAGGAAAACTTCCAAACTCATTATATGAGGCCAGCATTACCTTGATACCAAAACCAGACAAAGACCCCATCAAAAAAGAGAATTACAGACCAATATCCTTGATGAACACAGATGCAAAAATTCTCACCAAATACTAGCCAATAGGATCCAACAGTACATGATTCATATCTTTCTTTAGTCCTGGGAAATTCTCAGCCATTTATCTTTCTCAGCCATTATCTTTTCTTGCATTGCTTCTCCACCATTCTATTATAGGATCTTATAATCCTATCCCCCATGGCTCTTACCTTTTTTTCCTTTTTAACCTTATTCTACCTTTGAATATTGCATTCTGGAATATTTGTTCATTTACTCTTTCATTTCACTAATTTGTTCTTCAGCACTGCCTAGTTTACTACTGAGCTCATTTTATTTCAAACTTCATAGTTTTCCTTCCCAGTGATTGCAACTGGTTCTTTTTCATAGCTCCCACTCTCGTTTTCATGCTTTATCCCTCTTTGTCTCTTTGAGGATATAAAAAGTATTCCCCAAGTCCTTTTCAGATTGCTCCATTTGTTCTGTTTGCTCAGGAATTTATTCTCTCTCTCTCTCTCTCTCTTTTTTAACTTTTTGTGGATCACTCCTGGTACCTGTGTTCTTTAGATGTTTTGTGATTCTTGGGTTGAGATCATCTGTAGAGTTCTCTCATGAGCACCATGGGTAGTAATACTCTATGACCTGGCAAAAGGGATAGCTCTCCAGCCTCATTCTTTAGAGCCCTGCCCATTATCATAAGATGAGGAGTTCAACAGACTATGCCCAGCTGAACCTACTCTACTCTTAGAGACCTTGGAATTCCTTGAACAAATGGCCCAAGCCTCCTTGCAGTATCTACATGGACCTCTTCCTAGAATTCAGACTCCCCTGGGCAGACTATATGCTGCTGTTTGTCCACTCCCCCCCACTTTTTCTTAAGATTTTATTCATCTAACAGAGAGACAGAAAAAAATCACAAGCACAAGGAGCAGCAGAGGGAGAGGGAGAAGCAGGCTCTTCACCAAGCAAGCCCAATGTTGGGCTTGATCCCAGGACCCTGGGATCATGATCTGAGCTGAAAGAAGATGTTTAACCAACTGAGCCACCCAGGTGCCCCTGTTTATTCATCCTTAAACCCAAGGAGTAGCCACGTGGCAGCTGTTTACAGGGATATGAATGCAGAGATTGGAAAAACAAAGTGAAGTAATCACATGCATACATGACAGGCCCCTCATGATGTGGAACAGAGCCAGAGAAAAAAGTAAGTCACAGGCAGCCTCTTTTCTTGCTGCCCCATTCAACCAAAGAATCCCAAGGAACCTAAGAATTTTCCATTTAAACTTGTCCTTTCAACTTTTTATAAAGATATATTTGTAGGGACGCCTGGGTGGCTCAGTGGGTTAAGCGTCTGCCTTCGGCTCAGGTCATGATCCTAGGGTCCTGAGATCGAGTCCTGTATCGGGCTCCTTGCTCAGCGGGGAGCCTGCTTCTCTCTCTGCCTCTCCCTGCCACTCTGCCTTCTTGCGCATGCTCTCTCTCTCGCTCTGAAAATAAATAAATATTTTTTTTTTTAAATAGAAAAAAAGATATATTTGTGAAAAATACAGATCTTTTTCCTTAAAATATTTTACTTAACAGATATTAACTTGATTTATCATTTTAAAACATCTATACATATAGTATGCAGGCCTCCATTTAAGCTCCTACTAAGGGCCTTACAAATAAGGGGGTAGACCTGACTCAGTGGTTTTTACTGATACTTCAGCATCTGTGTTGGCAGGCACTGGGCTTCAGTCCCACCTGTGGGCAGGAGAAAAGTCCTGCTTCTTCTAGTTCAGGCAGGCATTTCAGATCTGGCTCCCCACCATTCACAGTCCCTGCTCATCATCATATGCTCCCACCTATTTCTTCCTTTTAGTTAGTCTACACGTCTAACCTATGAAAATTTTCTTCCTTTCTTAAAAAGTATATATGTGTATACAAACACACTAATAAACATATAACCAATATATATTTTCATATATATATACACTAATATGTATACATATTCAGAGCAGAAGGGAAAAGTTTCAGCATATTTTTAATCTGTCTGAAACCTCATCTGAAAATCTCATCTCAAAGTAGAGCCTCTACTTTCAAGTATGGATGTAAAGAATGCTTCTGAATTTGTAAGGTGAGCCAGGAAACAAGAACCAAATTAGGTCTCAGATATGAACATCTTTACTGTCTATGACACAGACTTGACCAGAGCAAACTGTCACAACTGGGAAACAAAAGTAACTCATTTTAATAAAAATCATTACAGTATACCAACTATCTCTAACACCTAGGAGGAGCTGGCTTCTCTGGCTCTCAGTTTCCCAGCTACAATCAAGTGAGTTCAAGAAGCTAATGTCTAGTCATTTCCAAAAGTCCCTTTCCGGAACCCTCTTACACTGGGTTCCAGTGAGAATGCAAATTGGTGCAGCCACTTTGGAAAACAGTGTGGAGATCCCATAAGAAATCAAAAATAGACTAGGGCGGGCGCCTGGGTGGCTCAGTGAGTTAAAGCCTCTGCTTTCGACTCAGGTCATGATCTCAGGGTCCTGGGATTGAGCCCTGCATCGGGCTCTCTGCTCCTCGGGGAGCCTGCTTCCTCCCCTCTCTCTCTCTCTCTCTCTGCCTGCCTACTTGTGATCTCTGTCAAATAAATAAATAAAATCTTAAAAAAAAATTAAAAATAGAGCTACCCTATGACCCTGCAATTGCACTACTGGGTATTTACCCCAAAGATACAGATGTAGTGAACAGAAGGGTCATCTATACCCCAGTGTTCACAGCAGCAATGGCCACAATAGCCAAATGGTGGAAAGAGCCAAGATGCCCTTCAACAGATGAATGGATAAAGAAGATATGGTCCATATATACAATGGAATATTGTGCCTCCATCAGAAAGGATGAATACCCAACTTTTGTATCAACATGGACGGGACTGGAGGAGATTATGCTGAGTGAAATAAGTCAAGCAGAAAGAGTCAATTATCATATGGTTTCACTTACTTGTGGAGCATAAGGAATAACACGGAGGACATTGGGAGAAGGAAAGGAGAAGTGAGTTGGGGGAAATCGGAGGGGGAGACAAACCATAAGAAACTGTGGACTCTGAGAAACAAACTGAGGGTTTTGGAGGGGTGGGGGTAGGGAGATGGGTAAGCCTGGTGGTGGGTATTATGGAGGGCACGTATTGCATGGAGCACTGGGTGTGGTGCATGAATCTTGGAACACTGAAAAAATAAAATAAATTTTTTTTAAAAAGCCCCTTTCCTTATTAATTTTTCTAATTTCACATAATATAGGCCTAGGTCAGATTTTATTGCATTCTAAGAGTGAATTTCTGAGCCTGAACCATACTGACATTTTAGAGATACCAGCAAAAGAAATCACCCAAATCATCCAATAGGGGTATATAAGAGAGCTTTGATAACTGCAAGATATTTTGGCAAAGTAAGATAATACTGTTACATATGGTGGAATATACATTCAGTATTATACACTCAAAAAAAGTTTATATGTAAAGAGGGAGTGAGGATTGCTCAATGAAAAAGAATTGATTCATTAGGAAAAACAGTTTGGGGGTGGGGGGAGGTGAGTAGTCAGCAAATAAACACAAAATTAAGGGGAAATAGAACTTCAGCTTCGAGGATAAAGTACAATAAGCCTCCTCAAAATGGAAAGGGTATACTCTCCTTGAAGAAAAGTATCGACAGAAGCATGAGTCTGTGAAGTAGCTCTGCTGAGCAAGACATTTTAAACAGCAACAGAGCCAGTTGCCTCTGAGCACATCATTTCCAGGAACTCAACAGCATGCACAGTTATCAGGACAGGCCTTCAAAAATAATCAAGACAACTGTCAACTCACCCCACGTAAGAGTAGCCAGGGTCAAGAGCTCAGGGATTGAATCCTGACATACTACATATTCTGGAGAATACGGATCAGTCTGAACTTCAGCATCCCGATAATCAGTCTGAGTACCCACGGTATACTTTGAAGGTACAGGAGGGTACTTAGCAGGAGTAGGAGGGAAAATATATGCCTCTGTCCTAAAAGGGAAAATTATTTCAAAAATTAAAACCTGATCCAATCACTTAGAATACTATACAGTCAGGTAGAAATAAATCCTTAGCTTCTCTAAGCCCATTCCCCCTTTAAACATGCACAAATTCATGAATCCAGTGTATCTAGGATTGTGCCCAATTATCTTGAGAGAACTGCCTTGTTAGTCTCACCTCTGCCAAGAAACTGAAGGGATATAAAAGCCCAGGTCTAATCACAAAAGTACCTACTTATCTGTGTATCACTGGGCAGGAATATAGTATAGAACTATAAAAGGTAGATTCTAGGATGTCATACAGTTATTTCTGAACCTGTTGAGAATTGCTAACTTCTGGTTTCTTTTTTCTCTGCTTTCAGTTATACAACAAAATTTGTTTCCCTCTAGAAATTCAGGAGCAGAGAAAAGAGAAGAGATGCTTTCTGATTTTTTAAAAAGGCAAGGCTCTTGGGGCTGCCTGGGTGGCTCAGTGGATTAAGCCTCTGCCTCCAGCTCAGGTTATGATCTCAGGGTCCTGGGATCGAGTCCCGCATCGGGCTCTCTGCTGGGCGGGGAGCCTGCTTCCTCCTCCCTCTCTCTCTCTCTCTGCCTACTTGTGATCTCTCTCTGTCAAATAAATAAAATCTTAAAAAAAAAAAAAAAAAGGCAAGGCTCTTTCAAGATAGATGACTCAATTAATTAATGCTAGGATTACTTGGTTAACTATGTAAAAGTTAACTCATCCCTTGGATAGAAATTAATTCCAGATATTTTAAGGCATTTAATGTAAAAAATGAGACTATAAAAGTAATAGGAAACATAAGTAAATATACCATAATATTTTTATTACCAAATAAAGGCCTTATAAATCAGTAAGACAGTTAAATACTAAAAGAAAAATGGATAAAGAACAATTGACAAAAATGAAAACTTGTAGCAAACATATGAAAAAATAATGAACATAACTAGTAATCAAAGAAAAGTAAAATAAAACCACAAGATGCTATTTTATTATATCACATAAGCAAAGATCTAAAAAATTGAAAATACCTAGCATTGATGAAATTGCAAAGAAACAGGCATTCTCATGTTGACTGAAATATAAACAGATATACAGAGATATATGCAAACATATTCATAAAGTCTGATGTGTAAGAGAAAACTTAAAAACTTTTTCAATGACCAATTTTAAAAAAATGGTTGCGCCTGAGGTTATTAGGCATCAATCTTAGATCCATATTTTCAACTTTTTGTTTTTTTCTTATTCTGGTTACTTTTAAGTACAGAAAAAAATTTTACATTAATTCATTCAAACATATGTCTACTCCTGGGGCGCCTGGGTGGCTCAGTCAGCTAGGCATCTGCCTTCGGCTCAGGTCATGATCTCGGGGTCCTGGGATCGAGCCCCACGTCGGGCTCCCTCTCAGCGGAGAACCTGCTTCTCTCTTCCCACTGCCTGCCACTCTGCCTACGTGTGCTCTCTAGCTCTCTGTCAAATAAATAAATAAAATCTTTTAAAAATTACAAAAAATAAACATGTCTACTATTAATAATTTTTATAACAAGTATGATAATGTTTATATTTTTATATATTTTTATATATCAAAATTATATATGGTTATTTTAATATTTATATATTTTTATAACAAGTATGATAGCACATATGCTTTAAAAACAGCACACTGTTTTCTTTTCTAAGGTTTTATTTTTAGATGTTCATCAACTGATGAGTGGATAAAGATATAGTGTGTACACACACACACACAAACACACACACACACACACACTGGAATATTACTCAGCCTTCAAAAAGAATGAAATCTTGCCATGTGCAATGACATGGATGGAACTAGAGTGTATTATGCTAAGCGAAATAACTCAAGGAAAGACAAATACCATATGATTTCACTCATGTAGAATTTAAGAAATAAAGCAGATGAACACAGGAAAAGGGAAGGAAAAAATAAGATAAAAACAGGGAGCAAACCATAAGATACTCTTATAGGGAACAGAGTTGCTGGAGGGGAGGTTGGTGAGGGGACCGAGTAATTGGGTGATGGGTATTAAGGAAGGCATTTGATGTAATGAGCACTGGATGTTGTACACAACTGATGAATCACTAAATTCTACCCCTGAAACTAATAATATACTATATTTTAACTAACTTGAATTTAAATAAAATATAAAAAATAAAATAAAGATTTTATTTTTAAGGAATCTCTGCACCCAATGAGGGGCTCGAACTCACAACCCCAAGATCAAGAGTTGCAACTCCACCGACTGAGCCAGCCAGCCACCCCAGCAATGTTTCCCTTTTACTTTTGAGTTTATTTCCCTTAATATCTTTTCCTCCCTTATCCACCTATAGCAGTACCCTTTCTGTATATCCTAGATCTAGAATATATACTTGAATTATGCTTTAACCTTGCTGTATTTTCATCCACACTTATTCTTCTATACTTACACAAATATACACATATAGATTATTATTGTTTTGCTAACACGGAAATCATATTATTAATACATTTTTGCATCTTCCCTTTTTAACTAAATCATACCTGAGGGAAATCTTTCCAATCTATTCATGTGGCTCTTTTTCAAGAAAAATCAAACTTAAATGATCACCATCAACAGAAAAACTACTTCAAAAAATATGGCATACCTATAATGGAATTTATGCAGCTATTAAAAGTAAAAATGTAATCAGAATTTATAAACATATAAAAATGTCCATAATTCAATGTAAAATAGGAAAAAAAGCACACTATAGAGCAGCATGTACAACAGGACTACATTTTTATATTTAAAACTGTGTTTTGGGGGAAACTGGGTGACTCAGTGGGTCAAGCCTCTGCCTTCGGCTCAGGTCATGATCTGAGGGTCCTGGGATCGAGCCCTGAGTCGGGCTCTCTGCTCAGCAGGGAGCCTGCTTCCCGCCCCCTCGTCTGCCTCTCTGCCTACTTGTGATCTCTATCTCTCTGTGTCAAATAAATAAAATAAAATCTTAAAAAAAAACAAACCTGTGTTTTGTGCATAGAAAAATGCCTAGATGGATATACAATAAAACAACTATTTCTGGATAGGATTACAGAATTTTTTCATTTTTATAGTTTTCTACATTTTCTAACATTTTTTTAAAATCCAAACACGTAGTACTATTAAATAAGTACTAAAAAATAAGGGAAAAAATAGCCATTTCCATTTAAAAGAAAATATGTTTTCTAGTTGGTAGAATATTAAATTACATAAGCAAAAACACTGAAATATAATGGCAAAAAAGAGAAAGATTTCCATCTTAAAAAATAGTCAAAGACAGGGCGCCTGGGTGGCTCAGCGGGTTAAAGCCTCTGCCTTCAGCTCAGGTCATGATCCCAGGGTTCTGGGATTGAGCCCTGCGTCAGGCTCTCTGCTCAGCGGGGAGCCTGCTTCCTCCTCTCTCTCTGCCTGCTTCTCTGCCTACTTGTGATCTCTGTCTGTCAAATAAATAAATAAAATCTTAAAAAGAAAATAGTCAAAGGCAATGGGAGGTGCTTATATATAAGCAAAACATACAGAGCCGAGCTCTAACAAAAATGCACTTCAAGTCAGCTAGAAAGAAGCACCTTCTTGGAGGTTCAACCTGTAATGAAATAGTACTTTAATCTGTTATTAATGCTGAATTCTAATGGTATTGAAATCATTTTTTCAGTAGCTGTTATGAATTTCTAACCTATGTAGATAATTTAGATATTTATAATTTATGTTTTCAGCAGAAATTATTTGACTATAAAGATTCTAGTTGAGGAAATAACTTCAAATCAGCTTTATATTATCTCAGATCATATGAATATTATAACACCACTGGTTTGAGTCAAGAAAATAAATTGCTTACCAAATTAAAAATTATACACATTTGAACCATCTGATCAAATATGCTAAGATTATGATAAAGCCTAATGAATCCTTCTGACTAACCTTTCTGATGATTTAAGATCCTTCTAGATGAGTCAGAGGAGAGGATGCAAAGGCGGATAGCTATCTTGACAGAAGTCCTATGATAACTTAATAGATTCTTTTCTAACTTGTTATTTTTCTCCAACCTATACTCTTTTTCTCCATTTCAGCCGGTTTTAGGGAGAATAAACTGAGTAAGAAAGAACAATGATCTCTCTCCTACCCCTCCCCAACTTCAGTCAGGACTCAAAAACAAGAAAAACCCCATATTTGCTTCTCATCTGGCTTGAGCCCTGGATCCCATCTACAGGCTCACTGGTATCCTGACGGCATGTACTGGTACCCTGACGGCTCTGTTCCCTCTATCCAGACCCTTCCTCCTCCCCTACCGCACAAGCACCAGGAGCATGCACTGTCTGCCAGACCCCCTTCTAGATTTTCCCTTCCAGGCCCAACAAAACTAAACACAAAGAGGGGTTTCACAAAGTAGCAAACCCTGTTCTGTAACTGAACGCTAAAGAATGTATTTTTTAAAGACTTAATGTTTTCAGAGCACTGTTACATTTACAGTAAAACTGAGAGGAAGGTACAGAGATTTCCCATATACACTTTGCCTCCACACATGCATAGGCTGCTCCATTATCAATAACCCTCACCAGAGCGGTACATTTGTTACAAGTGAAGAACATACATTTACACATCATGATCACCCCATAACGTATATTGCAGTTCTCTCTTGGTATTATACATTCTATGGTTTGGACAAATCCTTACAATATGTAGTATATGTAGTATAATACCTATCTGCCATTACAGTGTCATACAGAGTATCTTCCCTGTCCTAAAAATTCTCTGTACTCCTTCTATTCATCCATACCAAAACCCCTGGCAATCAGTGATGCTTTTAGGATCCCCATAGCTTTGTCTTTTCCAGAATGTGATATAGTTGGAATCATACATACTGTAGCTTTTCCTGATTGCCTTCTTTGTCTTAGTAATATGCATTTAAGATTCCTCCACATCTTTCCATGACTTAATAGCTCATTTCCTTTTAGTGATGAATAATATATTACACTGTCTCAATATACCATAGTTTATCCATCAACCTGGTAAAGGACATCATGGTTGCCTCCAAGTTTTGGCATTTATGAATAAAGTTGCTATAAATACTAATAGGTTTATGTGCAGGTTTGTGTAAATTTTTCTAATTTTTGTGTAAGTTTTCAACTCCTGGGGTAAACACCAAGGAGCAAGATTGCTGGATCATATGCTAAGAGTATGTTTAGTTGTATAATAGCCAAACTGTCTCCCAAAGTGGCTATAGCATTTTGTATTTCCCACCAGCAATGAATGAGGGTTCCTAGTGCTGGTACTGTTAGTGTCCCAGATGGTGGCCATTCTAGTAAGTGCAAGTGACATCTTATTATCGTTTTAATTTGCATTTCCCCAATGACATATGATGTGAAGCATCTTTTCATATTCTTATTTGCAATCTGTATATCCTTTTTTTGAGGTGTCTGTTAAGGTCTTTGGTCCATTTTAAAATCCGGTTGTTCTTTTTCTTATTGTTATGTTTGAAGTTTACTACATAGTTTGGATAACGGTACTTTAGCAAATACATCCTTTGCAAATATCTTCTCTGAGTCTGTGGCTGTCTTCTCATTCTACTGACACTGTCTTTGTACAGCAAAAGTTTTTATTTTTTTAAAGTTTGTATTAAATTCCACTTAGTTAACATACAGTGTAAATTAGTTTCAGGAGTAGAATTTAGTGATTTACCATGTACATATAACACCCAGTGCTCATCACTGTATCCTCCTTAATCCCCATCACCCATTTAGCCCATCCGCCTGCCCACCTCCCCTCCAGCAACACTGTTCTCTATAGTTAAGAGTCTGATTTATGGTTTGCCTGTCTTTCCACCTGCCATGTTCATCTGTTTTGTTTCTTAAATTCCACATATGAATGAAATAAAATTGTATTTGTCTTTCTGACTTACTTTGCTTAGCAGAATACACTCTAATTCTATCCATGTTGTTGCAAATGGCAAGACGACACTCTTTTTTATGGAACAGACTGTTTTCCATGGGATATTCTCTCCTGCTTTGTCAAAGATTAGTTGATCATATAGTTGTGGGTCCATTTCTGGGTTATCTGTTCTGTTACATTGATCTATATGTCTGTTTCTGTGCCAGTACCATACTGTCTCGATAACTACAGTTTTGTAATATAAATTGAAGTCCTGAATTGTGATGCCTCCAGCTTTGCTCTTCTTTTACAAGATTGCTTTGGCTACTCAGGGTCTTTTGTGGCTCCATACAAATTTTAGGATTGTTTTGTTCTAGCTCTGTGAAAAGTTCTGTTGATATTTTGATAGGGATTGCACTGAATGTGTGGATTGCTTTGGGTGGTATAGACATTTTAACAATATTTGCTCTTCCAACCCATGAACATGGAATGTTTTTCCATTTCTTTGTGTCTTCTTCAATTTCTTGCATAAGTGTTCTATAGTTTTCAGAGTACAAATCTTTTACCTCTTTGGTTAGATTTATTCTTAGGTATCTTGTTTTTGGTACAATTGTAAATGGAATTGATTTCTTGATTTCTCTTTCTGCTGCTTCATTATTGGTGTACAGAAATGCAACAGATTTCTGTACACTGGTTTTGTATCCTGCAACTTTACTAAATTCATGTCATCAGTTCTGGCAATTTTGGGGTGGGGTCTTTTGGGTTTTCTACATAGAGTATTATGTTTGTCTATGGATAGTTATGTTTGATTACTTCCTTGCCAATCTGGATGCCAATCTGTTGTCTGATTGCTGAGGCTAGGACTTTCAGTACTACTTTAATAGCAAAGATGAGAGTGGCCATCCCTGTCATATTCCTGACCATAGAGGGAAGGCTCGCAGTTTTTCCTCATTGAGGATGGTATTAGCTGTGGGTCTTTTGTACATGGCCTTTACAATGTTGAGGTGTGTTCCTTCTATACCTACTTTGTTGAGGGTTTTTATAATGAATGGATGCTGTATTTGTCAAATGATTTTTCTGCATCTATTGAGAGAGTCATATGGTTCTTTTCCTTTCTTTTATCAATGTGGTGTATCATTGATTGATTTGTGAATATTGAACCACCTTGCAGCCCAGGAATAAATCCCACTTGATGTGGTGAATAACTCTTTAATGTACTATTGGATTCAATTTGCTACTATCTTATGGAAATTTATCTTTACACCATATTCATTAGGGATATTGGCCTGTAATTCTTTCTAGTGATGTCTTTGTCTGGTTTTGGAACTAATGCAGGCCTCATAAAATGAGTTTGGAAGTTTTCCTTCCATTTCTTTTTTTGCAACTGCCTCAGAAGAATAGGTATTAACTCTTCTTTAAATGTTTGATAGAGGGGCACCTGGGTGGCTCAGCTGGTTGGGTGTCTGGCCTTTGTCATGATCCCATGGTCCTGGGATTAGGCCCTGTGTCAGGCTCCCCACTGAGCGGGGAGCATTCTCCCTCTCCCTCTGCCTATTACTCCCCCTGCTCGTGATCTCTCTCTGTGTCAAATGGATAAATAAAATCTTCAAAAAAAAAAAAAAACTTTAAAGCAATGAAAAATAAATGTTTGACAGAATTCCCCTGGGAACCCACCTGACCCTGGACTTTTGTTTGCTGGGAGATTTTTGATCACTGATTTAATCCCATTGCTGGTTAGGGGTCTGTTCAAATTTTCTATTTCTTCCTGCTTCAGTTTTGGTAGTGTATATGTTCTAGGAATTTATCCATTCCTTCCAGATTGCCCAATTTGTTGGTATATAATTTTTCATAATATTCTCTTATAATTGTTTGTACTTCTGTGGTATTGGCTGTGATCTATCTTCTCTCATTTGTGATTTTATTTATTTGGGTCTTTTTTTTTTTCTTTTCTTTTTGATAAGTCTGGCTAGGGGGTTATCAATTTTATTCATTCTTTCAAAGAACCAGCTCCTGGTTTCCTTGATCTGTTCTGTTTGTTTTTTTAATTCTGTACCATTTATTTTTGCTCTATTATTTCCCTTCTTCTGCTGGCTTTAGGTTTCACTTGTTCTTTTTCTAGTTCCTTTAGGTATACAGTTAAGTTGTGTATCTGAGATTTTTCTTCTTCCTGATATAGGCCTATCCTGCTATACACTTCCCTCTTATAATCACTTTTGCTGCATCCCAAAGGTTTTGGACCAGCACGTTTTCATTTTCTTTTGTTTCCATGTATTTTTTTTTTTTATGTCTTCTTTAATTTCCTGGTTGACCCATTCATTCTTTAGCAGGAGGTTCTTTAACCTCCATGTATTTGTGGTCTTTCCAAATTTTTTCTTGTGGTTGACCTCAAGTTTCATAGTGTTGTGGTCAGAAAATATTCATGGTATGATCTCAGTCTTTCTGTACTTGTTGAGGCCTGATTTGGGGCCTAGTATATGATCTATTCTGGAGAATGCCCATGTGCTCCCAAAAAGAATATATATTCTGCTGCTTTAGGATGAAATGTTCTGAATATATCTATTCAGTCCATCCAGTTCAGTGTGTCATTCAAGGCCATTGGTTCCTTATTGATTTTCTGCTTAGATGATCTGTCCATTGCTCTAAGTGGGGTGTTAAAGTCCCCTATTGTCAGTGAGTTCCTTTATGTTTGTATTAATTGTTTTATATATTTGGGTGCTCCCAAGTTGGGGGCATAAATATTTACAATCATTAGATCTTCTTGTTGGTCAGACCCATTTATTATGATATAGTGCCCTTCTTCAACTCTTGTTGTTACAGCCTTTGATTTAAAATCTACTTTATGGGTGTCTGGGTGGCTCAGATGGTTAAGTGTCTGCCTTCGCCCCACGTCATGATCCCAAGGTCCTGGGATCGAGCCCCACATCAGGCTCCCTGCTCAACAGAGCCTGCTTCTCCCAATCCATCTGCTGCTCCCCCTGCTTGTGTTCCATCAGATAAATCAATAAAATCTTAAAAATAAATAAATAAAATAAATCTACTTTATCTGACATAAGCATGGCTACTCCAGCTTTCTTCTGATGTCTGTTAGCATTTTAAGTTGTTCTCCATTTCCTCACTTTCCATCTGTAGGTGCCTTTAGGTCTAAAGTGAGTCTCTTGTAGGCAGCATACAGACGTCTTATTTTGATTTTTTTTGTTTTGTTTTGTTTTTATCCTTTCTGATACCCTATGTCTTTTGATTGGAGCATTTCATCCATTTACATTCAGAGTGATTATTGTTAGATATGAATTCAGTGGCATTGTATTACTTGTTTTGTCCTTGTTCCTGGAGATTTTCTCTGTTCATTTCTAGTCTTTGTTACTTTTGGTCTTTCTTTTCCACTGAAAGAGTCTCCTTTAAAATTTTTTGCAGGGCTGGTTTAGTGGTCACAAAGTCCTTTAGTTTTTGTCTGGGAAACACTCTCTCTCCTTCTACTCTGAATGACAACCTTGCTAGATAGAGTATTCTTGGCTTTTTCCATTTCCAAAATACTTTGGCTTTTCCCAGAGTATTTTCCCATTCAGCACATTGAATATATCATGCCACTCCATTCAGGCCTGCTAAGTTTCTGTGGAAAGGTCTGCTGCTAACCTTATTTGTCTTCCCTTATAAGTTAGGGACTTCTTTTGTCTCGATGCTTTTAGGATTTTTTTTCTTATCTCCACATTTTGCAAATTTTACTACAATGTGTCTTGGTGTTGGCATGCTTTTGCTGATTTTGATGGGAGTTCTCTGTGCCGCCTTATTTTGGATATCTGCTTCCTTCCCCAGATCAGAAAGTTTTCAGCTATAATTTCCTCAAATAAATCTACTGCCCCTTTTTCCTCCTCTTCTTCTTCTGGGACTCCTATGATATGAATGTTATATACTTTGTGGAGTCACTGAGTCCCCTAAATCTACATTCATGATCCAATATTTTTCTTTCTCTCTTCTTTTCAGCTTCATTATTTTCCATAATTTTATCCTAGCACTTCTTCATATCTTGTCCATCCTTGTGGTCATTACATCCAGTCAATTTTGTATCTTGATTTTTTTTATGAATGTTTTATTTCAGCCCGACTAGTTTTTAGGTCTTTTATCTCTGTGATAAAGGTCATCCTGATGTCTTCTATGCTTTTCTCAAGCCCAGCTGGTATCCTTATGGTTATTGTTTTAAATTCTGGATCAGGCATATTACTTATATCTGTTTTGATTAGATCACTACTGTGACCTTTTCTTTTTCTTTCTTTTGGGATGAATTCCTCCATCTTGGTATTTGTTTAGGTCTCTGTCTTCTTCTGTGTGTTAAGAAAGCCTGTTATATTTCCTGCTCCTGAGAGTAATGGCTTTATGAAGAAGAGGTTCATATGCTGTCCAGGGCTAGGCACTTCAAGAAGTGTCTCTCTAGATGCTGTGTACATCTGCTGCTGTGTTATGGCTATTCTTTCCCTCAGGTCAGTCCTCTGCGGAATTTCACCTTGCCTGCACTGGGGACTGCTTGGAACTTGGCCAGAGTGTGGCAAATTTTAACTATGTGTGCTCTGGTCTGTTTATGAAGAGAGACCTAATGCTTTGCAGCACTCTATGGTCAGTAGACTTGGTGCATACAGTGCAGTTGTGCTGGTCTTCTGGGGGAGGGGCCCGCTACTCAGGTTCTCAGGCACACTTGCCCTAGTAAAGAAGCAACTGCAGAGTACAAGCGAGCAGGGCTTGGTGTAAGCAGTTTATGCTGACACTGTTGGCTTGTGTTGCTTACTGAAGTTAGTTTATGCTGAGGGGCAGGGAAGAGAAATGGCACCAGCCCTCTCCCTAAAGAGCAGAGTTTGTGCCCACTACTGTCTAGGAAGCCCTTAGAGAAGAGTGAACAATCTTCCCTCCTATGTCCCAGGGATCCCACAGATCCCTGCCTTCACCCTGTGTCCAGATGTCTGCCCACCTGGCAGTGCAGGGCACCTGTGTTTTATACCAGGCAGGCTGGTTGAGTTTTACAGCTCCAAACTTTAGGGACCTGGCATGGCTTGGACCTGGGGAAAGGTCTTGCCACACTGGGGCTGGTACAGGTTTGTCCTAGAAATAGCATGAACATACAGGAGTTAGGAGTAAAGTGAAGCAAAAACCAGTGTCCAGGTTAGCCACCCTCAGATGTTTGTGTCTATGCTAAGGGTTGGGGGAGCATAATGGTACTCGCCACCTCTTTTTTCCTTGGAGAAGCAATTCTACTTCTTGCAGATGCACTCCAAGAAGGGGGAACCATCTCTCTCTGTATCCCAGGGGATCCTTGGATCACGCTGTCTGCTCTCAGGCTCTCTGCCCTCCTTCTCCACAGGAGCACTGCAGCGCCCACCAGGCTCCACACCAGCCATGGCACAGAACTCTAAAACTCCAGTCTTTGAGTTCTGTTGACTGTAAAAACTCACAATAATCAGTCCCTCTCATTTTCCCAGTCAGTCGCTTGGGGGAAATGATTTCCTTGTGTGAAATGTTTCCCCTGTGCAACAGCCCCCACCACCTTGCCTCTCTCCATGGTTAGGTCTCCCTCCCCTCTGCAACACCCGCCATCCTTTTCTCTCCCACATCATATCTGCACACCTCCAACCTTCCACAATGTGACCTTTTCTCTCCCTCTGGTGGTGCAGTTTGTTCTGTCAGTACTCAGATTTCTTGGGTGTTCAGAATAACAGCTGTGTTCAAGGGATAAGGTAAGCCTAGGGTCCTCCTACTACTCTCCCATCTTTGCTCGAAAAACCAGAAGTTTTTGATTTTCATGAAGTTCAGATTACCCATCATTTCTTTAAAGGATTGTCCCTTTGGTATTATAGCTAAAAATTCATTAACATACCTAAGGGCATCTAGGGTTTTTCTTGTTATCTTCTAAGAGTTTTACAGTTTTGCATTCTACCTTGAGATCTGTGACCCATTTTGAATTAATTTTTATGAAGGGTGTAAGGTCTGTGTCTGGATTTTTTTTTTTCCCTTTTGCATGTAGATGTCCAGTTATCTCAGCACAATTTGTTGAAAAAACTACTTTGCTCTATTGTATTGCTTTTATTCTTTTTGTCAAAAATCAGTTGATTATATTTATGTGGTTTTACATCTGGGCTCCTTATTCTGTTTCACTGATCTGTCTTTTCTTTTCCCAATACCATTATGTCTTCATTACTACAGCTTAATAGTAGGTCTAGAAGTCAGGTAGTGTCAGTCCTCCAACTCTGTTCTTCTCCTTCAATATTGTGTTGGCTATTGTCAACACATAATGACTATTCATATAAGCTCTAGAATCAATTTTTTGATAGCCATAAAATAACTTGCAGGGATTTTGACTGAGATTACATTAAATCTATTGATCAAGTTGTGAAGACTTGACATCTTGACCATACTGAGTCTTGGCATCCAGGAACATGGAATCTCTCTCCACTTATTTAGTTCTTTTCTTTCTTTCATCGAAGTTTTATAGTTTTCCTCCTATAAATCTTGTATATATCTTATTGAATTGATACCTAATATTTCATTTTTTATGATTACATATATGGTACTGCATTTTTAATTTTAAATCCCACTTGTTCATTGCTGGTACATAGAAAAGCAATGGACATTTGTTTATTAACCTGATATTCTGCAGCCTTACTATAATCACTTATTGGTTCTAGTTTTTTTCATCCTTTTTTCCTGATTTTCTAAATAGATAAACATAGCATCTGCTAACAAATCTTACCAATCTGTATAACTTATTTTCTTTTCTTGTCTTACTGCATTAGCTAGGACTTTTATGATGTTGAAAAGGAGGAGTGAGAGGGGACATCTTTGCCTTGTTCCTGATCTTAGTGGAAAAGCTTTGAGTTTCTCAACATTTAAGTATGCTGTAAGTTTTTTGTACATGTTCTTTACCAAGTTGAAGAAGTTTCCTTCTAGTCCTAGTTTACTCATAGTTTTTATCACGAACAGGTATTGGATACAGTCAAATACTTTTTCTGCCTCTATTAATGTGATCATGTGATTTTTCTTGTTTAGCCTGCTGATATGACAGATTACACTAACTGATTTCCAAATGCTGAATTAGCCTAGTGCCAGCCTGGTTGTGGTGTATCACTCTTTTTATACACTGTTGGATTTGATTTGCTAATATACTGTTGAGGATTTCTGTGCCTATGTTCATAGGTCTGCAGTTTTCTTTTAATGTCTTTGTCTGTATTTTGGTTTTAGAATAATGCTGGCCTCATAAAGTTAGAAAGTATTCCCTCTTCTTCTATTATCTAAAACAGATTGTTGAGAATGGTATCATTTCTTCCTTAAATGTTTGGTAGAATTCACCAGTAGACCCATCTGAGTCTGGGCTTTCTGTTTTGGAAGGTTATTAATTATTGATTTAATTTCTTTAATAGATACAGGTCTATTCACATTGTCTATTTCTTCTTGTGTGAGTTTGGACAAATTGTGTCTTTCAAGTATTTTCTTTTTAAAATGAAAAGATTTACCAGAGAGAGAGAGCAGAGTGAGAAAGAGAGCATGAGTGGGCTGGGGGAGGGACAGAAGGAAAGGGAGAAGCAGGTTCCCAGCTGAGGAGGGAGCCCAGGCTCAATCCTGGGATCATGAACCAAACTGAAGGCAGACACCTTTTTTTTTTTTTTTTTTAAGATTTTATTTATTCATTTGAGAGAGAACAAGAGACAGAGAGAGCAGAAGCAGGGAGAGCAGCAGACAGAGTGTGAGGGAGAAGCAGGCTTCATGTTGAGCACAGGAGCCCAACATGGGGCTTGATCCCAGGACCTGGAAATCATTACCTGAGCCAAAGGTAGATGCTTAACCATCTGAGCCGCCCAGGTGCCCATCAAGAAATTAGTCTTTTCATCTAGGTTACCAAATTTGCAGGTATTGTTATTCATAGTATTCCTTTATGTTTTTAACATCAATAAAATCTGTAGTGAGGTCCTTGTTTTCATTTCTGATATTAATAAATTGTGTCCTCTCTCTTTTTTTTTTTTTTTGGTTATCCCAGCTATAGGTATCAATTTTAGTGATCTTGTTGATGAACCAGCTCTTGGCTTCACTGACTTTTTTCTATTGATTTCCTTGATCAATTCCACTGATTTATGCTCTAATTCTTATTGTTTCCTTTCTTTTGCTTTGGATTTAATTTGCTCTTCTTTTCCTAGTTTCCTAAGGTGAAAGCTTAGATGATTGGTTTTAGTTCTTTTCTAATACATAAACTCAATGCTATAAATTTCCCTCTGAACACTGCTTTCAATGTACTCCACAAATTCTGATAAACTGTATTGTCATTTCCATGAAGCTCAAAATATTTTTCAATTTCTGTGGAGATTTCTTCTTTCTCCTTTGTGTTATTTAGAAACGTATCATTTAATCTCTACATATTCAGGAATTCTGTTATCCCTTCTGTTACTAGTTTCTGGTTTAGTTCCATTGTGGTCTGAGAGCAGACACTGTATGATTTCTTTCTTTCACATTTGTTAAATTATGTTTTATGGCCCAGAATGTAGTCTATCATGGTGAATGTTCCATGTGAACTTGAGAAGAATATGTATTCTGCTGTTGTTGGACAAAGTAATCTGTAGATATCAATTACATCCAGTTGATTGATGGTGTTTTGAGTTCAACTAGGCCCTTACTGATTTGTTGCCTGCTAGATGTGTCCATTTCTGCTGGAAGGGTGTTAAAGTCTCCAACTATGATAATGGATTCATCCATATCTCCTTGTAATTCTATTAGTTTTTGCCTTATGTAGTTTGACATTCTGTTGTTAGGTGCATACACGTGAAAGAATGTATGTCTTTTTGGAGAACTGAGCCTCTTATCATTACATAATGCCTCTCTTTATCCCTGATAATCTTCCTTGCTTTGAAGTCTGCTCTTTTGAAATTAGTATAACTACTGTAGCTTTCTTTTAATTAGTGTTGGCATAATGTATTTTTCTCCACCCATTTAATCTATAAGTGTTTTGGGGCACCTCGCTGGCTCAGTCAATAGAGCAACTCTTAGATCTTGGGGATGCGAGTTCAAGCCCTACACTGGGAGTAGACATTAAAAATAATTTTTTTTAAAGATTGTATTTATTTATTTGACAGACAGAGATCACAAGCAGGCAGAGAGGAAGGCAGGGGATGGGGAAGGAAGCAGGCTCCCTGCTGAGCAGAGAGCCTAATATGGGGCTCAACTCCAGGACCCTGAGATCATGACCTGAGTTGAAGGCAGAGACTTAACCCATTGAGCTACCCAGGTGCCCCAACATTAAAAATAAAATCTTAAAAAGAATCTATAAGTGTCTTTATAGTTAAAGTGGGTTTCTTTTTAAAAAAGAGAGAGAAAGAGAACAAGAAATAGACTCTTTTAACTGTTGAGTACAAATTGGTAGTTACCAGAGGGGAGGTAGCTGGGGGTATGGGTGAAATAAATCATGGGGATTAAATAGTACATTTATTATGCTGAACAATGAGTAGTGTATAGAACTGTTGTATCACTACACTGTACAGTGAAACTAATATAACATTGTATGTTAACTATACTGAAAAATTTTAAAACTGAATAAAATAAAAAAATAAAGTGGATTTCTTATTGACAATATATAGTTGGTTCTTGTTTTTTGATCCATCCTGACTATATCTGTCTTTTAATTGGTGCATTTAGACCACTGATGGTCAGAGTGATTGTTGATATATTTGGAATAAAGTCTACCATATTTGTTACCATTTTCTATTTGTTGCTCTTGTTTTTTGTTCTTATTTTGTCTTCTACCATATTTCTGCTTTTTATGGCTTTAGTTGAACATTTTATATGATTTCACTTTATCTTTTTTATTACGTATTATTAGTTATACATCCTTTTTTTAGTGTTTTTTTTTTTTTTAGTGGTTGCTTTTTTTAGTGGTTGCTCCAGACCTTGCAATATATATTTAAAACTAATCCAAGTCCACTTTCAAATAACATTATATTCCTTCATGGGTAGTGTACACACTTCATATAATAACAAAATAATCCTAATTCTTTTCTTCACCTATCATTGCTGTCATTTTACTTATATATAAGCATACATAAGCAAACACACACACACACACACACACACACACACACTCACAGTTGAACCCTGAACAACACAGATTTTAATCACATAGATCCATCTATACATGGATTTTTTTCATAAATACAGTATAGTACTGTAAATCTATTTTCTGTTATAATTTTCTTAACATTTTCCTCTAGTTTTATTGTAAAAAATATAGTACATAATATATACAACATACAAAATATCTATGTGTTAACTGACTGTTTATATTATTGGTAAGCCTTCCAGTCAACAGTAGGCTATGAGTAATTAAGTTTTGGGGAACTCAAAAGTTATGCATGGATTTTCAGTATGCCAGGGTCAGTCCCCTTAACCTCCATATTTTCAAGAGTCTACTGTGTATCAACTATGTTTCCAAATACATTGTTGCTGTTATTTTGAACAAACTGTCAACTGTTAGATTAAAAAAATAAAACTTTTCATTTTACCTTCATTTATTCCATTTTTTTAAAGATTTTATTTATTTATTTGACAGACAGAGATCATAAGCAGGCAGAGAGGCAGGCAGAGAGAGAGGAGGAAGCAGGCTTCCCGCCAAGCAGAGAGCCCAATGTGGAGCTCGATCCCAGGACCCTGGGATCATGACCTGAGCCGAAGGCAGACACTTAACAACTGAGCCACCCAGGCGCCCTGCAATTCATCAGTCATCGTTCAGGTTTTCCTATCTGGAATTGGTTTCTGGAGTCGCCTCCACTCATGAATCTCTGGGATTCTGGGAACCCATGCCTCCTCGTAACCTGTCTGACTCAATCTTAGGGCAGCAGTCTGCCCTGAATCCTCCCCTTTCTTACAGATCCAAGAAAAGTTGTTGCTTTTTCAGTTGTTCTGCTTTTTACTTGTTGATAGGACAGATGGCAACTGCCAAGCTCCTTACATGTGGCACTAAAAACTGCCACTGAACTTTTTAAAAATGTTAACTTTTTATCCTTTTCACCAAGATGCTTACATGAGTCCAAAGTAAAGAGCCCACAGCCAACCATGAAGGGCTGGAGAAGGCCAGCTGGTCCCCCAGACAATTCCATCCCTGCTAATGTCAGGTGCATTATCCTCATTGCTCAGAAATTCAACCCTGCCAGAATCCCGGAGCTGACTGCATTCAGGGATACTGATTAATTCCTTAAAAACTTCTAAGAGAGTATATCTAAGATGTCAACTGTTATGGTTTAATTCTTACAGGGAAACTCTCACGTCAGAGTTATTTAGAAAAGAAGAGGCTTAGTGTTCATTGCTGTCAACCCGGAACTCCCCACAATTAAACAACTGTTAGACCTGACGTAAATATTACCTCCAAAGTAGGTGATCCACTAAGCCTGCTTTTAAAGAATCATCAAAGATATCTATAGGGATCTCCCAATCTCATGTATTCCCCCTTTCTCATACAGAGCATTTCCCTGGAAACAAGTCTGTAGCCGTCCCCAAGTAAACTGACACCACACAAAGTTGCTCTCTCTAGGGGGAGAGCAAGAAATCTATTCTCCATCTGTGTAAGAGCCAAAAGTATCCATGCATAGTCTTAAAAAATCAGAGGAGAGGGGCACCTGGGTGGCTCAGTCAGTTAAGCATCTACCTTTGGTTCAGATCGTGATCTTGGGATCAAGCTCTGTGTCAGGCTCCCTGCTCAGTGGGGAGTCTGCAAACTGCCCCCCCTACTCATGCACTCCCTAATAAATAAATAATCTTTAAAAATAAATAAATACTCAGAGAATTGGGATCATAACTGGCACTTATCTTGAGGATTACAGGCATTTGATAACATCTATTCATAAAATGCTATATCATTAGGGTATCCTTTAAATACTTGTTTGAAAGCCAAGCCCTATCTAAATTTCTGTTCAGAAATCTGAGACTTTAAGAAAGGTTTCTTTTCCTGATAATTTCAATTATTTCTCTTATACACACATTAAGTTATACTGACGCAGGAAACAGTAGAGCAAAACAGTACAGCCCTAAAACAATACTGGAGAACTGCACATTCATCCCAGCTTTGGCCCTTGTCTTTTACTTCTCTGTCACCTTGGGCCATTCCTCTGTGGGACAAAAACCATGTTTTGTTGATCTTTGTATATTAAATAACCTTGTGTAGATTAGATGATTATTAAATTATGAAGTTCCAGTACTCAAAAACTATTTCATAACTGATTACTTTTCTTGATAAAATGCTGAAAAGCTGTTGCGAAATAAGTGTGTGCTTCAGGGAAGCAAAGAGGATATTTAAAGCATTTTTTAACTTTTATTTTTACCAAAATGTGTAATAAGAAATACATTTTACATCATAATCATTACATACGAACATATGTATATATCTATCCAAACAGAAATTATTAGCAGAAAGGCAATTTACCCTCAATGTATCTGATGCTTTTGGTTATTTTCTATTTCATTTTCTAAAATGCTATTCATGACCCACTAAAATATGTCATGACTTTCTAATGATTTGTGATCTGGAATTTGAAAAATGTTGATTTAGAGAACTATCTTCTGGAAACAAATATGGGAACAAACAAAAAATAAACTAGAAAAAAAGTTGTAAAATAACAGTTACTTACTTGGTTGCTGCAAAAACAACGTTGAATGGCATCTGTTGAAATGGAAGGAAAGGTCTGGTGGAGAAAGACAAACGAAAACATGTGGGACTTTTTCATTGTGTGCTCTCTGGGCTTTATTCCAACTCTCATATTAGTCCCTTAAAATCAGTGAGCTTGAATATCCTGTATTGGTAATCCTCAAACCTGGACAAACACAAAATCACTGGAGAGTGGGGGAGATTTTGTTTAAAATGCTAATTACCAAGTCTAGCCCAGGAGATCCAGCAGATTTAAGATAGAGCTAATGAATCTGCATTTGTAATAAACATTCCAGTGTTTTCCCTGCAGGTGGTAAACAAGCCACAGTTTCAGAAGCAATGCCTTATACCTGGGCTTCAGCTGGTCGTCCGCTCCCAGCAACTTCTCCAGTTCCCTGAGACATTGCAAAATTTGTAATGACTTAGTTTTAAAAACTACCCCCAGAAAGTCTAGGAATTGAGTGTACTATGTTGAAAATTTAACACTTCTCTAAAAAGTCAGCGTTATAAAACTTCTCTAAAGAGGTTGCTCACAAATAACAATGTGGGTAACAAATTTACGTTCTCAAGAAAGCTTATGTCACATATGGCATCAAGACTGTTTTTCTAACCACATAAGACCTATAGAGAGATCCTCATTTTATTTTAACCCAACTACAGGATTATCACATGAATATTGATCACAAATGAAACAAAGTGAAATTTTCGACCATGTTGGTTTTGACAACACTCACACAAAGACAGTGAATGTCGCCTATTTGTCCACTTATAACAATTTCCCATGTACTATGACTGTCATGATGAATCTGCTATTTCTCATTTGATTTGATGACTTCATTTTGTTCTCAAATTTACATTCTTACTTACAGCTAGTACCTCTGATGTTAGGCAGATTTAGCTGGAATCCCAGATCTGCCACTTGCTAACTTAAGAGACTTCAAGCAATTTATTTTTCCTCTCTTGGTCTCAGCTTCCTTATTGATAAAGAGGGGTAATATATCTTATCCTACAATTCTGTTATAAAAATTGATTATATAGAGTGCCTGCCCCGCTCACTTGGTAGAGCATGCAACTACTGATCTTGGGGTTGTGAGCTAGAGCCCCTCGTTGGGTATAGAGATTACTTAAAAATACAATCTAAAAAAAAATGATTATAGATATAAAGCACTTAAACTGGTACCTGACACACTGCATGCACTCAAAACTGATAGCTGCTAATATTATCATAAAAGACATTTTCTAATAATATCAGGGCTCATTTTCATTAGTAATTACTTTTTACCTTTCAAAATATTTGTAGCGATTCCTTCCAGTAACTTCAGGATCTTCATAAGCCTCTTTAGTCATCTGAAAAGACTCACCAGTTCTAAAATGAAGCAGAAAAACATTATAAAAGTCTAACATATCATTTTCAAATATAATTTCTATTTCATATTTTTATGTCTATAAAGTAGGAGATGCACAGAGTATCTGAGACTGAGAGCAAAGTCATCTATAACATGCATCTGACTGACCTACATCTCAGACTACATAATAATTACTTTCCCTAAGCCAGGAAACCAGGAGCTAAAAGGAGGAAGAGTAAGAAAAAAGTAGGTTTATGAAATCTCACATACAAAAATGCACACTTTTAATTAATAGTGTATAGGATAACAGAGTTTTAAGAAACTTTTTTTTTTAAAGATTGTATTTATTTATTTGACAGAAATCACAAGTAGACAGAGAGGCAGACAGAGAGAGAGAGGAGGAAGCAGGCTTCCCGCCGAGCAGAGAGCCTGATGCGGGGCTCGATCCCAGGACCCTGAGATCATGACCTGAGCTGAAGGCAGAGGCTTTAACCCACTGAGCCACCCAGGCGCCCCTAAGAGAAACTTTTTATGTCCAGGCTGAAAGGTAGCTTTTTAAACTTACTAGGCATGATTTGTAAATAATTAAAAGAATAAAGAATTCAAGAGACTTGTCTCTGAAGGTGCTTTGGCTGCAAATCTCCAAATAAATATATATATTTGGAGATACTAGCAGAAGGGTATAGTTGCAATTTCTAAGATGGATCAAAGAAACAAATTCAGTCACCTCTACCTCTACCTTCGGTGGCAAATTGTCATTTAATATATATATTCACTCCAAGCTTCTGAGAATATCTACTAACTATAATCCCATAACTTTGCCCCTGAATCAGGTCTCTTTTGGTCAATTGACCTGGGTGTAACATCACAATTGTAGTTTTAAAAAATGCAGAATAAAAATTCTTAAGAAGAAAAACGCATTCATTAAAAACATGATTAGCAGCCAAAGCTACCTGACACTTACGTGGTAAGCTGCCTGAGGGCTTCTGTGTGTTTCTCCTCCTGTCCTTTCCATTCCCGGCGGATGAATGGTGGGACAGGGTCTGCCTTGCTCCAATACAGAGAATATCTTGGATAATGGATCAGGTTACTGAACATGGTTCTAAACCTGGGAACTTTTCTCTAATATTAGGACAGGCAGATAGGGAGGAAAAGGACAAAATCTTACCATCAGATTTCTTAAAAATTTCTTTTATTTGACAGACAGAGATCACAAGTAGGCAGAGAGGCAGGCACAGAGAGAGGGGGGAAGCAGGCTCCACACTGAGCAGAGAGCCCAATGTGGGGCTCGATCCCAGGACCCTGAGACCATGACCTGAGCTGAAGGCAGAGGCTTTAACCCACTGAGCCACCCAGGTGCCCCACCATCAGATTTTCTAAAGCATCTTATTTATTATTATAAATTTTGAAAGGTGCAAAAACAGTGTATGTCACATAGAAAGAAGGGTAATTGTATATGAATAGAATATCTCTAGAAAGATACCCAAGAAACTGATGGCAATGGATGATTATAAGAATGGGGATGAGGGTTAAAATTTATTTCATACTATATATGTTTCTGTACTACTTGAATTCTTTTAACACAGGCACATAAACTTTTCCCACTGAAATAAATTAGGTTATAATGAGTCCTTTATTCACTATTAATTAATTAATCTTCACAGTGGGCCATAAGTATCAAGATGTCTTATCCCCTAGTAATCATAGCAGAGTGATTTCTGCAGAATATAAAATCCACTGGAAATCTCATGATTAGTCAGTCTGATTAGTGTGGTTAGCAAAACTAGATGGTTCAAGTTCATTAGGTGGCCTTAGTCATTGAATTAGACCTACCAGTCTGTTTCGAATCAGATTAGCTTGGATAGTTGCCTGTGTATGGTCTTTCTCACTCGACACAATAAACAATGGATCTGCAAAATAAACAATAAGGTGGTATAAGGAATGGAATATATCTAGACTGAGAATAATAGCAAAAAAAAGTAATTTCTTAATTGGAAAACTAATTACAAGATTTAGATATTGCCTAACTCTACAGCAGCTCATTGCCCTGTTACTCTGTCACCAGTGAGAGTCTTTTAGATGCATTTCTCCTCTGTGTATTCCAAAGTCAGGTTATAGAATTAGAAAGCAAAAAGCAGGCCTGATATGTTCTCAAGCACCAGAGCCTAAACATGCCGCCTTTTCTCTCAGACCGCTTTCTCTTACCCAGACCACTTTCTGGGTCTAGGTGGCCCAAGAAATACTCTAAGATATATACACTAACTACGCCCCTTTGCAAGTGAAATAAATAACACACTGCAGCACTACCTCCCATATTCAGTACAAGGGAAAGATACAAACTCTTAACAACATGTCACCTCAGAATTGATAAACATAATAAGAAAATGTCGTTCTCTAATAATAAATAAATAAAATCAGCTATAATTCACTCCTTAAATTTAGAAGGATGTTGATGATGGGACAAAGTTTTTTCTCCAAAGTTTAACAAAAGGTTGCCCTGTTATTTTAAGTATGGGCTTGTTAGGTATATCTTTAAAGCAATGAATAATATTTATGATTTATTATACCATTTCTTAAAATGAAATAACATGACATTAAATTCATAAGCAACCTTCAGATAGAGGTTTGATTTCCCAAGTAGGTATCTCTTGAGAAACAAATACCCTGGCCAACTAGTCTATATGACTTGGCAACATATTTCTTCACAGGAATTAATAATTGTTATTGTGATTTATAAGTAATTTAAATTGAATTTAATTTAGACAACGTGAGTCAATTCCTAGAGTCTAATAACTCCTCAGTTACCAAACAAAAATGATATATTGGATGCAGACATTTAATATTCTCCCCAAGGTTGAAAAACTACAAGAGGCTCAGCTCTCTTTCATTCAAGAAAGATTTATGGACAGGTTACTATGTTCAAGGTGCCTGGAACATATCAAGAAAAAGATAAAGATCCCTGACTTCATGAGAGACAATAAACAACACAACAAATTGGCATATTATATAATATGTTAGAGGACAGTTAAGTGCTACTAAAAAAGCGGGGAAAGAGCAGGTAAGGGAGATTGGGTTGCAATTTTACACAGAATAGTCAGGGCAGACCAGGCCTCATTGAGGGATGACTTCTTTTTTTTCTTTAATGATTTTATTTATTTATTTGTTTGTTTATTTATTTATTTGACAGAGAGAGAGAGAGAGGGAGAGAACAAGCAGGGAGAGCGGCAGAGGCAGAGGGAGAAGCAGGCTCCCCGCTGAGCAGGAAGCCCAATGTGGGACTCAATCCCAGGACCCAGGAATCATGACCTGAGCCAAAGGAAGATGCTTAACCTCACTGAGCCACATCAGGCACCCCCAAAGGGTGACATTTAAGGAGACTTGCAAGTGGGAAGTTAACTACAGAGTTATCTGAAGAGCATTTGAAGCAGAGGAAACAGCAAAGGCCCTAGGATGGCAGGATGCCTGATGTGTTTGAAGAACAGCAGAAACCAACAGAATTGAAACAGAGTGAGAGAGGCAAAATAGGGTAGATAAAAGGTCAGGCAAGTTATCAGGGGCCTAGATCACATGGGGCTCTGTGGACCACTGAAAAGACTTTGGCTTTTAATCTGAGTTAGGTGGGAAACCATTGTAAGATTTTGAAACAAGATGTGACAAAATCTGACTTACATTTTAAAATGTTCATTGTAGGGGCTCCTGGGTGGCCCAGTTGGTTAAGTTTAAGCTCAGGTCATGATCTTGGGGTTGCGGAATTGAGCCCCACATAGGGCTCTGTACTCAGTGTGGAGTTTGCTTGGGATTCTCTCCCTTTCCCTCTACTCTCCTCCTCTACCTCTGTATACCTCTCCCCACTTAACTCATATGCTCTCTCTCTAAAATAAATAAATAAAATCTTTAAAAAAATAATAAAATGTTCATTGTGGCTGCCCAGTGAAGAATAGACAGCATGGAAACAATGGAAAAGACAGGGAGACCTATTAGGAGGCTCATGCAGTGAGCCTAGAGAAAAGATGATGTTGATGGCAAGAGAACTTATGAAATGGGGCAGGATTCTAGATATATTTTTAAGGTTGGACAGAGAGGACTTATTAGTGGATTGGAATGGTGTGTGTCAGAGAGAGAGAGAGATGAGACAATGATGGCTCCAAGATTTTTAGACTTAGCAATGTATTGGGCTGGATGGATGGAACTGGAGGAGATTATGCTAAGTGAAATAAGTCAAGCAGAGAAAGTCAATTATCATATGGTTTCACTTATTTGTGGAACATAAGGAATAGCATGGAGGACATTAGGAGAAGGAAGGGAAAAGTAAAGGGTGGGAAACCAGAAGGGGAGATGAACTATGAGAGACTATGGACTCTGGGAAACAAACTGAAGGTTTTGGATGGCAGGGTGGGGGAAGGATGGGTTGGCCCAGTGATGGGGTATTAAGCGGGGCACGTATTGCATGGAGAACTGGGTATTATATGCAAACAATGAATCATGGAACACTACATCAAAAACTAATGATGTACTGTATGGTGACTAACATAACATAATTAAAAAATAATAATACAAAAATAAAGTATGGGACTGCTATCAATTGACACAGGAAAGCCTGTGATGGAGCAGGTTTGTAGGGAGAACATGAAAAGCATGCCTTAGGCATCTATTATACGTCCAAGTGGAGAAATGAAGCAGGCAATTTGATATAAGAATCTAGAGTTTGGGAGAGAAGTCTGGACCAGTAATATGAATTTGGGAACCATCACCCTTAGATATACTCTTCTTCAACTGCAGCACCCAAATCCACACCTATGATTCAAGTTGAGAAGTGATGAAAACTGGGCTGATTAGGAATGACAAGGCCAGATTTTATGGCCCCAAATTACAGGCTGGTGAATCTGAAGGTTGAATGAATGCACCTGTTTAAAGGGGAAAAGGCTATAGCTTCAACAAATCTGATATATTAGGAATAGTATGGGACAAAGGGAAATTTTTAAAAAGATTTATTTATTTATTTATTTGACACAGAGAGAGAAAGCATAAGCAGGGGGAACAGCAGGAAGACACTTAACTGACTGAGGCGCCCAGGTGCCCCCAAAAGGAAATTTCTATTCATACTCTAAGTGATTTAAAAGATGTCACTGGGTCTTTGGTTCCACCTGTGTAGTTCATTTTAAATGAGTTTAGGCTGCATTTCTCCTAAATCTGAATAATAAATTATAAACCATTCTCCTCTTCTACCCATAAGGAGTACAAAGACATGTGATCTATAGAAACATTCCTGCCATCCATAGAAGATAATGGCATAATACTGTAGGATTTATGGCTACATTCTGCAACATACCCCACAACTGTGATCATAATCAGTGCTCAAAAGGCAATAGAAAGACCTCTGAGATGCCCAGGTAATAGCACTCACCAGGTATCACTTGCTTATTCCTGGACAGGTATTAAGTGCTTTAGGTGCAATACTCCATTTAATCCTTGCAAAAAGCCAATGAGGTAGGCACTAGGCCTCCTTTTTATAGGGGAGGAAACTGAGGCTTCAAGAAGTTAGCCACTTACTGACAGTTAGAATTTCAACTCTAATCCTTCTGGCTCCCAGGCCTAATATTATTGAAACCCCATGAATTTTATGGGCGGAAGTTTCCCACAGAAACCATGGGAAAGCCCCTCAGCCAATTTAACCATACTGTAGAAACTGTTCTGGCAAGCCTAGGAAGTTGTCACAACCAAGTAATCATGAGAGAGAAGAAGTGTGTAAAACCCCAAGACAGAAGGATTACTTTTAGGCAAAAGTATACTAAATTGCATATTCTGGGGGAAAAAAGAAAGGAGGAAAGAGCTTATGATATATCTAGAAAGCATTTTAAAACATTTTTGGAAGCTAGAAAAACTGTATCATACAGTTAAAAGGCTTTCATTATCAGGACAGTAGTCAAACTACTAATAATGTACAGATTCAGTAAAGTGACAATGTACACTGGTCACTTCAAGAGGCACTTGAGAGACACAAAGCATTTACCAAAAAACTGAGTTAAATGCAAAATGGTATATAAATGAGGTAAAATCTACTAAGAAAATGATGTTAACTCTAAAATACAAAAAAATGGAAGGTATCTGAATCAATCTTAATTGCTAGAGTGATCAGAAGAGTAAATATTACCTTTAATGAAGGCACCCAAAGCTTCTTAGAGGAGCAAAAGCCTTGCAGACAATTAACTATGATGAAAAGGCCATTGGGTTTGAGGGGTGGGGACGTGAAAAAGCTGGAAAGGTATTCACATGTATACCACTGACCACCACACCAACACTAGCGCAGTTCTGTCAGGGTGGAAATCAGACCCAAGTGAGTCAATTCACCGGCTTGTCAACAATCTATCTTATTTCTCTCTTCAATTTTCAGCTAAGACACATGAGGTCTCTATATAATTGGTGATGAGCTTTAGGATAAGAGGTCATGTAGACTGCCACCCCAGTCCCTATCACAGTAAGAGAAATCCATAAAGAAGTGGCTTCCTGTCAGATGGAAGAAGGAAACATACACACAGAAAAAAGTAAAAGTTAGAGTTGATAGCTAAAATACAGGATGCGCCGTTAAATTTCATATAGGCAATGAGTAACTTTTCATATAAATAGATCCCAAATATTGCATGGGGCTAAAAATTTATATTAAAATATTATTCATTACTTATTTCAAATTCAAATTTAACTGTGCATCCTGTACTTTTTCTTGCTAAATCTGACAACCTAAACAAGGTAAAAAACTGTAAGGTCCAAGAAATCAGGCAGAAGGGCACCACAACTTAGTTCTGACCTTCCCTGTCTTGGTTCTACTTTGTCCTAGCTATACTATGCTTCCAGTCCATTAATAGTTGTGAGACTCCCTGTTTTATTGGAACAATCCAAACTTTATTTGGCCTGTTTTGAGTGGGTTTCTGTTCCTTGCAAGGAACATGGAAACATTTAGCAATCCCTCTGCAAGAGCGAAAGAGAGAGAGAGAAAGCAATAATTTTAAGGATAAAAGAGACAAGAAGCTTGATAAATTCTTTGCCTGTCTTTACTGAAGAGGCCTATCCAATTTCCAAATTACCTTTGAAACCAACGTGATGTTTTTACAGTTTACCAGACTTATTTTTACAAGATGAAACCAAGAGTGAATAAAGAAAACCACTGCCCATAATACCCAAGCAACCCATTACACAGTCCCTATACCAGGAAATGGGTAACCTCTGGATATCCATCCAAAGATGATCCTGGGAATCCTAGAGGAGCTACCACATGGTTAAAGGCAATGCAAGGTTCAGGTGAAGCGCATGGGATCAATGAGGGCAAAATTAGAAAAATCATGTTTAACTGATTAAAATTCTTATACTAGTAAATTCAAAATTCAGTAAGGTTTTTTGTGAAGCAGCTCGCATATGTACCAACACTGATGATGAGAAGCCTGCAAAACTGTATAAAACAAGTACCTAAAGAACTCAAGGAACTTAAAGATACAGTAAAAGAAACAGAACATTAACGGACAAGCATAGTACTGAAACAAACTGGGCCTGCCTTTACTGACCCAAAGGAATCCAGCGGACATAGTTTATAAGCAATGCTTTGATGAGTAACAATAAGTTTTTTTAAAAAGATAAAACTAAAAACAAAGGTGAGATAAACTGCTACTTCTTTATATACAAAGCCAAATTTTGAGTTGCCCGGAGAATGGGAGCGGGAAGGTCATTTTTGCAGTTTCACCGTGGGGATTTGAGTGAATCTCCAACTCTGCAAATCACTGCATACTTTTCTGGATAACAAAACAGCGGGAACAGGTTTTAGAAAGATTGCTTAAGGCTGTGCAAATTATCAGGAAAAGATCGTGGCGAACAGTAAAGGCGGATGATCCGGCGCGGTGTTCAGACACGCTGATCACACCTGAGGCTCCCAACGCGCACGGAGAGCACCGCCACCTGGGAGCTCGGAGCTGCTCCCACCCATCAAAGGATAACCGCGGACAAGGCATCTGACCTGAGGCTCATCTTCCGCTCGCTCACCGGGCTCCTGGCCCTGTCCCACCGTCCCGAAGCCCACCTAGCCCAGGAATCAGTAACTCAGGAGGGAAGTCTGGTGCCACCCTTACCGTACAGAAAATCATACTGTCGACTGGTAGAGACGTTGCCCCAGGCCCTCGACCTCACCCCGCCCCGGGTCTGAGACACCTGCAGGTTTGCCTGGGGCTCCTCGATAGTCACCACATGGCTCATGGTGTCGCCTCTTCCCTCCGGCCAACCCGGGACCAACTAGGGACGCGTTGCTGCTGTGTGCACGGTGGCTATGGTAACCTCCTCCTCAGCGTCCAGATAAGGGGCGGGGCGAGGAGCATGAGAGGGAGGGCGGGGCGAATACGTGGGCGGGCCTTGAAACGGAAGGGGTGGGCCTGGCGTGGGAGAGGACAGGTAGTGTCGGAAAAAGGGATGGGTGGGGCTAGGCGCTGGAGAGGAAGGTTGGGGGCGGGGAAAAGAGAAGCACCCAAAGGCGTAGGGGAGTGAAGGGCACGTGGGGCTTGGAGGAAGTTGAAAAGAGGGCACTCTTGAGGCGAGGAGGCCGCCGGGCTGGGGAAAGACGTCTTACCTTCCCATAGCACTCCCAAAACTGACGTGAGCCCTCGACCACCTACGCTGGGTTTGGTCCCCGAGAGCCGGAGTCCAACGCTCAAATCCAGCAGCGATTTGGGAATTACAGTTCACAACTTTCGGAAATCCCTGTGAAATCTTAGAACCTTCTAGAATAGTCGGGGTCTTTCATTTCAGACATCCCCTTTCGGCGGGGCTTGTTCTGCTTTTTAAAACTATTAAAGAAAATTTTAAACAGGCAAAAGTGAATCCACTTTTAATAACCCTCATGTACCCATCACCAAGAATCAACACTTAACATTTTGCCAATCTAATTTCATCCCTTCCCCAACTCTATGCTTGAGTATTTTGAAACAAATCCCAGACATTAATTTACCCTTAAATTAATGTGCATCTCAAACTGATACGGATTTTTTAACTTCACCACCTAATTTCACATCTAACAAAATTAGTAATTCCTTCATGTCATCTAATACTCACTGCATATTCAAATTAACCTGGTTAAAGCCAAAATGTCATTTAATGTTTTTTTTCCTATCAAAAAAAAAAAAAAAAAATCTTCACATTGCATTTTGGTATAGTTCTTAAGTCTTATAACAGTAGATTTTTAACACTTTCAATGATTTTATTATGTGGGATTCTTCTATTAAAAAACAAAACAAAACAAAAAATACTTTCTAGGGCACCTGGGTGGCTCAGTAGGTCTTCCTGCCTTCAGCTCAGGTCATTATCTTGGAGTCCAGGATGGAGCCCCACATGGGGAGTCTGCCTCTCCCTCTGTCCCTAACCACCCTGCTTATTCTCTCTCTTGCCATCTCTCTCTCAAATAAGAATCTTTTAAAAAAAAAATTTTTTTTTCACCAACTCATTGGTTTTCCTGAAATAGAGGGATCCTAGAAGAAACACTGCATAAATGCTGTGGTTTTTCCCTTTAATTGTAAAATTTCAGAAAAATTAGTTGGTGCCTTAGCAACCTCCAATATTAACCAGTAAGATTTTGTTTGGTTGGTATCACTAGGAATGCATACATTTTACGTATCTGATGTGTTTTAATCCATTGTTATTATTTATGATACTCAAATTCTGTTAGGCTAGTGGCACACCTTAGAGTTGACTTCTTTGTCCTTTTGATGTGATCCATTGACACAACGAATAAGTCTACAGGCCTACTATCCTTCTTTCCACACATACTCCTGGTTTTGTTTACTCCTAAACTTCTTGGGGGTTTTACAAACCAGCCATAAGCTTTGTCACTCCCAAGCCCTGCTCAAGCTGATTCCTTTGCCTAATATGCCTTTTCTTATTTATGCACCCCAACTAATTTAGGTATCCTTGAAGAATCAGTGCTAACTTCATGTAGTTTTCTCAAATCCCCCCAAAAGAGTGAGGCTTCATTCTTTCTTCCAAAACTATAGTAGTGCCAATAGCATGGACCACCTTGAATTAGTAATTATTTGCAACTCTGCTCTGCACAACTGTGAGTTCATTGTGGATGCAGGCCTTCACATGATTATTTTGTATCTCTGCAGTTCCTGATAAATGAAAACTTAATAAAATGATTCATAAATGAAAAATCCATCCATTTATTAAACAAATTTACTACCTACTATAAAATAGGTGTTGAAGATTCTGAGATAATTTGTACAGTTTACTGAATGATGGAGAAAACAGACACAGAAACAAAATACAATGTTTAATGGTATAATAATATTTTTCTGTCTGTGGGCATAGCTACATTTCCCATTTTCTGTCCCTTCTTCCCAGAATGTTCCTCATCCCTGTCGCCCATCTCACTGCTGACTCCTCATCATTTGAATTCTCAGCTAAAATATCCCCCCCTTAGAAAGACTTCTCCTCACTGAATCACATAAATTATCTTCAGTAGCCAACAACCAGCCTCTTCCATAAATACACTGGAAGACATTAAGCAATAGAATACGTCAAATGTGATGATATATATGTGACTATGTGATTGTCTTATGTAGACAGTACAATCCATTTTACTGGAGTTGCTTACTCTCTCCCTTGCTTGAAGGAAGCAAGTGGCCATGTTGGGGAATCCCACATAACAAGGAATGGGGCCTCTTGAAACTGAGGGCAACCTCCAACCCACAGCAAGAAACCAAAACCTTCAATCCTGCCACTCCAGAAACTGAACTCTGCCAAAAACCTGAGTGAGATTAAAAGCATATCCTTCCTCATTAGAACCTTAGATAAGATCACAGTCTCACCCAATATCTTCATTGCAGTCTGAGACCCTGGAGGAGCTACTTAAGCCATGCCTAGATTCCTAACTATAAAAACCAAGATAATAAACATCTATTACCACTAGGTTTTTGGTAATGCTACACAGCAAAAAATAATGTGCAGTCTTTATGAAATTACATGGTATCTTGCAGTTTACTTGTAACTTTGATATTGCAGAGGAATGCTAGTTAATAAAAAAAAATCATTAAAGTTATACTTTGCCATGTTGGAAGACAGTTGGCCATGTTTCTGCTTATCTTTTAAGGGGGATACTCTCTGCCCTTGTTCCTTTGGGTAGGAAACAACCTTGGACAATACAGATAGTGTGCACTTCTAGAGCAAAGGGCAGGTTTGCTTAGAGCCTTAGAAGTCAGTCTCCTGGGCAGCTCCGTGGTTAAGCATCTGGCATTGGCTCAGGTCATGATCCCAGAGTCACAGGATTGAGTCCCACATCGGGCTCCCTGCTCAATGAGGAGTCTGCTTCTCTCCCTTTGCCCCTCACCCTACTCATGCTCTCACTCTCTTTCGCTCTCCTAATAAATGAAAACCTTTAGAAAGAAAAAAAACGGTCTCCCTTTGAGCTTTGCTTAAAGGGCAGACATTCTTACCACCCATTAGTAAAGATTTGGGTTTCCTAAGCTCACTATTTTTTTCCTGTAATGTAACCCAGCGTGTATGCAGATGTCATTTGGCCTTCTTCGCATCATGCTGTGGGAATTAGGGCTCAGTGAACTGACACAAAAATGCTGATACACCGCTGCTACAGCTGTAAGTAATAAATTACCCTTTACCTCTGACCTAGTAGTTTGCTGGCTTCTACTAGCATTCATGGGACTGTAGTAGGCAAATAGGGTAAAGTTTCAAACCCTTCAGAGTTCTTAAAAAGCTATAGAGCATGATATATAGCCCATATTTACCTGTGGAAATTGGAAGGCTTTTTCTCCCCACAAGCAGAAATGTAAATACTATATAAAATTACCTCTGAACTTATTAACTAGAGAAGTGAGAATTCAAGCCTTGTAATTCTTCTCTCTCAGCATATGGTGTCACTCCTCTACCAACATCTACTTCCTACCCTTGCTTGGTAAAGGCTCCACACGTGGAATTAGTTAGGCATGAAAAATAGCTAAGCACTTTCGTCATGGTTGGATTTTAGAAAGCATTTCCTTAGTTGTTGCTTGTTACATTACCAGGGCCTGTCATCCACAGAATGACGGCTTGGTGGCATTCATAGGTTATGCTTCCATTCAGTACCACACAATAACATGTTTGCTCTACTATAAAGAAGTCCATTATAGTCACCGTTTCAACCTTAGCTGCCTATTAATATAGCAATTACAACAGCAATAACAAAGAGCTCCACAGGTTTAAAATAGTAAAATATTGCTGGTTAGAATCAGAATTGGAAGCAAGAACTTGAAACGAAAGATGCTAATCAAACCAACCTCAGAGTTGCTCTGTAAAACAGATGGTTCATCTAATCCTTCATTATTTAGTCTCCACATGCCACCTTCTCTCAATTTAATCTCCAGTTACAACTCTAAAACTGTCGGGTTTTTCTTGGGAGAAGTGGGTTTTTGAGATTTTTCTTGGGGGAGAATGGGAAACACTAAATGTCATTGTTTTATACTCCTACTTTTCCTTTAAGACTAAGGCCATCTTGTTGCTGGGTGAATGGGAGAGACCCTGGTTCCTGAGCCAATGACCCAGCCAGAACTGAAGGAGTTACACAAGGTTCTCGGTCTTGTCACGAGAAGGAATTCAAAGACAGACAGGCAGCACAGCGGATGAGTAACAGAAGCGGGAGAGTTTATTAAAGTGAAAAGTACCCTGTGGCGATATGAGAGCAAGAATGATAGCAAGAGCAATGCGTGCCATGGGGGTTTCGGTTTCTATCTTTTAGTGACCGTTATTAACCAAGAGGCAAAATATTTATTACTTGGGGTGGGAAGCAGTGTTTCACAGTTTTTCTTCCTAATTTGGTCAGGGGTTCCCTGTCATGGCATCCACCATCTTGGGCTCGTCTGGTTAGATCTGGCTTCTTGTGGAGTGCTGCCAGGAGGGGCCTCTGACTTTTCCAGTAGCTGGCCATGACTTCCTCAGTGCTGGACTCCTGGGATCCTGTTAGAACCTAACTAACCACCTACTCTAACAATCCCACAAGCCTAAAGACACTTAAACTGAGTAAGAAAAAGTAAAAAGTGGTGTTTGTGTTAAAACCAATCATTAACCTTAAAGCTTACCTCTTCATAACTTAAAAGGCAGAAGAAAAAGCAACCTACATGTGTAGGGTGACGGTACCATTCTGAAACGAGAGGTAAGTAGCTGGATATAAATAACTAAATATTTCACTTTGGAAAGGATTATCTTTTGGTCTTTTTTTTTTTCAAGGGCAGGAGAATATTTCATCACGAAGAACCAGTTGTTGGAGGGTTTTAAGCACCAGTGCTCAACTGATGAGTCACGGAACTTTACCTCTGAAACTAATAATACACTATATGTTAATTAATTGAATTTAAATAAAATAAAAAAATTTTTTAAAAGAGTCACGGGGCACCTGGGTGGCTCAGTGGGTTAAGGCCTCTGCCTTCGGCTCAGGTCACGATCCCAGGGTCCCTGGATCGAGCCCTGTGTTGGGATCTCTGCTCAGCAGGAAGCCTGCCTCCCCCTCTCTCTCTGCCTGCCTCTCTGCCTACTTGTGATCTTTGTCTGTCAAATAAATAAATAAAATCTTAAAAAAAAAAAAAAAAGTCACAGTGCTCAGGGAGGAAACTAAGATTTTTTTTAAAAGGTTTTATTCATTTAGTTGAGAGAGATAAAGACCACAAGTAGGCAGAGAGGCAGGCAGAGAGAGGGGGAAGCAGGCTCCCTGCTGAGCAGAGAGCCCAATGTCTGGCCGGGCTGGATCCCAGGACCCTGAGATCGTGACCCGAGCTGAAGGCAGAGGCTTAACCCACTGAGCCACCCGGGCGCCCCAGAAACTAAGATCTTGCTAATATTTGGAAAACAGCCTGTTGCTACCCAACTTCTTTGGGGCTGTTACCCAACTTCTTTGCCTGAGGCCTGCCAATACTAGCTAACCCAGAGGAAGTCACAGAGTGTTGTCACTGCAGTATCCTTTCTTCACTGAAGCAAGGAAGGACAGTGGGCAAGAAAAATCTTTTCTCAATTGCAGAAACTGTTCGAGTATGTTCATCTATAATTTACATCTACAATTTATCTCAATTTTCTTAACTCCCTAAATTCTTAGATACTTTTCTTTTATTCCTTGTTGATTTCCTAGACACTAAAGTTCAGCAACAAATTAAATGGAAATCAATGATTAATCTAAAAATAAGAAATATTCACCTTGCATTTAGACAAATTAAGTGGGATAGTAGATAGAGCATAGACCTTAGAGGGAAAAGATGTTGAGCCTCAGGCCTACCACTTACAAGTTATGTGACCTTGAACAAATCATGTCCATCTCTCAATGTTCTCATCTATAATGTAAATAATAAGTTCAACTGCTATGAAGACCAAATAATGGTTCACAAACTCTTCATGTATGAAAGACATCACAGCTGAAGATTATGCTGCCATTTCAACCACTTATACATTCAAAGTGAGCCCATCTTACAAATCTGGTTTCTCTATTAAGAATTATCAGTGCCAATATGAGAGTTATTGGACAGTACTAGAGGGAAACATCAGTTCAAACAACACTTTTTTGTCTTTCTCCTTATTTAAAATAGATCTATGGGTGAAAAATACTTCAAGATTCTTTGTAGCAACAGGGCAAAATAAAGCTTTCTTGGGAATAATTTGTCTGAATAAAACTTTATGCTGTGTCTACCATCTGCTAACTACTGTTGGGGCACCAAAATGAGTATGACAAGATCATAGCACATCAACTACAAATTCACAATATGTACTTATAACAAAATGATTATTTTTACTTAAAAGCAAGGACATGGCTAGAGCTCTTAGAATAAAACTTACCTTGTTTCACACCACCTACAAGGGTAGTGAAAGAGGACATCAAAATCATTAAATTCAATTACTACTCCATGAAGTAGTATTTTCCAAATTGCATTTAGTGGGGCGCTACTAGGATAGTTTTCCTTGTTTTTCAAGTGTGGATAATTGACTTCTTAATCCCGCTCTGTTCATGACCCATTGTCATCATCGATCCCTGTAAGATCACTTTATTGGCATTTATCCCCATTCTCTTCCCGCACTTAAATTTTCTTCATAAACAACCATTCTTTTTAAAGCAAGTCTTTTTTTTTTTTTAAAGATTTTATTTATTTATTTGACAGAGAGAGATCACAAGTAGGCAGAGAGGCAGGCAGAGAGGGAGAAGGAAGCAGGCTTCCCGCCGAGCAGAGAGCCCGATGCGGGGCTCGATCCCAGGACCCTGAGACCATGACCTGAGCCGAAGACAGAGGCTCAACCTTTTTTTTTTTTTTTAAGCAAGTCTTTTTATACATATGCCCTCTTATGTGTATTTTTGGGTTTTGTACCTCTCTTCTTTAAATTTATGTAAATGGTATTGGGGTACATACCTATTCTCTTACTTTCACTACCCACACTCTTTAAAAAATCTGCCCATGTTACTTTATGTTGTCAATTTCTTCTAGTATGTGCCCAGTACACTACATTTCCCTATCCACCCCCACAGTGATGAATGCCCACATTGCCTCCAATCCTCTGCCCCATAAACAAGCTGTGACAATTATCCCCATATATGTTCCATTATGGACTTGCTGGTAAAGTCTTTGGAATACAGAGCCAGAAACAGAATTGCTGAGTCACAGAATATACACCTACTCTTAAATTAACTGGATACTGCCCAACTGCCCTCCAAAATGGCAGGACCATTCCACATTCCCAACAGTAACCTGGAAGGATTCCTGCATCTTTACAGGTACTTGGCATTGTTCAGCTTTCTTTTGTCAGTCTAATGGGTCTAAAGTGATTCTTCACTGTTTTGTTTTCCTTATCTATGATTTATACTCGTAGGTCTTTTTATAAGTGTTGGCTTCAGGTTTTTCTTCTATATATTCTACATATCCTCTTGCAGTAAGTAGGCAAACAAAAAAGTTGCTTGAACATTTCTGCTCATATATACTGTCTGTTCATATCCCTTTTCCATATCTCTATTGAGGTTGCTATTCTTATTGTTACTTTCTATATGTTTCTTAATTATTCTAGACTTCAATCCCTTGTTGGATTTAGATATTTCAAGTATCTTTGACCAATTCATCATCTATCTGTAATTTTATATTCTATAGTCTCTATTGAGAGATAAATTGAGGCATAATAAAAATTTAAGGGTTTGAACAAAAATTGGTACAAATTGGACAGCAGAAATGGTTAGGAGCACTTGCTCCACTGACAAGAGCTCAGAGAGAGTCTTCTACAGAGAAAAGGCAGAAGAAAAGCCAATTATTGACTGGCTACAGCTTAAATTTTAGTTGGCTGTTTGTGAATGGTTGTCCTTAGCATTTTGATTTTGTAACCTTGAGGTATTTATAGGCTCAATTTTTTGTTTGCTTAATGTAGGCCACTGCAGCATTAGTGCCACATGAATCTAATGGCTTCTTTAATTAATCTCTGCTATGGAAAACATCAAGCTGTTGTTTTGATGTAATTATCTTTTTTTTTTTTTTAACTTACGATGAGAGAAAAACTCTCTAAAGGCCTGATATACAAGGGAAGCCATTTTAGATTTCTAAGTTAGCATGACTGCACATCAACTTTGTTCAAAACAATAGCCTGATTTACAGCCTGCTACACATTTATTGTACCTGTGCTTGTGTAGCCTAAGGAAAGGTAGCCAAAAGGAAAACCCTCTTGTCCTTGAGATATCAATCAACACTCCTGTTCCTTACATTCCTTTACAATAAAACTCATAATTCTTGCCTATACACTAACCTATAGTCTATTGAGCTTTTACAAGATGTAAAAAAGTATGCAACTCTGTAGAAACTATTTATTCTCCAGAGTACTTTCTTCCCTGTGAAGAGTGTGCTCCCTGCTCAGCTGTTTTAACTTGGGCTCAGATAAAACTCTTTACTTTTAGAAATTCTAAATGGTTTGTTCAATTTGTGTTGACACAATCTGTGCTTTTGCAATGTTGTCAAATAGGTTGTACCCCACTCTTCAGTATAAAGATAACCTCCAACCAACTTTACATTAATGTATTTTGGGGTCTTAAGTAACAGACATACTATTAAGGTTGGATGATTGTTTTTAAGATTCTATTTTTATTTAGCATATATTATTTGCTTCAGGGGTACAGGTCTGTGAATCATCAGTCTTACCCATTTCACAGCACTCACCATAGCACATACCCTCCCCACTGTCCATATATCCCCCACTCCCCAGCAACCCTCAGTTCGGTTCATGAGATTAAGAGTCTCTTATGGTTTATCTCCCTCCCGATCCCATCTTGTTTCATTTTTTCCTTCTCTACCCCCCCCACGACCTCCCACCCTGCCTCTCAAATTCTTCCTATCAGAGAGATCATATAATTTTCTTTCCCTGATTGACTTATTTCGCTCAGCATAATACCCTCTAGTTCCATCCACATCACTGCAAATGGCAAGATCTCTTTTCTTTTGATGGCTGCATAGTATTCTGTTGTAGATATACACCTCACCTTCTTTCTCCATTCATCTGTTGATGGACATTGAGGTTCTTTCCATAGTTTGGCTATTGTGGACATTGCTGCTATAAACATTCCGGTGCACGTGCCCCTTCAGATCACTGTATTTGTACCTTTAGCATAAATACCCAGTAGTGCAATTGCTGAGTCATAGAGTAGCTCTATTTTCAACTTTTTGAGGAATCTCCATACTGTTTTCCAGAGTGGCTGCACCAGCTTTCATTCTCACCAACAGTGTAGGAGGGTTCCACTATCTCTGCATCCTCGTCAACATCTGTCATTTCCTAACTTGTTAATTTTAGCCATTCCGACTGGTGTGAGGTGATATCTCATTGTGGTTTTGATTTGTATTTTCCTGATGCCGAGTGATGTTGAGGACTTTTTCATGTGTCTGCTGGCTATAAAGATTTTATTTTTAAGTAATCTCTACACCCAATGTGGGGTTTGAACTCATGACCCTGAGATCAAGAGCGGAACGCTCCACTGAAGGAGCCAGCTAGGCACCCTAAAATTGGGATGATTAATAAAAAAAGAAAAAAATATATATATATATGCTCCTCTATTTTCACTACCTTCTATTAATTTCTTAGTTTGACCTTTCACATGTACACCTTTAATGCATCCAGAGCCCCACCTTTTCATGTGGTGTTTAATTTTCTTCCATTTGTTTTCTTTTCCCCATTGATTTGTGCAGCCATGTTTATTGTACATTACCTTTCCAACTGATATTGATGTTGGTAGTCCAAGAAGCACTGTTTAAATAGCAAGATATTAAACAAGAGTAGTGAACACCTAGTTGAAAGAACTGATAATGGTAGATAAGAGTTATTTTAGGAGAACAGGACTATACATTGTATTTTTAAACATACCAATCCATAATGAAGTAAAAATCATGCCCATTAGAAGTTTTTAGATGATAAAATGGGGATGGTTTTGGTAATCTGGAAAATAAACATTGAGAAATTACTTACTTCCAGGGTGCCTGGGTGGCTCAGCCTGTTAAGCGACTGCTGTCAGCTCAGGTCATGATCCTGGAATCCCAGGATCCAGTCCCACTATCAGGTTCCCAGCTCAGCAGGGAGTCTGATTCTCCCTCCCACCCTCCTCCTTCTCATTCGCTCTTTCTCTCTCAAATAAATAAGGTCTTTTTTAAGAAGAGAGAAAAATTACTTCTGTATAGCACCAGTTCACATTCAATCAATGCATTCCCTGATCTAAATCTCTAAAATACAGCAACAAACCTTGGTTAGGTGATACTGAAAGTTTGATTACCCAAAACATCAATCACTGGGCAGCTACTTGAACAATGCCTAGAAGCCCCGCTTTAAAAAATAAGTTCACTCCCTTTCTCCAACAACTCTCTGCAGAGGAAAAAACAAAAAGCATAGTAGGCGCCAGTTCACATATATCTAATCGAATTCGAGAACCAAGGAAAAGTCCTTTTTCAAATGTTTTAACTGGTATATTCGCCCTATGAGTGAACAATTCATACTGAAATCAACTCAGAAAGGCAGCTATAAACACCAATTCATTAATAATTTAACGTGTATGGGGTACCGTATGAGTATTAGAATTTTCTTCCCCACACTTGTGGATTGCATTGTCCAAATGTCTTTGCTGAACACTTTTAACTAAATCAGAAAAAGACGGAGGTGGAGGTGGGGATGGGAAGAGAGAGGAGGACGGATTATACAACAGCAGGGGAGGAGAGGGCAGATAATACAACAGCAGGAAACCCGCGGAACTAATACGTTACTTGGGGGAGGGGGGGGACTGGCTCTCGTTAGTGGTTTCTCTTGTTGAGCGTGGACAAGTCATTTCACCTTCCTCGGCTTTGATTTTCCACTGTTGGGCGGAGAGGTTATGAAGTATGAGTTAACTTACTCCGCTCTTCCTTTTCGAGCCTTCCCAAATGATTGACAAACTTTGAGCTTTCACTCCGCCTCTCTACGCCTGGGCGGAAGAGGCGCCTCGCTTTAATACCTTCATTTAGCCTCTCCCGCGTAGGCGCCAGTTTCCCCTCCCTGTCTGAGAGAGGCGGGACTTCCTGTCCCTTGTAGACCCACTGCCGGAAGTGACTGCAGGCGAATCGGCGTTAGCCAAGCCTGGGAGAGTGTAGGTTGGCGGTGCTAGCTGCTGCTTTAGGCTTCAAAGATGCCAGGTCTGACCGCCGCAAGCCCTGCCCCGTCTGACTCACAGGAGAAAAAGCCGCTGAAGCCCTGCTGCGCCTGTCCGGAGACTAAGAAGGCCCGCGATGCTTGGTCAGTGTGCCAGCGGGGAGGGGCGGCGGGCAGGCCCCGCGCGCCGCCTTTCGGTGTCTTCGTGCCCTGCCTGGCCCTGGGCTCGTAGTTGCGCCGTGCTGCGCTCTTCAGAGTTAAGAGGGCCCTGTAGGGTATGGATCAGCTGCCACGATTGAGCCCATAGCCCAGACCGGAAACATGGATGAAAGGTTAAGAGAGAGGTCAGACTGAACCAGGCTCGCTTCACTTAGTCATCCTTTACTGCAAGGGGTTTTTGAGTATCTGTTATGTGTCAAGCACTGCCTTAGGTCTACTAAAGACATAGAAATATAGATGCTACTTGATTTAAAGGAGCTTAAAATTAATGGAGACGTATACTAAGATTGCTGTTACCACGTGGTATGGGCTGTGATAGAAAATTTGGCAAGATCAAAGAGTAAAAGTTCTGGTAAAGTTTTGGCACAGTAGGACACGGTACATTTCTTAAAGTACTGAAGAGTTCCCCCTACCTCTCCCCGCTCTTTGGGTAAATGAATTAAAGATCAGACTATGACGTTGGTGACAGTGTTTAGAATAGTACACCTAAATTACTATCAACGCACAAAAGGTTTTGTTTGTACTAATTTTATACAGTCTGTGTTGTGGAGCAAGTCTCATTAGGGGGATCCTCAGAAAATGTGAATGTACACCCCTCCCTCCAGCCCCTTTTTGTCCTCCTATAAAAATAATAAAAAGTGGCATAGTGGGGTTAATAATTGTAGGAGCTTAGTGCTTTTTATTAATACTCAGTATTTCGCAAATAATACTGTGAAAGGTGAATTGAAAGACTACAATCTGGTAAGTGCTTATTGAATCTAAAGATAGTATGCTTTCATGATTAAGAGCCTGGGATCCAGAGTCAAGGTTTGAATCCTGGTCCACCGCTATGTGACTTAGAGCAAATTGTGCGAAATGGGCTTAATAAAAATATCCACCTCTATCTAGGATTACTGTAAGGGTTAATGATTCAAGCCACACAAGTGCCTTGCTAGCTATTACCTTCATAGGGAGCTCTACCCCGAGCATTTATTCATTTGCAGGCAGCCCTTGAGCTGTTTGAAGGATGTATAGGATTTGGATCTTTAAAGAAGGAGAACTTAACCTTCAAATTGTTTTTGTGTTGTTTCAGACCACTATGCCCATATACCTGGAGTTAGTAGTCATTTTTTTTTTTAATAATTGAACTTGGCTTAACTTGGTCTTTGCTAAAATTACATTTTCAGGCCCTAGAAATAAAGCTGTGTGGTCCTAGGTTTTACTTTGTGAATTTTACAAATAAAAAGTTTTTTGATCATCATGAGGGAGGCTCATCAGGATGCTGTTGGCTGCCAGATCTTGCTGTTTGAATGTTCTGGGGTGTATTGTGATAAGAAGATTTATTTAGGTCTATTTGAATGTAGGGCAGAATAAAAAATTTAATTCCTCTGTACTAGGCAAAAAATTAAGTTCTTCTCTCTGTCCTTCGTTTAAAGTAGATATTGTATTCAGATGGTTTATTTCATTAGAGAACTGTGTTGTTCCTTGGATATGAACTAGAGGCAATATTAAGCATAATTATTTCTTCTAATTAGATTCTCCCTAAAAACTAGTTATCTGTGAAACATCTTTATGGGCATGGAAGTATCACAAGAGCCAATAAAAACAAAGCCATTTGGTGTAGTAGCTTTTTTTTTTTTTTAACCCCAGCTACATTCCATCAGACCCATGTTCTGCCTCACTCCCCATCACTATCCTGCATGCTTGCTTACTACTAACATGTTTAATGCCTGCTTTGTTAGATAACAAGTACAATTTGTTTTATAGCATCATTGAGAAAGGAGAAGAACACTGTGGACACCTAATCGAGGCCCACAAGGAATGCATGAGAGCCCTGGGATTTAAGATATGAGATGGTGAGCAAGATTCTTTCTGATAATACATAGACTTACTGCTTCAGATTTGTGCTTTATAGATTTAGCATTTGGGCAACATTCTGTTCAAAAGGTAGTTCACCTGGCTAAGATGCTTAAATATCACTTAAAAATAATTTTCAGTTTCTAGTATAGGGAGTAAATGATGTTAATAAATTGAGAGGTATTCAGTGGATCTTTCACAAAAGGGTTTGATAAAAGCCTTTAGAGTCAGAAGGAATAATAGTGTAGGAAGTCCAAAATAATCAGTTGTCTGACTTAAAGGAACTAAAAGGAAAATATTCTTTATTTCTCATTTCTGATGTTTTGGGTCTTTAGTAGGGGCTTTTAAGTAGGGAGTAAGTAGTACATAGAAGCATTGCTTTCTGCAAAAGAAAAAGGAATTATCACTACTTTTTTGTACCAGGCTTCCAATAATACTACAACCTCAGACCTTTTTTTTTCTTTTGAGATATTTATTTATTTATTCATTCACTCATTCATTTGTCACACAGAAAGGGAGAGAAAGAGAGAGCATACAGGTAGGCAGATGGAGAGGTTGAAGCAGTTTCCTCTCTGAGCAGAGAGCCCGATGTAGGGCTCAAACCCAGGACTCCGGGATATGACCTGAGCCAAAGGCAGAAGCTTAACGGACTGAGCCACCCAGGTGCCCCAGACCATTTTTTTTTTTTTTTTTAAGAACTCTGAATCCAAATTTTAATGCTAAAAGGGACCTTAAATTACACAACAATACCATAAATAAATGATCTTTTGTTTGGAAGCTCTTTCTTCAGATAGCACCTTAATTCCTTCCGGTCAGGTCTATGTTCAAAAGTCTCCTTATGAGGCACCTGGGTGGCTCAGTCTGTTAAGTGTCTGCCTTCAGCTCAGGTCATGATCCTGGAGTCCTGGGATTGAGCCCTGTATTGGGCTCCCTGCTTAGTGGGGAGTCTGCTTCTCCTTCTCTCTCTGCCCCTCCCCCTTCTTGTGCTTTCTCTCTCTCTCTTTCTCTTTCTCTATAAATCAATAAAATCTTTAAAGAAAAAAAAAAAAGCCTCCTTCTTAGAGAATCTTTGCCTCAACACTCCATCTGAAATAACATCCCTTCCCATCACTATCCCAGCACTGTCCTATAGAACTTCCTGTGATAATGAAAATATTCTGTACCTTCACTCTCCACTATGCTATATGTGGAGCCATATGTGGCTATTGAGCCCTTGAAATGTGACTAGTAAAACGGAAGAACTGAATATTTAGTTTAATTTTAATTTGAATAACCACATTCAGCTAGTGGCTACCCTATTCTTAACATCACTGCTTGCATATTAGATATTTACTTATTATCTGCTTTGCTTTACTTCAAGTAGAATATAAACTCTGAGAAAGTAAGAATTTTTTGCTTTACTCACTGTCATATCCCTAGGACCTGTAACCATGGCTGGCACGTAGTAGGTTCTCAGTAGAGGTTTGTTAAATAAATAAATAAATAAATAAATGAGGAACTAAGACCTCCCAAAGTGAGTTCTCCTTCCTTTGCTTTTTGCCTACCCCTCCCACCCCCCAACATCCACACAACACCACTGCTTTTAACTTAATAATAGCTGAGAGATAAAGCCAAAGTCACATACCAGTGTAACAGTAATAGAAAGCCTGGTTTCTTTCCCTTTCACCTCGCTTCTGCCTCTTTAGAATTTCACATATGGCTAGTCTTCCTCATGGAGCTATAAAAAAGGATGGACAAGGAACCTGTTCCAAGCTGATAAGAAGTATCACTATGTAGTGGAGAACAGTCTAGGATGAAAGTCTTGAGGCTTTAATTTTGGTTCTCCTGACGTCTAGTTTAGCATGTATTTTACATCAGCTACATTTAACATCCATCAAGACACTAATCCTCCCTGGGTTTCATTTTTTTAATTTATAAAAAGAGAACCATAATACATTTCGTGATTTTATATATGGTATGGTGGATTTTATATATGGTATTCTTTGTGTACATGACATACTTAAATGGCTTTTAGCTTTCTTTAAATCCCATGGTGAATCATTTTGTAAAATAAGTAAGTTTGGGGATATATGTCAGGGGGTGTTCTTTAAGTTAAGTATACCTTTTGATTATTTTTAAAGACCTAGAATCTTAACATTTATACATGGTTTCCTTGTTCATAATCTAACTCTCTTCCTGCTGGTTAGTGCCAAGCCTGTCTTGATAAAAAAAAAAGGTGATTTTTAAAAATGCTAATTTTAGGAGCAACAGAAGCTTCTCTTGGACTTCACATGGACCACAGAGATGCTACAACTGATATGATAATTATCATAAATTCACAAGGACTCAAAGATATCCTAGTTTTCTTTATATTATTGGGACAGAGAGTGAGAGTGATTCTTATGTACTTCGTTTGTGTGTAGAAGAAAATGGGGAAACTTTGGACTTACAAGACCTGATGTTTAACTATGTGGTCTTGGGCAAGTCTGTCACTTTCTGGACCTTAGTTTATGTAACAGAGTCATTGTGATGATTAAATGACAGGTGTATGAATAGGATTTGTCAACTATTTAAGAGAAACCAGAATGGGATAATCTATGTCTTGGGAATTGTGGATAGCAGACATTCAGTTGAGGTCCGTTGAATATATGACCTGATTACATATTTTTGGATCCCGGTTATGAGAGAAACAATCTGAATCCACATAGGGCCTTTCTTTGAATTCAGATGTCATGTTTTCATTTACAGCATGATAGTGCTTTTGGAAAAAAGAACAGGTGTTTGGATCTCCTTTGGTCCCAGGTGTCCTGTTTCTCTAACCCCCTTTGGGAAATGGATGAACAGTGAAGTAAAAAAAAAACTTGTTCAGGTGACGAATGGATAGCTGGTGGAATTAAAACTAGAGTTTAGGTCTTTTAGGTTCTCCAAAACACAGATGCTTTACACTTTATTCCTTGCATTTAATGAGATCTTATTGCCAACATACTCATTTTTAGGACTGCACATAGTCTTGATCTTCAATCCTGAAACTTTATTATGAATGCAAATTAGAAAGACCTATTGTTGGGGTGCTTGGGTGGCTCAGTCAGTTTGATGGCTGTCTTCAGCTCAGGTCATGATCCCAGAGCCTGGGATCAAGCCCCACATTGGGCTCCCTGTCCAGCAGGAGGCCGGCTTCTCCCTCTCCCGATGCCCCTCCTCCAGCCTGTGCGTGTGCGCACACTCTGTCTCTCTCTCTCTCTCTCTCTCACTCTGTTTCTCAAATAAATAAATATTTAAAAAACTTAAAAAAGGGAAAGACCTATTGTTAAAATGCGTAAGGGGGTGTGTGTGTGTATCAATAACCAGGTCATTGGCTGTAAAATCCAATACGACTGTCTACATTGTCATAAGATAAACCTAACTAAATGGATATGCCTTAGACTGTTAGATCACATTTTTCTGAGGATAGCTGTAAAGGAAAAACACTTTTGCAAACCTAGATCTTCCCAGTAATGATCGCAAAAGTTACTTAATTCAAAAACTTTTTGTAGATTTTAGTGTTAGATCATAAATAAGATAGGTCTTATTGTACCTTTAATTTAGCACATTGGGACTTAATATAAAAGTAGGCTACATTCAGCCAGAGGTGTACTTTGTAATCACCTGAGGATTGTTTCCCAAAATTCACATGCCCTAGGCCTTGATCGCTTCCTGTTGAATCAGAAACTCCTGTGTACCCTTTAACTCATGTATACCCTTTAAGAACTGTTGGGTTAAGCTGAAGAAGTAGCAGAGATACTGCTAAATATAAACTACCTAAAGATTTAATAATAGCAAAGGAAGAGACTTGAAAACTACTCCTAGGGAAAAATAGGTGTATGATGGTAGTGACTCTAGACACTTTTTTCTGTCTTATGACTTTTTTTTTTTTAACTGCAAGAGAAACTAGAGAAACCGAGAACCTGCTTAAAAATGTAAAGAGGAAATGGCAGCTAGTATCTTTCTGACTTTAGGAGTCAGAAGGAACCTTGAGAACTCAGTCTAGGGGCTAAAATTGTTGAAAGAAAATGAAAGGAGAAGGACTGAGCAGTGAGGATACTCTATTTACTGTTTAATAGAACTTAATAGTTGGTTAAAATATGCTGATTTCACATACACACACCTAATTATGTATGAAAATATGATCCCAAGAAAATCCAGAAAAAGTGTCATTTCTTGCTCTTCAAACTTTTATTCATTCAATAGATCTTTATTGTTAAATACTAGAAAATGCTGGCATGAGAAAGACAGGGTTTCTTCTGTCAAGAACTTTACATCCACATATATAACCAAGAGTTTTACATCCAGAGGCTTTCAGGAGTAGCCCCTCCTGATACATAGTTAGTGGCAGAAGAAGTAACAGTGGTATGGATTGCTGTCGCTTACAGTGTGGGGTGGCTTCATTTCTGCTTACGTTCCTGCTCAATCCTTTCCTTAAGTGTATTCTTCCTTTGAGCCTTTTAGAAAAGAGAGTTCAGATGTTTGTATTGTTGGTGAGGTTTATCTTTTCTTAAACCACTTGCAGGGATTAATAGCTAAATGAAGAAGCACTTTCATTGGGCCTGAAGAGTTGGCTAGCCCAAATGACTTACCATTTTAAGCATTGTTCTCTGTCTTCCGAGTTAGAGACTGGGGGTGGGGGTAGGTCTCGGTCTCGAGAGAAGCCTGGTACTGATTGACTTAAACCAGCAACCCTATCCTCTACTACTTTCCTTTTTTGATTTCTAAATGGATTTCATTTTTTTCCCCTGGGGTCAAAGTGAGTAACTTTACACAGGAAGTGTCTTGGATACAGAGCTGACTTTCTGCCTTCCACTTTGTGGATCTTTGCCAAACATACTTGAATCAGCAAGGAGGGCTTTGCAAATCTCTTCTCTTGAATATCTGTAAAAATGAACTGCCCTAGCCTTTTTGGGAAGATATTTTTTATTAAGTAAATATATATAGTTTTTAACAAAGACTTCTGAAGATTAAAAAATGTACTGGATCGAACAGTTTTGGTGATGGTTTTTTAGTTAGACAAAACTAGAGTTTAAAACTGTAGGTTTTTATTCTAAACCACAGTTTAGAATTAATATACTTGGGTGAGATTCATTTCCAGTGGTCTTAATTCCCTAAATCCCTAGGTCTGGCATGATGTTTGAAATCTAATTTTCTAATATAAAATTTTTTTTGTAGGTTTACTCTGTGAATGAATAATTCCTGAAGAATGAAGAAGATTCAGTAGTTGTGAGAATTCTTTGAGGAACTTTGATAAATGGAAAAAGTATTTATAATTTATTAAAAAAAGGAAATATCTCTGGTCAGAAATCTTAAGGTGTGTTTCTTTTTGTGTTCCTCACATCCTTACATGGCATTTATTTATTTTTCTTTAAGGATATAGTATTAAAAAAATCTTAAAATAGTATTTTCTTCTGTTGTGTCATTCTGGGAACTCTAGATATTTGTTGTAAGGAGAAAGCAGGTACTGATCTCACTCAGAGAAATCTCCAAAATAAAGTGCATAGAAGTAAGGAAATAACTGAGTTGAGAATGGGAATGGTAGCCATATCATCTCATTCAGTGTTTTTGTTTTTTATTTTTAATTTACTTAAAGGCAAGAACTGGACAAGCTTTCATTCTTAATATTTTATATCATTATTGTTACTCTTCACTAGTTCTCTCTTTGGGGTAAGTTATTTATTTAGATTTTGGACCACATTTAGGTGCCTTGGCTTGGAAGATCTTAACTGTATGGCATAATTAATCTGTAGATGTCTGGTTGCATTTTAAGATAAACTAGTATCCTTAGTTTAATGCCTTCTGGCCAGATAATTATCTCTTATTGATTAGAAGCTGGCCCAGACCAGAGGCTGGACAAGGACAGATAAGTCACCATGAAATAGCTCAGTGCTCTGCTACAGAGTGATACCTGGGGTAGAACATAGAGTGGGGTTTGCTTACTATAGCAACCCCATGGTCCTGTTAGCTGCTTATGGGCTAATGAAACAAGGTTGTATTCTGCCTGAAGTAAATTGAGTTTCAAATCTCAACAAAAAATACTGAAGAACATAAGAGAATGTGTGGTGTCCATTCGTCATTCTGTGATGGGAAAATTGCCTCTTCTATAAAATAAAGGAGCTGAATTAAGTTTTTTCTTAGGATTCCTTCTAGTTAATTAACAGCGTGGCTTTGAAATATGACAGACTTAGGTTCAACAAGTCACAACCTCTTTCAGTCTTTTTTTCATCTGAAAGAAAAAAAGCAAGGATAGAGTAATACTTACTGTACAGGATTGTGACTACTACTTAAAATGGTGTATATACTATGGATTTGGCATAGTATCTAGCATTTAGTGTTGATTAATATTCTCTAATTCTTTGATTTTATACTCATATTTCCCCTGAATATTTGTTTGGATATAATACGTTCAGGAGGTATTTTATAGCTTTCAGAGTATTCTTCTAGGTGAAGAATAGAATCTTGGACTAAGACAGATAAAAATCAACTTCCCACCAAACACCCAGTCCTTGGCAGATGGTCATCCAGATTCTGCTTGAATATGCCATGAACTACAAAAAAGGGTGAAAAAAATTTATAAACTTACCACCCAGTGTTAATTTTTGCTGTGTGCTGTTCCAAACTTTTCTTATGTATTTATACATGTTTTAAAATAATAAATGAGGTCATTTTTCTATGCTATATATTTTTAATGAAATCATAATATTACTTTTCCCCCTTGATGTATTTTACCAGCTGTGATTATAGTCCTCATATGTATGACTCCATTCTGAGCTTACTATAATTTAACCAATTCCCTATTGTTTGTACCATCATTCATTCAACAAAGTGCTTTGTAGAATGCTTGCTATATGTCAGATACCATTTGTGGAATTGAGTATCGGTCTTAAACAGGACATATACCTGACGCCTAAATTATTTCTGATTTTTTTGGTGGTTGGTTTTATGGAAACATATAAGGAAGAAAGGAAGAAATCACCTGAAATCCTACCAGTGTACAATAGGATGACTTTTTGGTGACTTTGCCATTCATCCCTTTCTGCATGTATATACTTTATTATTTTTGGGAGGGGGGGCACTTCATAATAACACTACACTGGAAGTTTCCATAGGAATTTCTTTACAGATCCCTTACTAATCACTTAGCTAAGGATGGGCCAGAGGCTATGCATGTTTTCAAGGCTTTGGATGAGTATTGCCAGACTGATCTCTAGAGGGGGATTACCCATTGCACCTTTGTATCTGGGGGGTGTCTATTTCCCTAAGCTCTTAGCAAGGTTAGTTTTTTCAGGCTTTGCCAGTTTGATATGTTCACATATGTAGAGGAACCAAAGCGCCTTCTTAACGTCTGCCATAGTTAAAAATACATCTCATAAGACCCTCTCTGCCCCCCTTCCCTAGTGCTTAAGCCTTCCCAAAAATTATGCATAACATTTTGATACTAGTAATAGTAAGAAATGTTACCACAGTAATTTGAAAAATGAAAAAGTTCACTTCCTAATAGGTGACCACCACATTCTGACATACATCTTTGCTAAGCCCTTGATATTCACAGTAATTCCCAAACAATACAGACACAGTCACACCATTCTTTCTAATCATTTCTTTTTGTCTAACCTTAAAACATTTGACTGAAAGGTGGATAAGAATAGGACCATGAGGATGCCTGGGTGGCTCAGTTGGTTAAGTATCTGCCTTTGGCCCAGGTCATGCTCACAGGGTCCTGGAATCAAGTGCCGCATTGGTCTTCCTACTTGGTGAGGAGTCTGCTTCTCCCCCTCACTCTGCCCCTCCCCCCTGCTCACACCCTCTTTTTCTCTCTCTCAAATAAATAAAATCTTAAAAAAAAATACAGGACCAGGACCCTAAGTAAGGCCTACTTTAGGATAACTGTATGTTTCATTGGTCTGATGTGAGGCTGCTGGAAGAACCATAATCCCCATTTTACAGGTGAGAGGTTTAAGGAAGTCACTGTGGTCAAATAGCTGGTGACCTGGAGTGTGAGTCTTGGTCAGTAGAGTTCAAGCTGAATGTTCTTTCCTGTACCAAATATCTAATATAAACATCACATATTCATAGTTATTCATACAATTCATATCTAGTAAAGGCCTTTCTATGCAAGTAACTGCCCTAGGTGTTGAATATTCATGTGTAGATCAGACCTACATCTTGCACTCAAGGAGATGAGAGGCTATTTGACTCAACATCTACTCGGGACATAATATATGCCTAATTATGTGCTAAGAAGTGAGCAAAGATGTAAGATACGGTCTTACTCTAAGCTTCTCAGCTTATAATCTAGTACCTATATGTATATAAACTGTGAACATACAAAGTTGAATACTCAGTACTATGATGAATATTCCAAGATACTTTCCTAAAACAAGTGCATGTGTGACTACCCAGGGTTTCCTTTAGCTATCAAAAACTGCTAGCTGGTAGTTCCATCTCTGTCGATTATGGTGATTTTGAAAGCAAGTAATAGAAAATCCTCACCAAGAGAAACTCATATATCTGGAAATCCAGAGTTAGGGCAAGCTCTAGATGCAATGATGTCATAGGTTCAATGATATTATCCAAGAATCCAAGTTGTTTTCATCTCAGAGCTCTTTCTTCCGGGACTGATGAAACCATGTACTTTCTTGTTCAAGTCCAGCAGAAGAGAGAAAGCATTCCCAAGACATGAAATCCCTTTTTTTAAAAGTCTGATTGAGACAAATTAGGTTATATGTATTTTTATGGACCAGTAATAGTTGCTGAACAGAGCACCTTATGCAGATTGGCTTAAACAGGACCCCTTCCCCCCACCCTTGGATCCATTTGTAATTATAGTTATCAGCACAAAACTGGAATTCTGTAACAAGGAGGAAGGGATAAATAGACTGAGTAGGCAATCAATTTTCCACCTTGTTCACTTAACAACTAAGTCATCCTAAGTGGCCAAATTGAGTTTTAAAGGAGCATCTCCTCTCATAGTTTACTCAAACTTTTGAGAGAAACATAGTAGAGCACAATAAATTGGCTGATGTTAAGTTTTCATAGAATAAAACAATCAGCAGATGTTCAGAGAACTTCTGGAGATCCCAAGGGAGATCTGACTCCAGAAGCATTCACCTGCAAGTACCAGAATGCCTAATTACAGTGCTTAAGCAAGAAATATGGTTGACATCCTGTCATGAAGTCTGAAGGTTGAGAGTTCCAGATCCAAGACAGTGGCTCAGTAAAACTTTGGAGAAGTGTGACTTACTCTATTTTTCAGTTCTTTATCCTCCTCCTCCTTAGGTATGTCGTATCTCATGGTAGCTTCAAGCATTACATTACTGCACTGCACTGGTCAGGCCAAGATAGTAGCAGGCCTCGCACTGTCTGTCAGGAAGTTTTTTTCCCAGAAGCCCCACATACACTTCCTCTTATATACCGTTAGTCACATGCCCACTCGTAAGGCAGTTGCCACTGAGGGGAATAGGATATTGTGCTTGGCTTTGACCAGTCTTATTTTAGGCTCTGGCAACTGAGGGGAAAGCTCACCTTCCTTAACATATTGTCCAAGCAAAATCACAGTTCCATAAACTAAGAAAAAATGGGGAATGGCTATAGGGCAGACAAATAGTAGTGTCTGCCTAAGGTCAACTTGGCAGTATGTGTCCAAAGCTCAGATCATGCCTCTGTTCTATTTTAATAGATATTAGGAAAGGATCAATCTCAAACTCAGTGTTTTTCAAACTCTATGTGGTTTACTTTTTTCCGATTAATAATCACTACTCAGAAATTGGGAAAAATATAGTTTAAAAAACACATATACTCTACAAGCCCAGTCTTCATTGCATTAAAAGGCCGTAAGTCCCTTTGTCAAATTGCTATAAAAATGTCAATTCTCTCAGTTTCTGTCCTCATCTCATCATGGACCAGTAATAGCTCACAGACCAGCCGTAGTTCACAGAATCCCTTGGAGAGGCAGGTTAGCCAGCTGACTTCATAATCTGGCCCCAACCTGCCTTTCCTACCTCGTGTCCTGCTTTTCCTCCTGATTCACCCACAGTAGGCTGTCCTCTATTACCAGAATATGTCGTGTATTTTTGTTTTACTTCTGGACTTAACTTCACATTCTGTTCTCCTTTCCTGGAATGCCCTCCTCCTAGTTGGGGAACACCTCATCATCTTTTTAGACTGGCTTAAATGTCACCTTCCCTGTGATGTTTTTTTCTGAATTTTTTCTTCCCGATCGGGGCTTCCTTTGACCCCCAAATATATTTATTTAATTAGATTGCAATTATTTCTGGGTCTGTCTCCCTCGGTAGACCAATAGTTCCTTGAAAGTGACAGTTGTCTTGCTCATCTGTATATCCCCTGTGCTTGCCGCACATACTTTGCCCTAAATAAATGCTTATTGAATTGAATCAACTCAACAAATGGTGTGACGATGTGACTTCTATTTGTTCCCTTTTATTCTCCCCCAATGTTTTCGGGCATCTGGCCGGCTCAGTTGGTAGAGCATGCAACTCTTGATCTCAGGGTCATGTTGGGTCTAGAGATTACCTTAAAATTAATTAATTTTTTAAAAAAGAACATACCATGGGCGCCTGGGTGGCTCAGCGGGTTAAAGCCTCTGCCTTCGGCTCAGGTCATGGTCCCAGGGTCCTGGGATCGAGCCCCGAATCGGGCTCCCTGCTCAGTGGGGAGTCTGCTTCCTCCTCTCTCTCTCTTCCTGCCTCTCTGAATACTTGTGATCTGTCTGTCAAACAAATAAATAAAAATCTTAAAAAAAAAAAAAAGAACATACCATTTTTACACTTTTTTTTTTTTGCTGTCCTGTCAAATGTGGTTTTAAAAACAAGCTGCCACTTGGCTCTGTTGTATTCCCATCACAGGTCCCATCCTTCAGGCAACAATGTCATTGTCACTGCAGGCAGCATGTGAGGTTTATACACTGATGATGCCACACACACACACACACACATATCCCAGCAGCAGGGTCAAATCCCCTCGAGCAATAAACTCCCAAAGGTACCTGGCAAGGTGGGACAACACAGAGAACATACGATTTAAATGACCTAAGCTTTAGTTCACATACTAGCTCTGTGACCTTCCTTAACCTCTCTGAGTTTGTTTCTTCCATTTAAAAAAAAAAAAAGATCCCATGGGATGACATGAGGAAACAATAAGTACTTGATAAATGTCAGCATGCTCAGATGAGCATGTACGTGGATTGACAAAGAAGGGAGGCTGGGAATAACAGCGGGTCTGCCTGTCTCTTTAATGGGTCAGGGCGGGACTATTGGTCAGGCTTGCTGAGAAAGATGACCTGCTTTGATATTCTAGCCTCCGTTGCTTCTTTCCTGCTTCTGATTTCCTGGCTCACAGCTGGCAGGAATCACCACTCTGGCAGCTCTGGGTGCATGACTAAGGTGGAGGGATGAACAGCTGCTGCTTGCTAAAGTCAGTGGGTTGGTTGGGAGGCAGGCAGGTGACATAAAAGCAGCATATGGAAATCCCCAAACTCTACTGCTCAAATGACATCCAGATCATTGCCATGAGGAAGACTGTGGGCAGGGCCTTTCCTTCTCTAGTTGCTCTCTTTTCCTTTACCACTGATTTTCCCCCCTCAACTTTAGAAAGAAGGGAATAAATTACACATCTGTTGGTCAGTTGATTTTAATTTAAAAAAGGGGGGGGGCACTTGGGTGGTTCAGTTGGTTAAGCATCTGCCTTGGGCTCAGGTCTTGATCTCACGGTCCTGGGATTGAGCCCCGCCTAGGGCTCCCTGCTCAAAAGGGAATCTGCTTCTCCCTCTCAGCACCCCATCCCTTACTCACTTGCTTGTTCCTTCCCCCTCCTCTCTCTCAAATAAATAAACAAAATCTTAAAAAAAAAAGAAAAAATGGACGCCTGGGTGGCTCAGTCGGTTAAGCCGCTTCCTTCGCCTCAGGTCATGATCCCAGGGTCTTAGGATCCTGCATCCAGCGGGCTCCTTGCTCAGCGGGGAGACTGCTTCTCTCACGCCTCTGCCTGTCACTCCGCCAGCTTGCGTTCTCTTTCTCTCTCTCTGACAAATAAATAAATAAAATCTTTAAAAAAAAAAAAAGAAAGAAATTAGAAAGAAAGAAAGAAAATCTTTTAAAAAAAAGAAAAGAAAGAAAGAAAAAGAAAAGAAAAGAAAAGAAAAAAGAAAAAGCTGGCTTCCTTCAACATGTCATGCATTTTCAAAACTCTGTGATTATGCTCCTGCCGTACTCACCACTAGAAATTCTCTTCTCCCTCTACCTACGTGGTTCATTCAATGCCTATGCCTCAAATCCAGCATTAACTCTTACATCTTCCCTCCTGTACACTACCCTTCCTTCTAGGTGGACACCTCTCCTTAAACTTAACTCAGTCATTGTGCTTCACACACTGAATTGCCATTGTTTTTTGAGGTATCTTTCCCTTGTTAGAGTGAAAGCTCTTAGGAATCTGCTTCTCTAAGTGCTTGGCTCATAGTAAGCACCCAGTAAATATTTGTTGAGTTGAAACTTCTACTACTTGGCATATTTGCCCATTTCTAATTTCTGACTATTTTTAGTTAGGTTATCAGCAGTATAATAAAAGTCCCTAAGCACTGAGTACTTAAATAGTTCTAGATTGTTACTGAGTAACTCCACACACACCCCTCCCCCAGTAGGAATACTGATAATAAATACTTACTAGCAGCATGGGAAAAAAATCAAGGAGTCATTTGGAAGCCAGAGGGACATGTCTTAATGTTTGCATATTCCAGATTTATTTTTTGATGACCCAAAATAGACCAGGTTCATCCAGAAGTTCCTTGGACATCATCAGATTTCCGGCGGGGGCGGTGCGTGTGTGGGGTTGGGAGTCATAGATCTAGTCTATTTCCACCTACTGTGCAAACTACTTGGCACACAGTGGTGGGTCTGACTTGGGATCAAATCCTGGCTGGACCACTTACTGCCTATGGGAACTTGTTATCTCCATGAGCCTCAGTTTCTTTCAGATCTAGGAGGACAATACTTATTTGGAAGGGTTGTGTGGTGACTAAATATTACATGTGTAAAGTATCTAGAGGTCTGGCACTTGGTAGGTATTTAATAGGTGACAGTTATTATAATTTACAAATAATGGGTAAGGTGATGATCTGAGGAATGTATTACCATTGTATAAACTATTACTAGATCCAGACATGCAGGGGCAAGTCAGAATTCAAAGAATTCAAAGAGCTGCTTTGCATAGTCATTTTTGTTTAATGGCTGTCAAATAAAATGCCTAGTGATGTTTATAATGTGACCTAATAAAGGCCTCTGAGGGTTTTTCCAGTTCTCACTGTTAGGATTTTTTCTTATAATAGTCCCCTACTTTCCTGCTTTGATGTGTCCGCCTACCTCAGGAGAGCCCCTAGCCCTCCCCACAGGCACCCTGAACAGTATCCTGACTGAGGCGTTGTGGTAAATTCTGGGCTCACTTTTCCTTTGTTCTCCCCTGCCTGCCTCCCTGGCTCTGAGGTCTTGTCCTCTGGGGAGATAAGTTAAGTGCTCTGCCAGCCTGCCTTTGTGCCTGGCCTGTTTTTTCTCACTGCCAGTACCTCTTGGATTCCAATTCCAAACATGGTATCCATCTGGGGTCACCCTTTCTTCCGGTGCCAAGAGAGACGCATTCCAAATGGAACACAAGTGTGCCTCCCGTGCTGAGCTCTCCTCATTCTGATTGGGGACAACAGAGCAGGATGTGGCCACTTTATCCCTCACAGCTAAAGTTTTCAGCCCCTGAGTCTTAGCTTTGCCTCGGGACACGTTAGCTTTTCTGCTGAGAGCCAAATGTGAAGACTGTCCTAAGAAACCTGGAGCCGAGTCAGCTCGCCAGAGCTCTGCGGACAGGGCCAGAGCCTTGCTGAAGGAAAGAGAGAGGGGGAAAACAAGTTTAAAAATCCTCCATGAAGTGTACTATGCTCTGCCATTTATTCCCAAAGCTACTGGAAGCATTCCTCTCAGGAAAGGTGGGCTTGGTGACGAGAAGCCGGACGTGAGAAGACTCCTGGGAGGACCGATTAATCCACTTTCTGAATTTCCTCTGTGGGGACAGTCTCAGAGCCCTGCAAGGCATTGGGGCGCCCTGAAGATGAGTGCTAACAGCAGCACCATGAGCCAGCTAATCTGGCAGGGCCCCGTGTGCGTTGGCTGGAAGCGGGATCTGGAAGGCGCGGTCTACCATCTGGCCAACTGCTTCTTGCTCCTGGGCTTCATGGGGGGCAGCGGGGTGTATGGATGCTTCTACCTCTTCGGCTTCCTGGGCACGGGCTACGTGTGCTGCGTGATGTGGGGTTGGTTGGATGCTTGTGGCCTGGACCTCATCCTCTGGAGCTTCCTGCTGGCAACGGCCTGCCTGCTCCAGCTGGCATACCTGATACACCGGCTGCGCAGGCGCGCCCTCCCCGAGGAGTTCGACGTCCTCTACAAGACGCTGTATCTACCCCTGCAGGTGCCTCTGCAGGTGTACAAGGAGATTGTTCAGTGCTGTGAGGAGCAGGTCTTGACGCTGGCCACTGAGCAGACTTACGCTGTGGAGGGCGAGACCCCCATCAACCGCCTGTCCCTGCTCCTCTCCGGCCGGTAAGCTCCTACGTCACAGCTGGGCGTTTCCTCCCTCGGTCCATGCTTCTCGTTTCCTAGTGTGTCCCTTTCCATTCTGAGGCCCTTCCATTGAGGGAAGGATGTGGCAAGTCAAACAAACAAAAACAGTTTTTTTTTTCCCCCAAGCGTGGGTTTGGTTCCTCTTTCTTAGCATTTTCCAAGAGGAAACAAGATCATGAGATAGCTTCTCAGTTGGCAGGAAGGACTGTGCCGTGCCTTTGGTGCTGGGAGATGTGGGCTGAGTGTCTCTTGAGTCTGGGTCTAAAATGGCCGCGCACACGCGCACGCACACACACGTATTACACACACCGGTGGGTCATGCGTAAGCTGCCACAATGTCTGTGAGCTTTGAAAAAGTGGACCTTTTAATAAGGTTGATTTGTTCCTTCCAGATGTATTCAGTATTTCCTAAGTGCCAACTATGTGCAGGGAACAGTGAGGGCATCGAGGAAACAGCCCCAGTTATGTTGAGGCTATCCTGTAAGAGTCTGTGGGGAAGCCATTTGGTGTACAAGCAGATGGGGAGAGGGAATATTCCCTGTCCTCTTTTACATTCACACGTTTTCTGTTGAGATTCTTACAGACCAGTGATCAAGTACCAAAAAGACCACACAGTGAAGGAGAAGTGATGCCCACACGTGTCTCATTGAGGATCTGGTGGAGATACCTGGCTGATTCCTTCAGGCTGGGTGACAACAGAAATGAGCGGAAATGGTCTTAGTCACGATTAGTGTATGCTCAGTCAGCCCACACATGAGTGTTGGCCCTTGGCTGACATCTGAACAAATACCACGGGCTCCATGCTGTCCATTTGGGAGGTGGTTGTGGAATCTTTGAAATATCGCCCTAGTGGGACTTCTGTGTGGGGCTGAGCATCAAACAGTAAACTATGTAACCTGGTTCACTTGGGCTACCTCAGTGGAAAGCAAGCAAAGTATTTCAAAAGCTTGTTCTCAGTTTCCTTCCCTGCTTTTTGGAGACGAGGAGAAGGTGATAGAAAAGATAAGGTAGTAATCTTATCAGAAGGCTCTGATTCCCAGGGTGGCAGGGGAAGAAACCAGATAAGACTGCCAACCACACAGGGGGAAAAAAAGAAGAGTTCTAGAATGATGATGATGGTACTACAACGACTACTGGTAGCAATAATGTGCATTGCTGTACTACTGTGTAGAATCAACAGTGTTAGGTATACGTGTGATTTTGTTTGGACTCAGAGTCCTGGGTTGAATGATCTATGAGATTTTTGTGGGGAGACATTTCATTTATGAATAAAGTGAAGTGTAAACAAATGGAATTATCTGTAAACAAATACATGTATAAATAGAAGTACATTATGACTGTTGCCAAAATGTTTGCCGCCTACAGTTCCATGCTTAAAATAAAAACAATCTGGGATGCCCCGGGTGGCTCAGTCGGTTAAGGCTCAGGTCATGAGGAGCCCAGAGAGACTGTGGACTCTGAGAAACGAACTGAGGGTTTTGGAAGGGAGGGGGTGGGGGGATGGATGAGCCTGGTGGAGGTATTAAGGAAGGCACATATTGCATGGAGTACTGAGTGTGGTGTATAAACAGTGAATCTTGGAACACTGAAAAAATAAAATAAAATAAAAAAGTCTCAGGTCATGAGCCCAGGGTCTAGGGATTGAGTCCACATCAGGCTCCTTGCTCAGTGGGGAGCCTGCTGCTCCCCCTGCTTCTCTGACAAATAAATAAATAAAATTCTTTTAAAAATAAAATATAGACTACTTAAGAAATATTCTTCTTGGAGCTCCTGGGTGGCTCAGTGGGTTAAGCCTCTGCCTTTGGCTCAGGTCATGATCTCAGGGTCCTGGGATCGAGCCCCGTATCGGGCTGTCTGCTCAGCAGGGAGCCTGCTTCCCCCCTCTTTCTCTCTGCCTGCCTCTCTGCCTACTTTTGATCTCTCTCTCTCTGTCAAATAAATAAAATCTTAAAAAAAAAAAGAAAAATGTTCTTCTTCAGGAGATTCAGGATGTTATTTGTTACCTGTAGCTTGTCCGTTCAAAGGAGCTGAGACAGGTGGGAGAAAGGCCTGCAGCACCTGTATGGCTATGATTATTATACAATATTTTAAATCCATTTTTAACATGATGAATTTGCCATGAATTTGTAGAAGACCTCTTCCCTGTGACGGGGAGAGGTGGGTTTGCCTCCTCAATGTGGCTTTTCCTAGTATACTTGGCATAAAAAACCAGAATCAGAAATTAGACAGTTTTGGTTTTTTTTTTCTTGCTTTTCAGGGTTTAGAGTGAGAGTTTTATTTGTTATCTTTTAATGTCATCCTGTCTCAACTTTGCTAAGCTGGAGCTGGGAGAAGAGGTTTCCTGTCTGTGACCAGGCTCCAGTTTTAAGGGAGAATCATTGTACCTCAGGCTGGTTCCAGTTGAGGTACCCAACACCTCAGAGCTGTGAAAGAGAACTCTGTGCCAGGAAGTCGGGATTTCTGGTGCAGACCTCCCCCATATCACATGCAGGCTCTCATCTGGAGCCCTTTGCTAAAACCTCAGATGCCCTTTCTATTTTATTTTAATGTATGCAACTAGTCCCTTTTAAGACTCAGAAAAGCCAAGTGACTTCCCCAAAGTTTGTCACCTTGTTAAGCTGGGCTTACTGTTGGTGTGTTTCTGTCCTACAGAATTCTCTCATGCACAGCCTCCTGGGCAGGCAGCTAACTGTCTAGGCTATTCAAGTGGGAGGAAATACCTGTCATCCAGGGGTTCAAGAAGGAAGAAGAGGCTTAAATGATAAAAGGCATGATATACCAATTTAAATGGCTTAAGGGAGCCCCGCAGGCTCATTAGATGTTATACTTTAAATGATGTCACTCCTCCTCGTTTGCTCAAGTGGTCAGATCCCTTGCCTGAGGAGCTGGTAAGAGGATCTTGCGTATTCAGCAGCAGCCTTGTTTTCTCCTAATGTCTGTCTGTCTTCCTGTATTCAGGAAGCTTTTCCTTGAGATGTTGGTCCCCTTTTATGGTGACACGAGTGAGTTCACACAATCTGTTCAACTGTTCCTTTCTTCTCTCCTTTATCCCTCCATTCCTACCTTCCTTTCTTTCTTTTCCCCTTCCAAAAATATTTATTAAAAGCACTAGGGACTAAGGATCCAGTGTTAAAATATGAAAAATACTGTTCTTGCTGTCTATCAAGAAAATCAATAATGTTTGACATAGTGGTGAATCACAGCATGATATTTCCAAGGAGAAACATAAGTGCACTCAGAACATGTACCCGATGGAGCTACTTTTCTGGGGGAGGTCAACAAAACTTCCTGGAAGAAAGAATGTTTAGGCTGAGACCTGAGGAGAAGGTGGAGGTTGGGAGGAGATCCAGCCAGAGGGGACAGACTATGTGGAGAACCTGAGGTAGGAGAGCCTGGCACTTCATTTTCTCTTGTATCTTTTTATGACTCGGGGAAGTTCTGCCTGGCTGTCTCTCTAGATTACCTGGTCTTGTAGGAGCATCTGTGTCTCTCCCATGGAGTACTATGGGCTGACACCACATCCATGGCTTGGCGTGAGAACTACATCCCCTTCTATCTTCCATCTTTAGGTTGTCAGACAAAAGGCAACAGCTTATTGGCGAAGTTCTTTGGTAATGTGTGTGCATGAGTGTACGCAGGCATTCATTAGGAGCAAGATTTGGAGCACTAATGTCCCATTTGGCCAGAACTTAATCACGTGACTATACCTACCTGCAAGGGAGGTAGGGAAATGCGGTCTAGCTGAGCAAGCCCCGTTAAAACTCTGGCACTGTGGAGGAAAGGAAAGAGCAGATAAGGGAAAACAGACTACCACACCACCATCTGTCCCTGGCCTCATCGACTTCCCAGCATCCTGTTCGTTTTTCAAAAGTCAGCTCAGATGTCATCTTTGAGAATTCTACCACCTGAAGAGAACTAATCTCTCTCCCTCCTCTATTCTCCCATTTCATAAGACCACACATGGACTTATAGCCAGTTATGGACACGTCTGTGATTTCCACTAAATTGTGAAATCCTTAAAGGCAAGGATCAGCTCATACCCATCTCTGCTTTTCCGGATCTCCAGGACCCCAGGAGGTACTCATGCATATGTATTTAGCCAGTAAAGCTCCAGAAAAAAATGGAACAATAGCTCCTTCCCCATGGACAGAGTGTACCTCAGAGATCTCTTTGTCTGCCCCCCCCTTTGTTTGACAGAGACACCTCCTTTCCTGGTATAACTCAACCTTAGGGAGAGCTTGAAGCTGAAACTGAGTTTTCTGGGGGAAAGAGGAAAAACCCATATTGGATCTTAATCATTTTCCATTTTTATTTTTTATTATTTTTTAAAGATTTTATTTATTTATTTATTTATTTATTTGACAGAGAGAGACACAGTGAGAGAGGGAACACAAGCAGGGGGAGTGGGAGAGGGAAAAGCAGGCTTTTGTGGGGCTCCATCGCAGGACCCTGGGATCAGGACCTGAGCCCAAGGCAGATGTTTAATAACTGAGCCACCCAGATGCCTCCTATTTTCCATTTTTAAATTCATAATTTGGATGGAGGAGGGTTTGGGTGGCCACTTCCCTTTCTCCACACGGTCTCTTCTCTCCCTTTGCCAGGGTTCGTGTGAGCCAGGATGGGCAGTTTCTTCACTACATCTTCCCCTACCAGTTCATGGACTCTCCAGAGTGGGAATCTCTGCAGCCGTCTGAGGAGGGTGTGTTCCAGGTAATGGGGAGCCAGTGCCGGGACCGCCCCACCCTCTCCCACTGTGACCCAGGAATATGCCCCCCTCCATCCTTCCCCACTCACATCTGTTCTTTGAACCACTGCCAATGTGATGCTAGGGGTGGGAGCGCTCTCCTTCTGTGGAAAGAGAGCCAGGGCTGCGGGCAGGTAGGGGTGAGGGGAGGTACTAATCCCCGAGAGGCCATGTCACTCCTATGCCTAAAACTCGTGAAGACCACTACGACCACAAAATAAAAACCCACACCCCTTAGAGAGTAACCTAAGACCTTTAGTGACATCTAGCCACATCTCCAGCCCCTTCCTCCTTCACACTTTTTGCTCATACCAGCCATACGGAACAGAACAACTAGCACTTCCCTAAATACATCCCCCTGTTTTTGCAAGGGCCACGCTTGGCCCCTCCTGTACCTTCTATCTGAAACGCATTTCCCCCCTGTAAATGAGGTGATGGTATCTTAACTTCCCCTGAAGCTTGCCCAGATTGACCTCATGGGCTTTGAATCCCCACAGCTTCATGTTCCTGTCTGTGGGCCTTTCTATTCCTTCTACTTATGCTGACTGGGACACATTGCTCTCTGCTCTAACGATTTGGTTTCGTTTCCTAACTCTTTGAGGTAGAAATCTGGGCTTCCTCTTCTCTCTGTTCCCAGGCTCCAAAGGACAGTACCCTGAACACAGTGGGTGTTCAATAAAGCTTTGCCAAACTGGCTTGGCAGAGGGCAGTTGGTGCCTCAGGGAACTCTATGAGGCAGTCACAGACATACTCCATGGTGGGGGCCTGGCTGCTTGGCCCCTGCTCTCTTCTCTGCCAGTCCTTCAAACCTCAGTTCCTTGCTTTGTAGCTCTCACTTATTGACTGGCTAGTATGTGTCAGGCACTAAATATTATATTGCCTTACTGATTCTCACCTCTGGGGTGGATATTATCATTTTCCCATTTAACAGATAAGGATGTTGAGGCTCCAAAACATCAAGCAGTTTGCCCAAGGTCTTCATTCAGAAAGTGGCAAAGTGAAGTTGCCTGGCTCTGCTATTACTATTCTTCTTGAAAACGAGCGGGGCACCAAGAGAATGAAGTACACACACACATACACAGAGAAAAACACACACACACATACCCTATTACAGGGACTTCCCTGTCCAGATAGTTCACTACTGCTGGGTTCCATGTGAATTTTACCACTTCTGTCGGGGACTCCCTCAAGCTAACTCCAGAATAGACACCTGCCAGGAAGGGTCACCTGGCTGGGCCTGTTTCTGCCCCAGCCTGACTCCTGGCCCTGTGAGGACAGACCCTGAGAGGCAATCCCTATCCCACTGCTGGGCCACCAACCATAGGCCTCCACTGATCATGTTCCCCTTCCACCACACACACCCCCACCCTCTCCAACCAGCCGAGCAGCCTTCTGTGAGAACTCCTGCAGGCCCCTAAGAACCTCCGGGAGGGCAGAGTCAGGTCCTGAGCCAGCCAGACCAGCCTCTGTTCCTGACACTGACACCGAGGAACAGGTGGGGGATAAGCCGGGTGTCCTCCCCTAAGCTCTGCTTGAAAGGAGAGACTATAACCCCAGATGGCCTCTCAGCCTGGAATGTAGCTACTGTCAGATTCCTCCCGTTTATATTTTTAGTGCGCACCTCCTTTGGGAGCAATGAGATCCACACGTTCGCTATTGGCTCTGTAAAGTCCCATTTCCTCTTTGCAAGTGTCAGGCGTTGTCCTGAGTTATAGTTCATGCTGTCCTTGCCTTTTGTAGTTACAGTCTTTGCGAACTAATAGGGCAATCCACAGTGACCAAACCATAATTCTCATTGTGTTTACCACTAATGAATCAATGTTCCATCACACCTCTCAGCAATCCAATTAAATAAGAATTTATGGGCTATTCAGCACTGGGACCCTCTCGTTAGTCACCAAGAACATAGCATAGAAGGTATTGCACAGAAATCATTATTTCTCCAATTTACGTCATGCCTTACTGGACCCAAGCCCTCTTTCCATATGTTGCTTCATTTAACCCACTTAACAAGACTCTGAAATGAAAATTAGACGAAAAAGTTGTCAAAACTTTATTATAGACAAATGCATATATGTATATGGGACCCAGGCAATAAGCAGGCTTCCTGAAGACCTTTGAGGGAGGATTTTATACAGGACCTGTGAAAGTGACATTCAGTTGTTTTGCAGCATATAAGATTGGTGGTCTTTACCTGACTCATTCATTCACTTCAGTAATGTTTACTGAACATTTTATTATATACAAGGCGCTGTTAAAGTGCTTGGGAGGTATCAGTGAACAGTATAAGAGGAAGTTCCCTGCCTTCATGTAATTTGCATTCTAGTGAGGAAAGATTAAAAAAAAGCCATAGACATAATGAATAATTATGTAATATATTAAAAGATAATGAGGGCTAGTTTAAAAAAAAATAGAGTGGTATACGGGAGGTCTCATTGCAATTTTAAATAGGGTGATCACAGAAGTCTTTGTTGAGCAGGTGACATTAGAGCAAAGACCTGAGAGAGATGATAGTGTGAGCTCTGAGAAGCTGAGGGCATAGCATATTAGACAGAGAGAAGAGCCAGTGCAAAGGCCCTGTGGTGGAAGGGACTAGCATGTGTGAGGTACAGAAAGGAGGCCTGGAACAGAGAGAGGACAGGGGGAGAATAGCTGGAGAGGAAGTCAAAGATGGGATGAGGAATCACATCATGTAGGGCTGGTGCATAAGTCTAAATAGAGCCAAAAGGATTTCCTATAATGTGTTGGATGTAGTGTGTGAGAGAGAAAGAAGATCAAGGAGGACTCTAAGGCTTTTGGTCTGAGCAACTGGTAAGACGGAGCTGCTCCTCAGTGGGGAGCCTGCTTCTCCCTCTACCTCTGCTGACCCCCACTGGAGCTCTCTCTCTCTCTCTCTCAAATAAATAAATAAAATCTTTTAAAAATTTTTAAGAAATTATTGTGGTCAATCCGATTATTAAAAATTGTGTGATTTGGGGCCGCCTATGTGGCTCAGGTGGTTAAACATCTGACTTTGGCTCAGGTCATGATCCCAGGGTCCTTGGATCAGGTCCTACATCTGGCTTCCTGGTCAGTGGGGAGCCTGCTTCCCCCTCTGCCTACTGCTCCCCCAATTGTGCTCTCTCTCTCACTCTCTCTCTCTGACAAATAAAATCTTCTTTAAAAATTGTGTATTCTACACCCTGGTCCTTTACTATCCAGGCACATTTCTAATATAACCCTAGCTTTACCACCCATCATTGCTTTAACAAGGATTTATCAAGCACTTGCTCATACCAGGCACATTGCCTAGCCTGCAAGTGTAATTTAGCTTTGCATCGTGTGCCCGTAGCAAGTGCTCAGAAATCCCTAGGTGGCTAAATAAATGGAGAGTGGGGTGCCCTCGACTTTCTGCTCCTCAGATCTCCTCTTCCTTCATGCCCTTTCTCTGACCTTAGCCATCAGATCTCTTTGATGAGTTGTTGTGGCCGTGTCAAGAGCGGCTTCCTGGGCCTGAATTCCAGGCCGGCATTCTGCCACGTGACGCAGCCTGGCCTGCCTAATCAGAAGCTCTTCTGTAACTGAATTGCTTTCCAACCCGTCCTTAATCCCTCTTGCAATATATTTATCTTTCTTTATTCTCAAAACAAACTGTCATCACCATGTCAGCCTATCTTCAGAGCAGTAGGAGGCCCCGTCTTTCTCATGAGATCCCAACAGACTCAGAATCTCCCTTCACTGTTAACGGTATCAGCCGTGGGACCACAGAATGTGAGAGCTGAGGAGACTGGGCCTGGAGGCTGAGGCTCCAAGGGGGTGAAGGCCCCTTGGTGAGTGGGTGAGTAAGTGGATGGCTGGACCCAGGGCTCCTGACAAAGCCCCCCTCCACATCACAAGTAAAAGTCATTCTCCGGACCTCCTTCAGGCAAGGCCATGGTGGGCGCTGCCACAATTTCTTTAACAAAAGTAAAGCTGTTTTTTGAGTAACTCTCTGTTTCTCTGTGCTAAGCATGGACACATAGTCTAATTCAAAACTTCACTCTCTTCTCCGGAACCCCTCAGGTCACTCTGACTGCCGAGACCCCATGTAGCTACATTTCCTGGCCCAGGAAAAGTCTCCACCTTCTTTTGACCAAAGAGCGATACATTTCCCAACTCTTCTCAGCCCTGCTGGGCTATGACATCTCAGAGAAGCTCTACGCTCTCAATGACAAGCTCTTTGCCAAGTTTGGGCTGCGCTTCGACATCCGTCTCCCCAGCCTCTACCATGTCCTGGGTCCCGCAGCCTCGGATACAGGGCCTGAGTCCGAGAAGGATGACGAGGAAGCCCGTGAACCAGCCTTGCCCACATCTGCCCAGCAAACACCCCCTTGCTCTCCTCTTCCAATGGCCACCAGCCCTCCTGCACCTCCTTCCCGGGCCAGGTTGTCCCGGCCCGACAGCGGCATCCTGGGTGAGGACTCCACCAGTCTGGTGCTGGAGGATTTTGAGGAGGTGTCGGGATCAGAATCGTTCATGGATTATAGGAGTGATGGGGAGTACATGAGGTGAGGGAGAACTAACACGGGCACGGCCACCCGGCTCAGGATCCTGTGTAAGTACTCAGAAGACAGCTGGCACGCATTCCTGCCAACAGTTGGCCTCCACTCGGCTTGTAAGGGCACAAAAATTCTCACAGAGCCTGTCCTCTCAGAGGACTCCCAGAAAGTGGCACTAACCCAACCTTGCAGTAGCAGCTCACTCCAGGTGCATGCAAGGCATGAGGGGATTTTTTTTTTTTTTTGACTCATTTTTTATTAAGTGTGATTGCATTTTGGAAAATGGGCTTGTTGACATTTTAAGCAATCAAATGATTGCAAAACTGTGAGTTTGTGCAGCGTTAAGGCCATAGAGAGCAAGGGCTAAAGGGGATTTTATTTGTGGCATGTGTTTTAAATGGGGGGGGAAAGCTGACATGGTTCTAATTCCTATCAGTTCTTCATAGTGTAGAGGCAGCTCTGAAAGCAATCACTGCTTGGATTGGCAGCTAGCTCTGAAAATCACAAATTTTAAAGAGGCTTGTGATAGAGGCTGATAACCCTGGGAGGAAAATGTCCCACCTTACTCTCGTCTTGCCCTGTGGAGAGACCTTGCTTATTCAGGCAGACAAATGGATGCTGCTCTGTTACTATGATCATACGGGTATACAGCAGCCTGGCCTTCCCCCAACCTGTGTGAGGTAGATGGGCACAAATGTGGGAGGACCTAACAGAAAGGGCAGGATTTCCCTCACAGCTCAGGAGAATGTACAAGAAAGCCTATATAGAGTAGTTCTGGGAAATGGTTGCTCTCACATTGCTGTGACATTTTCCTCTGGGACTCCACCTAGCCATGGCGGAGGCCTGGCTTTTCCTGAGGAAAATCCCACTATTGCCAGTGGGAAGACATTTCCAAGTGTGTGTGTGATGTAGGGGCCTAAGAGACCCGTCCTCCTTTGGGAAGCACTGACAAATTTTTTTAAAGAAACTAGCCCAGGGAGGAAGGTTTCTAAGGTACACAAGGTGAATGAGTGAATGTATAGTTTGTAAGAACAATTTATGTAAATGGTGAAAGAGGCTGGGGAGGCAAATGGTAAAAGTTAAATGTCTTGTTTTATAGACATGAATTTGTCATCTCCTGTAGTGCTAATGTCCCTAGAACCACAGATTCCATGGATCTATCCAGGACCCGAGATCACTCATTGACTTCCTCCATTTGCACTGGTCACTGTCCTACTTGTCCACTGTGCTGATCTTCACCACCCTTCTTGTCCACGCCCATCCCTGCTTGTGAGTCCTGCCCTGTGGAGCCCTGTCCTTGTCCAGCGCGCCTGCGCATCTGTGCACACTCTTCACTCCTGGCGGCTCTTGGTGCTCACGTGTTTCTCCTGGTTTCTTCTCTTTTCCTGGTTCTGTTTGCTCTTCTCTCTTTCCTCTTTCTGACTTCTGCTTAGTCCCTGGTTGCCTCCATCCGCTGCTCAGAAGAAAAAAAGTCCTTTCTTCCCCTCCTCCTCCTCTTCCTCCTCCTCCTTCTTCTTCTTAGGTAATTTCTCCTCCCAATATCTGTCCCTTACATTTTCCCCATTTTATCATTCCTGTATTTCTCTATTACCTTCTTTTCCTCCCCCCCCACTTTCCTGCCTTGTTCTTTCCTCAAAATTACCCTGCACCCCCATCTTTGTATTTAATCCATACTCTTCCAAGATCCGTACCTCTCCCTCTGCTACAGATAAAACCATTTGAGTGAAGGTGTGAACACTCCCAGCTGTAGGTGGCTACACATTGCCGGCATGAGTTTTCCCAGACATTAGAAAGCAGCATGATAAACAGAAAGAGAGCCAGACTAGGCACCTGCAGTCCTGCCTGGCTTCTGTGTCTGGGCCTGCTACTTTTTACAAACCACACAACCTCACCACACCTCACTTTCTGCGTTTGAGTGTATTGGACCAGCTGGACCCCAAAGGTCTTAGTGGATTTACGTAAGAGGGCAATGGATGAGTTGTTTCTAGGAGGAAAATAGAAACAGGCAGCAGTATAAGGGACATAGGCCGCAGGGCTTCCGAGTGTCTTTCAGCAAGAACCCTCTGCCATATTTCACTACAACTTCTCTTTTGACTTGGGACTGTCCTCCTTGCTGAATGATGGGTCCTGCTTGATTAGAAGTCCCCTCCATGCTGCATGAAGAGCCTACCCCCTACCATGTGATGACAAGTGCAGATGTTCTAAGTGAAAGAAGGTCACCATTCAGTCTCCAAGCCCCTCCGCCCTTAAGACTCCCACACGAAATACCCATTTGCCAATCCAGCTTTTTCTGAACCTTGAGAAAACTGCTCATATAACCAGCTTTCTAAAGTATTGGTATTGGCAGTGTAAAGAGAGTAGGCTTTTTAATGTTTGTTTATTTAGGTAATAGAAAGGGGGAAAAACATTATTTATTTCCAAACTACAGAATTTTGAGAACAACTTGAAAACCTGGTCAAGTTGTACAAATTTCAGATGGCTTTCCATTTAGTCTGTGATCATGGGATCCTTTTCTGGAATTGTGTTGTGGGGTGCGTGGTTTGACTTAATTTGCCATCAGAACCCTTCTAGGGTTATTCCTTTACTGAGTAAGCAGAGTCCCTTGTGATAAGTAGCAATTTACTACTGTGTCCTTTATAACACAGGGCACAACTCACCCTCTGTGCCTGGGCCCTTACCAGCATTGTAAGCTCAGTGCTGTTCATCCTGGCACAGCACTTACGTAAGAGGCAGGAAGCTGGCTGCACTGGGGCTCATTGAGAATGACAGGGCTTCATCACATTGACACAGTGCTTGTCCCTCACACCAGGACTGGCTAAAAATAGTCTGGCTTCCATTAGAGCTCTCTTCGGAAGACAGTGCATCTTTTAGTCTCGTGGTGCCCAGAATTGAATGTTGCTTTTCTTAATGGCACAGCAGCGCTGCACCATAAGGCACTCATGCAGGGTCCTCCAGTCAGACCTCACCTTAACCCGGCCTTCATGACATACTTGGGTTCTGTGGACACTCTCCAGAATGTTCCATTAAGTGTCTTCCTTACAGGAGATGCTCGGTGAATGCAACTCTGGAGTGAGCAAAGAAGTCAGATAGTTTGTGTCTGCTGGTACAAATTAATTGAACGCTGTTTGAATTTTGGCCAATTTTGATTATGTTTTCAAGTTATTCTGAAAACTCTGTGATTTGAAAGTAGGAACCATATGTTGCTGCCTTTCTCCCTATTATTTAAATTAAAAAGCAAGCAAATGATAAGCAGATTACAACAGAGAGGCTAATTGTGGTCAGGGAAGGAGCACAAAATCAACTGGCCAGACCCTCACCTCCTTTGTGAGGTTCGTTGGTTCAGGGGGAGACAGAATACTGTCACACTATACCCACTCTGTTGATTCTCTACTCATCACATGTAGCTTCCCTCTGTGATGGCTGTAAGGTGCTGGCGTAGCTGTCAGTTTTGTTAAACAGCACTTTTCTCACAGAAACCACTGGAAAGACTCCTGGAGCGGACAACGTGCCCTTGACCATGGCATGGCAGGAGCTGCCCTGGGGCCTCTGGTTCTGGGTCTCTGAAGGTAGCACCCTTCCCCCCTGTCAAGGCCCCATATTGTGTTGGCTCAGCAAGAGGCAGCAGCTCCCTGCCAGCCCCCTGACTCACAACCTCCTGTCCCCAATGCCCGATCCGTTGTTCTCTCACTTGTGTTGTACTAGCCTCATTCACCTACCCCTCCCTTTGTGAAAATAAAAGACACGGGCCTCATTAAAGCCATCATTCTGCCATACAGATGTTTTGGAAACCCATTCGGTAGCGCCAGATAAGAAGTAGAGCTCTACAGATTCTTCACAGGAAGCACCAGGAGTTGATCTCTTGGTCTCTGCCCCCATAAAACGAGAGGTTGGGCTAAATAACTTCAAAGCGGGTTCATCATCATACTCTAGAAGAAATGATTCAAGGTTACAACTGCCCCTACCATGTCAGGCCTTGGGTACAGCTGAAACAGTGGGGATTAGCAGAAGAAGATAAAACGGGAGAGAACAATGGGAAGTGAGGCAAGCTAGCTGGAGAGACAGTGCTGAAATCCTTCCTCTTTTTCTTTCCACAGCTCCTAGAACTCCTCTCCACAGTTACTCTCAAGCTATGTCCAGGGGACAGGCCCCCTTGGCTCCAACCCACACTCCTGAACTTTAAGGATCCATGGGCTGTCTTTTTCTCTGGCCACACAAATCTTCACAGGAAGCTCACTGGAGTGCACACCCCGTCTTACCCACTGGAGGGCTCATGGGCTAGGTCGGGGCAGGCTCAGGAGACATCGGTGCTGCAGCGACACGAGGGCCCCCAGCAACTCGTAGAAATTTGCCCTCACCAGCCTTCCTTCCAGGAGGAGGCACGCAGAAGTGCAAAATCACTGATTCCATCCTTCACAAACTGCAGAATCTTGGGCAAGTTCCACAGGCTCTCTGAGCCTCCCCTGTAAAGTTGGGACTTAGAAAACCCATCTCACAAGGTTGTTGTGAGCATCAGATGAGATGACTTAGGTAATGCACCTCAGACATGGCGTGGCACCTCGTGAGCGCTCAATAAATCACTCCATTTATTTTCCCTGATGTTTCTTTGAACTGTCTGGAAGGGTCTCTGAAGCCAGCTAGACCAGAACTTTTCACGATTTGCTTATTCATTTGGTTGGGGTTTTTTTTAACAGTTAGATTTAACTTATGGAAGTAGAAATTAAAAACCTAGTTTTCCCTTAAGCTTTGAAGTTCAACTGACAAATCTCTTGCTCTCTTTAGGACCCTAGCATTAAACAATAATTTTTAGGGGAACTTCAACAAACTCAGTTAATTAAATTTCCTTAAACATTTTAAAGTGGGTTTATCAATTTAACACATTTTATTTTACTTTTTCCCTAAATACTTCAACATATATTCTGTTATCCATTGGCATGTAACATTCATACTTGAAACAGTGACTTAAGATAGTTTATTTTGTTGATGCACGTGGGGCTCAACTGGGCCCCGCTGGGCTGTTGTCACTCAAGATCCTCATGCTGTCATGTTCAGATAGTGGCTCAGGCTAGTGTCATCTCCAAGACTTCTTCACTCATGTTTGGGGCCCAGTCTGGGGACACACAAACAGCTGGGAGTCCTTGGGCATCTCCCTCTTTCTCTCTCCCAAGAGTTTGTTCATTGTGTTGCTGTTGCAATCATTTGTTGCATGAATAGACCTAATGTATTTATCCATTCTACTACTGATAGGCATTTGGATTGTGAAATTACTCAAATGTTGGGTACATGTATGTTCAACCACAGTAAATACTGCCAATCAGTTCCCTAAGTGATTGTACCAATTAATATTTCCACCAGCATGTGACAGTTCTAGATGTTTCGCTTCTGGCATGTGAGAGTTCTAGATATTTCGCATCCTCCCAATTGTTGACCTTGTCATTTTAAAAAATACTTTATCCATTGGGTGTAGGTAGCCGCATACTGTTATAGTTTTCATTTCAGGGAAATTTTCATTTCTCTAAAGAGCGATAAGGTTGAGTACTTTCTCATGTTTTTATTAGCCATAGATATCCTGTATTGTGAAGTGTCTATTCTTATTCTTGCCCATTTCTCTATTCATTTATATGCTTTTGCTTATCTACTTAAAAGAATTCTTTAAATATCCATGTTAAAAGTCCTTCACTGCTTATATATATTCAAATATATTCTCCCACTTTGTGAATCTTCTCTTTTTTCTATAAATAATGTCTTTTTTAAAGTTTTATTTATTTATTTATTTATTTGAGAGAGAGAGAACTTGAGTGGAAGGAGGGACAGAAGGAGAGAATCTCAAGCAGACTCTCCACTGAGTGTGGAGTTCAACTCGGGACTCAATCCCACAACCCATGATGAGGCCATGACTTAAACTGAAATCACCTACAGTCGGGCACTTAACCGACTGAGTCACACAGTTGCCCCTGAACATATGTTCTTAGTTTCAGTGTAGTCATTTATCCACTTTTTTTTCTCTATCATTAGTCCTTTCTGTGTCATGTTTAAGCAATCTTTTCCTCCCCTGAAGATATTCTTCTGCTACCCTCTAGATGTTTTATTGTTCTGCATTTCACAGTTAGACCTACAGTCAACCTGGATTTGATTTTTGTGTATGGTGTATGGTATGGTATGAAATAAGGATTAAATTCTTTATTTTCCAGTGGCTATCCAATAGACTGAGCACTATTTACTGAAATACTTATCCTATCCCCACAAGTGTCCAGTGTCCCCTTTGTCATAAATCAAATGTTTATATAACTTACAAATTCTAATCATTAATCCAAAGTCTTCAGGATTTTCTATAGATTCAAATATATCATCTGTAAGTAATGATGGTTTTATTTCTTCCTTCCTAACCTATACCTTCCCCTTCTTCCTTTCTCCTCCTTCTTTTTCTTTTGATGCCTTGTTGTGCTGGGTAGGCCCTCCAGTACAGGGATGAATGGAAGGGATAATGAAGACATCCTTCTCTCATACCTGACCTTAAGGAAAACATTTTCAGTATTTTATCATCAAGTATGATGCGTGTTATTAGGTTTTTACAATAGCCCTATCAGATTAATGAAGTTCTATTCCTAATTTGCTGAGGGTTTTTTAAAAAATCATGGATGAGTATAGAATTGCATTAAATGGTTTTCTACACTTATCGAGATTTTTCTCCCTACTCCTGTTAATGAATTACATTAATAGATATGCGATTTTTAAAATAACCTTGTATCCTGGAGCAAATCCAATTGTATTACATGATATTTTCATCTTTGCCTATTTCTGAACTTAGTTTTAAGTTTTTTTTTTAGGAATTTTACATCTATGCATTTTGTAGTATCGTTGTCAGGTTTGATATCAGGGTTATGCTGATTTTCTAAAAAGAATTAGGGAGTATTCTCTTTCTTCCTTCCTATTCTTTGGAAGAGATCTTTAAACCAAACAGCTTCATAACTCTTGAGTACCACCCACCCACCTTACCTCCTACTCTGCCTTCTTTCCACTCAGTTGCTCAGGCCCAGAACCTTGGAGTCTTTCCACTCATCTTAGTTCTAGTTTCAAAATGTATCTTGAATTCAATTCACCACCTTCACTGCCACCACTAATTTCAAGCTACCATTTCTTTCACACCTAGATTAACTTCAATAGACTTAGAACTGGTCCCCCGCCATCTCTCCCCTTTCTCCTCCCTATAATCTATTGTATACACAGCAAAGTGGCCATTTAAACATGAATATGATCTCATCACTCTCTTGCTCCAAATTTCAAATGGCTTCCAATTATACTTAGAATAAGATCCAAACTTCTTACCATGTGATATTAAGATCAGTCTATTATGACTTAATAGCACAAAGGTTTATTTCTCTCTTAAAGTCTGCTTAGAGTCTGCATGACTCATGAGGGTAACCGTCATTGTGTTGCAACTTGGTGATTCAATCTACTTTGACCTTCTGGCTCTGTCCCCTGCAAAAAGAAACAGTTTGACATTCCGGTGCTGGCTTTTTGATGCTGTGGCCCAGAGGGGAGACAAATCACTCTGTCCAGAGTCCATTGACTAAATATAGTCACACGGACTCATTTAATAATCAACTTTGTGCTTTGCTGATTAAAGAGACTGGGGAATGTGAGGAAGCAAAAGGCATGATTGGGAAGTCCTATTCTTCCGGCCGCTTACAAGCCAAAAAGCCCTGCCTGCCTGTCCTTCAGCCATATTACATTCTGATCTCATTCTTATGTATCCTGTTTCAGCCACACTGTGCTTTTGAGTGTCCGTCAGGCATACCTAGCTTCTTTCTATATTACGGTCTTTATAGGGGGGTTTTCTCTCTGAAATGCTTATCCCTCCCAACTTCTCCTGGCTGACTTCTTCTGGCCATTCCGTTATCAGCCCCTGTCACCATCCCAGCTAAAATACCCACTCACCTCACCGTCACCTTCCATCCCCTTGTTCTGCTTGGACTTTCTTCAGAGTCTTATTTTCTCCTCCCTCTCCTTTTGGGATTCCAATTATGTGCTTGATAGAGCTGTTAAGTGTGTTCCCCAGAGCTCTTACGTTCTTTTCTCAGTTTTTCTCCCTGAAATTACACGGTGTATTTCTTTTCTTGTTTGATTTCTCTCTTCCCTCTATATTTCACAATGTAGTTCTCCCTTGTCCATTTTGAGAAATTTGATGGCTCTCTTGTCAGCCCTTGGGGGCTACTGTGGAGAATGAACAAAGCAATAAACAAACAACAAAAAACCTCCTGCATTGTAAACGGAGACTCAGTGTTAACCTGGCCGCCCCTCAAGCTAGAGGATGAGGACCGCCCAACCAGGCCTATTGTTCTGTACATGTGATGCATACCAGAGGCTTCACAGGTTGGGATATTCTTTTAATGTGTGTCATTGTTTTTGGTTTCGTTTTAAAATATTTTATTTATTTGAGAGAGAGAGTGAGCATGCACAAGAGGAAGAACAGAGGGAGAGACACAAGCAGGTTCTGTCCTGATTGTGAAGCGTACTGCGGGGCTCGATCCCAGGACCCCAAAACATGGCCTAAGCTGAAATCGAGAGTCATTTGCTTAACCCACCTGAGCCACCCAAGCACACCGTCTTTGTTTTTAAAAGGAAGAGACCTTACCTGGTAGAAGCAGGTCAAACCTGCTTTTATTATCTAATGGTATATGGAATGGCAAAAGATACCTGGATTCCTATAAGGTTCTTAGATAAATTTGCAAATTTTTAAAATTAAACACAATATATCTTTATATATTTGAAATATAGCATGACATGTTGGTACGAGGCATCTTATTTACTCAGTCTATGGAAAATTCTTGACATGATTTGTGAGCCTCCTACACTAACCCCACACTAGAGGTGCATACACATGAAAAGAAAATTTGGGGGGTATAGCTTAATATTTTCACCAATAAAGTCTGACAGAGAGTCAGATTTGTTCTAAGAAGAAGATAGTAAATACCCTTAATCTCATGAATACTTATTAAATATCCACTTGTTGTCAAATACTATGCTGGACACAACATACTTCGGTAGGTAAATCAATCATGGTGTCTGTCCTGAAGGAACTTGAGCTCTACAAAGGAGAGACATGAATCATAGGCACCATGTTCCCTCCCCACCAAGGCTTGACTCCTCCAAGGATTAATCTTTTCCCAGAAGACTCCTCAGTCCCTGTATAAATAGGCTTCTTGTGGTTCATTAATAGTTTCAGATGTAGCTGGATCCCTGACGCATATACAAATAAGCACTATGTCAGTCCATTGTGGAAAACATTACATTAGCATTTAAAACCACTATATGACTTACAGAAGTTCAGCAGAAGATACCACTTCCTGTTTCTGGAATCAGGGGTGTTCATGATGAAGCGGACTTTGAGCCGTGCCTTGAAAGAGTTTAACAAGGCAGAAGCAATCAAGGGGAAAGAAATAATTGAGTCAAAGACCCAAGGCTGGAAGGTATAACAAAAGCACAGCCGGAGAAGAGAACCAATGGCTCTCAGTGACCAGGTGTGGAATCTGAGCTCTCATCAAAAGGCAGTAGGAAGTGAGCAGGAAAATGGTGCACCCCAGTGCTGAGGGAGGTTGCATTGAGAGCATCCCATGGAGCCTGGCAGCATATAGCCATTTCATATACGTTCATGTTCTGAGAGACTTGAGAATATGAAGCCAGGAGAACAATGTTGGCCATTGAAATGGTCAGTGAGGTTGGGAGGTACCAAGGGCCAGAACATAAGATGGTGTCGGCAAGAGAGGCAGACACCTGAGAGACAGCCTGGAGAGAACTTCCTGGGAGAGGAGTCAAATTCATCTTAGAGGTCTGCATCTTCTTCTCCATTTATTCTCGACACCCTAGTTTCCTACAGCCTCCCCTACAAATCTTCACTGAAAAATGTGAACAATGCTCTCAGGGGTTTCACTTCTAATTGGCATAGAATTCATATATTGACACATGTCTCCCACTCAGAAATTTCCCTGGAGATCACAGGATTTTATTTCACTTTTGGTTCACCTCTCTGACGTGATCCTTACCAAGAGTCGTTTTCTGCATAGCACATGATTGCCGACTATCGACTGCCAACTGATGGTTGCTCAACAGCCTGGAATTGCCCTTGACCCAACCAAGCCTCTGCTCTGAGTCCTATTCATCTTTCAAGGCTAGTACAAACGTCTCCTCCCCTTCCACACTGTCCCTGCCATCTGCCCCACCTCTGTCAGCATTAACCTGTCCCTCCAGGACTCTCAGAATCCGCTGGGACCACCTCCCTCAGCTCTCATCTCCCTCCAGACTTCCTCTCCTGGTGCTTGAGGGCTGGCCAGATTCTTACTTACTGCCCTGGTCCCAGCACCTTCACAGTGCCGTGTGCCTGGCATTTAGTTGGTCGTTGTTAGATCTTTGTGAAACGCAGCCGCTGAGCATTTCAACACGGGGTCAGATTAGGATTTTAGAAACTTCTAGTTCCACCTTCCAGTGTTCTTTTCTTCTGCCCCCATTCAAGCTAGGACACTTTGTCTTTGACTCATGTGTGACTGAGGAAGGAGATCCTTTCTGTGTGGTTTCTCCAGGCCCGGCTGAGGAGCTCAGGCCTGCTGTCCCCCGTCTCCTGCCTGTAGACTGCTCACTCTGCTTGCCTGCCCCTCCCCGAAGCGGGTGAGAGGAGAACGTTGCTCACCCACGTTGCTCACCACTAATTTCTCCGGTGTGGTTTCTTCTCTTTTCCTTGAACTGTGTTTCTCGTGACCTGATCCCTCACTATTCACCATATACCTTCTATTTCTCTTCTCCTTTTTCACCTTCTGGAGCTCTCAAATTATTTGAACTGCTGTCATTTCTTCATCACACATATAAACACTTATTTTTAAACTGTCCTATTTATGCTGTGTTATTCTACCTGACCCAGTAAAACCCACTTTAATGCAACAGGGCCAGACACCTTGCCACTGCCAGCAAATCACATTAAAAAAACAAGAAGGAGATGGGGATGACATAAATAGACATTGATTGACTTAGGATGCCCTATCAACATAGCGTAGGGCTAAGAAAACAAAGTTCTGGAGCTAGACACCCCAGGTTCAAATTTCAGCCCCCCACTTTCATTGTCTGGTTACCTAACTGCTCTGTACCTCAGCTTGTTCATATGTAAACTGGCAATAAAGGAAGAACCCCTCTCATAGGTTTCAGTGAGAGTTTGATGAGACTTAAAACCATGCCTGGCATTAGTGAGCATTCGATATGTTGTAGTTATTATTAAGAGGATTGCCATCAGAATAGTGCCCGGCACGTAGTAGGCTTACAGTGAAGGTTTGCTACATGAGTGCGTTAATGAATGAATAAATGAATGAACATTCTGGTTTGGGGGATCACGTGTCTCCAGCTGTGCCCATTTCCTTGTACTCCCCAGAGAAGAAATACAGCACAGGGCAGCTTCTGAAATGAACCCAGGGCTGAGAGTGAGAAGGAATGATCATGAGATTGGAGTCCAGACCAGGAAGGCTGAGTGAACTCCAGGAGTTGTACAGTTGTAAGGGCTGGTAACTGAAAAAGAGAAGGGGTCTTTTCACTGGACTTGGCCTGATCCCAGGGCCATGAAGAAAGGTGCTCACATAGGGAGCTCTCCTTCCCTGGATATTCACCTAGATCTCTTTCTACCTCTCCACCCTCTGGCTCTGTCCAAAATAAGAATCTGTTTATACTGGCACAGGTCTGGATAGATGGGAAAGACTCAGAGCTTCGAGGTAGTAACAGGAATTTACTTCCAGGTAAACACTGTCCCTTGTTAACCTCCAAAAAGTTACTAAAGCTCACCTTTCACAGGGAATGAATAGTCATTTCAAGTTATTAAAATCCAGCGGAAGGGCAGTGCAGGCTTGGAAGGCCAATATGAACAGGAGAGTGGCTGTGCTGCTTCTCTAGTGGCTGTTTGACCTCAGGTGATTCCCTCCATCTTTCTGGGCTATGGTTTCCTCCTTGACACTCTGTGGCTTGTTGACTAATCCAGGGCCTTACCACATGTCTGAGAGAATACAGAGGAAAGGACAAATATCAGACACATTTTGAAGAAATTGAGAGACATGGTGTCTCAGTGTAAGTAAGGTATTGGGAGGGAGAAAGGAGGATGATGACTTTTTTGAGCATTATAGCATTCTGAACCAAAGAGGACTCAAGGCTTCAAGCCTGGATGTTGGATGATGGTGTTGTGGCTATTACCATTGAGGAGAAGAGGAACAACTTCAGGGGAGATGTTGAGTTGATTTTGAGTTTGAGCTGTTGTCAGGACACTGGATGGTCCCATAAAGCAAACTGTTTTGGCTTCACAAATGAAGGGTGAATACTGAAGGTAGGGAGGATTTTAGGGCCTGGGGAATGGAAGAACTCAGGCATGGAGATGGTCACATCACCCTCAGGCTCCCCTCTGAGAGAAGGAAGCCAGCCTGTCTGGGGTAAAGATGGGGCTGTGATGGTCACCCCACAGCCTGAGAGTGCTCACGAGTGAGGTCAGAGTATGTTGAAGGCTGGGGGCAGCAGTATGTCTCTGTCTGTCTGAGAAGGTCACTTAGGACCACTGAACAAGGCAAGGAAGGGCTGGGTGAGACTTCACCAATTTGATGAGATATATGTTGCAATATAATTCCTTTTATATGCCCAGAGCTTCTTCCTGTGGAGATTTTTTTAAGATTTTATTTTTTAGTAATCTTTACACCCAATGTGGGGCTCAAGCTTTTAAAGGTTAAAATGTAACACTGACAAGCAAAATGTTAAAACAAAATGAATAAATGAAGGCCATCCTGATACTAATGAAAAGACACCAACCCCTTGTTGGAATTAAGCCTCTCAGATCAGTTAAGTCTGATCTTTCTTTGCTTTCATCTACATCATTAGGATGCCGTCTTTAATTCCATTCAAGAAGCTTTTATTGCATGCTTACAATGTGGAGGATCCACAGAGAGAGAAAACAGAGCTCCTGCCTTTAAGGACCTTCCAATCTCTCTGTAGAAGGCTGGCATGCATGCAGTAAACTGTTGACCGCCGTTGCAAGGCAGCATAGCTACTGACTGAAATGACATATTGATGGCCAGCCTTCCTGCAAAAGATAGACCGGAAGTGCACCCCGAGCGCCTGGTAGAGTCTGAAGGTGATGGTGGGGGCAGTAGGCACAAAGGCATGGAGCAGACATTGTCCATGGTATGTTTTAGGGGGATACTGGCTTTAGCACACTGGGGAACATGGCAGATAATTTCAGTAGGCAGAGTGGGGCCAGACTGAGGAATTTCTATTTCAATAGGACATGTGGATGCAAGTGCTAGAAACCATCTTGAGCAGGCTAACCTGTATTATGTGGTGGTTAGAGCCCAGGTTCTGGACGCATGTGTCTTGGTGTGAATGCTGATTTCATCCATTACTAGCTGCATGACCATGGGTGAGTTGCTTAACTTCCCTCTCCCTCTTGTCCTCATATGTAAAATGAGGTAACACACGGAATTGCTGGGAAAATTACTGAGGTAATTTATATATACGGATTAGACCACTACCTGGCACTTACTAAATGCTCAGGGAGTTTTAGTTTTTCACTTTCTCTTTCTCAACTTTCTGTATTGGCTGAAATATTTTCAGGTGAATTGAATTTTTAATCATAAAAAATAAGCTGTTATTTTTTAAAACTTCTTTATAGCCCCCCCTCCCCGTGGTTTCACTGTTCAGAGACTATGGTGTCTGAATGAAGGCCATTTTTAAAAGGTAATGAAATCTCTGGTCCCTTTAGTTCTGAAGGAAAGTGTCATTCCAGGTCCACAGATGGGTAGGAGTCGGTCAACTTGGAACAAGTTGAACACCACAAGGGAACTCCAGAGGAGAAATTTGGGGATTTGAGTAACTTATCTTAGGAGGACAAATACTTGAATAAGTAATTGCAAGAAAGCCTTCCCTTTGAACCTTAGTCAGAGTTTGTGAATTGGTTTGACATTTTTTGAAAGTAATCCAGCACTACTGACCTTTCGCTGTGTCTGTTGACCTAGCAATTCTCACACAGGAATCTACCATATAGAAATGGAGGTACCAATATAGGAGAGAGATGTACAAAAATATCTATTGTGGCATCATTTGTAGTTGAAATAACCCCAGTACCCATCACAAAGAAAATGGTTGACCAACTTGTGGCAGATCCATACTGTGGATACACATCCAGTGAGTAAACTAGATCTATGTCTAATAGGAGGGATAGTCATAATATGTTATTGACAAAGGAAAATTGCAGAGCGATAGGTGTGCTATAATTTCATTTTTGTTAAAAAAAAAAAAAAAGCTTCGTGTGTATATATTTGCATCTGCATGGAGAAATGTGTAGAAGGATGTTCATATGGCTAGTAACGGATTACCTCAGGGCCATGGCCTCCATATGTCTATAGTTTGACTTGTTAAAATGAGCATCTTTTGATTTTGTAGTTTCAAAAATATACATAATAATGTAGAGGAGGTGTTTTGTTTGGAAATTAATCTGAAGGCCAAGATTGAGAAGAGATCACTCAGCTGCTTTAAGTAAATCCTGGTACCCAGGTACCCTGGTACCCTGAATCACAGTCTTGCTGTAGAAAGACCTTGTAGGGTAACTGAGCTCTTTGTTTGGGGATCATCGAATAATCCCATAGAAAAGAAGTTAGAAGATAGTGGGTAAATACATTTGCTTCAATGACCAAAAAGAGGGAAAGCAGACATTCCTAGGAAGCTTGGCGTGTTATCAGCAAAGTCCAGGAACAAATCACTAAACGGCATCGCTTGCTATACTTAGGAAATGAAGTAACAATTAGTAGGAGAGCCTACATGGGCTCTTGGGAATTAAGTCATGCTAAAACTCAATTAATCATATTATTTCTCCTTTCTCTCTCCCTCAAATCAGGGGATCATTGTAGATATAAAGTACTGAAACTTTTCTCATAATGTGTGAGTAGTCAAGATAAACATGAGTTAGAAATATATGCGAAGGTCAGACCCAGAGTATTGATTCATCTTAAGGAAGCTTCTAGAGGTAGAGGTTCACCCTTCACCTTCTCCTTTCAAGTTCTCGTCTGTAGATTAAAAAACAGGGGTCTATAAAAATGTCATATATAAATGTACACATATATCTATCTATATGTAGATAAATATATAAAAATTACACAAAGCTCGGAGGCGGGAACTAAATGTTCTTAAGGGTAAAATCAGGATATAAGAAATTCCAGACAGGGAATTTTTTTTTTTTTTCTGGAAGGCATGGTCTTTTTCCCAAACCTCAGGGATGTGTGTTGTGATTTTTTTTCAGTGGGGCTTGCCACAAACTTCACACAGCAGATTTTCCTACCACTGATAACACCAGGGGATCCACCGAGTCATGTGACTCAAACAGGGGGGCTCCTTGCCTTGCAGTCCTGACTGGTTGCAGAGCCCTTTCCCGTTTCATAGCTCTCAGATCCAGCCACTGTTCTCCTTACTCTGGATATGGGCCATCAAAGAATTCTGGATGCCTCCAGAACCCAGAGACAACTACCTGGCCTTGGGCATCCATCTTCATTATAGTTGGTGAAAGGTGTAATATTTTGTCTTTCTCTTTGGAGGGGATGTCCAGCATGCCTCTGACCATGAGACCATAAATTTTTTTTAAATTTTAATTCCCATATAGTTAACTTACAGTATCTCAGTATACAAAATTGGTTTCAGTGTACAATAGAGTGATGCAGCAATTCTGTGTATTTCTCGAGCTCATCAAGATCAGTTTTCTTAATCTTAATCCCCTTCACTTGTTTCACCCATCCCCCCACCCTTCTTCCCTCTGGTAACAGTCTGTTCGTTCTCTATAGTTAAGAGTCTAGGGGAGGGAAAAAAAGAAATTCCTGATGGGTTGGAGAGACTACAACAATAATATGGAAAGGAAGTAGGTTATACGAATAGTTCATTCAGGTTCAAAAAATCTACTCCACAAGAAAGCAAGCCAGCTGGATACAATAAGAATATAGACTCTTTAAACATATAAAATAAGAATATAGACCATAAAAATACAGACTCTATAGTTCCCTGAAGTGACTCTTGGGCTGAATTAGTGGAGGATTATAATGAGGAACATGTGAAAATGTACTCCTGGTGTATTCTGTGGGAGGAAGGACTCCAATATCGAGCCTAGTCCTGGAATTATGGCACAAACTGAACATATTCAGGGTAGGGTGACCAGAGAGAAGAGGAGTCTGGAAAGCATGTTTGTTGTACCACATAAGGGCACAGGCTGACTACTGAAGTGAATTACTTCTGTAATAGTCTGTCCTTGAAAAGATTTTCAAAGAGGTTGTGAACGACATGGATGTGGAGGTACAACCCACACTCTTGCCTTGCCATCAAGCAGAATTCCCTGTTACCTCTCCCTTCATCCACACATGCCCCACCTACTTAAAGCCGGGTTTCCCGAAGTGTGGGCTGCTGGGCAAGGTGGTTTAAGGTAGCACATAGACCTGGCTTTAAATAACATTAAATCTCATGGTGAGATAGCTATTTCTGTTTTCATTTTCTATCAGTTCACTGATTACATACAGAAGAAAGTCTCTGGCCTTAATCTGGTTTTGACATCTCTCTTGTATTTACCAATCTTCTCTTTTTATTTTTATTTATTTATTTTTAAAATATTTTACTTATTTAATTGACAGGTAGAACACAAGTAGGCAGAGAGGCAGGCAGAGGGAGAGGGAGAAACAGGCTCTCCGCTGAGCAGGGAACCTGATGTGGGACTCGATCCCAGAACCTTGGGATCATGACCTGAGCTGAAGGCAGCCGCTTAACCAACTGAGCCACCCAGGCGCCCCTGATCTTCTCTTTTTAATAAGGAAAAGACAGGCCTGGAGCGTAGAGCCTTCAGCAAGCCACAGTCTCTTGTTGAAATTTTAAACATTATGTTCTCATTGTATTAACTTGTGATAGGGGAAACTGGTTTTTCATTTAAGGTGATGATCTAAAGTTTCCCGTGGGCAGGAAAATCAAATGTGGGAGAGTCTAATGGCACTTTAAAGTATGAAGCTATTAGCAAAGTAACACAAGGGTGTGTCCAAAAGCAAAACTGAAAGTATGAGGACGAGGAAAACAGGTCAGGTCCGTGTAATCCCAATCAGCATCACGTAATGCAATTTTGATCGTAGAAGCATAATTTGCACACACACTTCGAATCGATAAGCAGTAGGAGAAGCCAAGGAAGCGCTATGCGCTACGCAGTATCTCCCAAGATGGCAAATGAGCTGCAAGGAACAGGAAGTGAAGCCTTAACACAGCTCCAGGTAGGGTGGGCCTGTCTCCAGGGAGGTTCTTGCCTGGATCCCGGGCGGAGGAGGGTGGAAGTAAAAGGAAGAGGGGTTTTGGATTTTGAAAAATAAAAATGAACTCCAAACCTGCATATTGGGGAAACTTTCTTCAGACATGTTATTGGTCCTACTGACCATGGTGGACGGTGCGGAAAATAAAGCAGGTAGGTTAGTATTCACAGCACATCCCCTATCTTCTCACTGCATTTCTGCAGCCCGGAGAAAGGCCTGAGCTCTCTAATCTAGTGAGGCAGGTGACTCGGCTCAAGGGAAGCATTTGCAGCCTGTGGGTTATGTCATTTTCCCGCCTTTACTGTGGTGCATGAGTCAGCAAGTAGTAGTTTCTTTCAAAGCACATTTATTTACGTTCATTTTAAAGTCTTGAACAGATATTTGCATGCCTATGTTCACAGAAGCATTATTCACAGTAGCCAAAACATGGAGTAACCCAAGTGTCCATGGAGGGATGAATCAATAAACAAAATGTGGACTGTACATACAATGGAATATTATTCACCCTTGAAAAGGAAGGAAATTCTGACACGTGCTATAACATGGGTGAACCTTGAAAACATTATGCCAAGTGAAATAAGCCAGATACAAAAGGGCAAATACTGTGTAATTGTATGAGGTATTCTATAAGGGTAGAACTCACAAAGACAGAAAGTAGAATAGTGATTACTTGGGGCTGTGGGGAGAGGCAATGAGCAGCTGTTTAATGGGGATACAGTTTCATCTAGGGAAGATGAAAAAGTTTGGTAGATGGAAAGTGGTTAATGGTTGCACAACAGTATGGATGTACTTAAGACTACTGAACTATACACTTACAAGTGATTAAAATGATGTTTTAAAGAGTTAAAGAAAACGATTAAGTCTAGAAGAATTCAGGGAGTACCTGGCTATGGAGAGAGTGGTGAAGGGGTGTGAGCTATTTCAGTTCCTCACCCCTATCGCAGCCACTCTCCAGCCCTCCTGTCCTGCTTTACCCCCTGGCTCACAACAGCATGCCTCTTACTTTCTGGCTTCTGGCTGGAGTCATTCAGTGGGGAGCATGAGCGGGAGAAGAGAACAGAGAGAACAGGGAGGTCACAGAATCTATTTCCCCGGTCCCCTCCCTGAAGGACTGCTGCCTGGTGACTGTGTCCCTTGGCTGAAGGTCAAGAGCCCCTCTCAGGGGTGCCTGGGTGGCTCAGTGGGTTAGGGCTTCTGCCTTCGGCTCAGGTCATGATCCCAGGGTCCTGGGATCGAGCCGCACATCAGGCTCTCTGCTCAGTGGGGAGCCTGCTTTCCCTTCTCTCTCTGCCTGCCTCTCTGCCTACTTGTGATCTCTGTCTGTCAAATAAATAAAATCTTAAAAAAGAGCCCCTCTCAGTCTCGGGATTCTGGTGCTTTTCCCTCTTGCCTCTTCAGACCTAGCACAGTAGCAGCTACCACAGCCCCTGGCCCCAGGGAACTGCGCTATCCTTTGTGGTCCTTCCACCTCCTACCAACACCTTTGTCAACAGTCTTTTTATTAAATTCTCTGCAAATTACCCAATTTGAGCACATCATCTGTTTCTTGCTGGACTACGCTGATGCGAGGTAACTTATAACAAAGTTGGGGAAATACCGGCCCAAAAAACATCCACTTCTATTCTCAAAAGATCTCTCTTCCAGATACCCAGAGGAGGCAATGGTAAGGGATCTTCCACATGGAAGATCCTCCCTGCCTTCCTTCCCCTCTCTTTTTCCAAGAACTTCTTTTCAATTGCTATTTTAGTACAGAGAATTCAGTATCCATTATTTTCTCCAATCCTATAGACGCCATTTTTGTACATAACAGAATTCCATTCTAGTAAAACAAATCATTCATATATTCCATCATATTTTATTATTTTTTTAAAAAAGCATTTTTTGAATGTTTTATTGAATCCTAGATACAGATGTTCAAGGATATGGGGCAATTGCAGTTAAATATGAATAGAAAAGCTGAAATGGTATTTGTATAAGGCTGTTCAAATTGCTAAGAGAGACAAAGCTCCATTAGATGAGCTATCTGTCCCCTCTAAAGTGGTTAATATGGGGAAAATAACCAAAAATTTTGCCTTCCTTCTAGTAGTAATGGCCTAGAATAAGTTGAACATAGCTCCCCAACCTCCTCTGAAATCCAGGGGGATGTATCTTGTCCAGGCTTATACTACACACATGTTATTTTCAGGTCAAAAGAAACGGTCACACTTGCTTGTAAGGTCACTGGCTCAGGTAAGCAGACCATCTTTTTGCTGCAAAAGAAGAGCAACAAGAAGGTATATACCCTCAGGGCAGGTTCGTGATTGGTGAGGAGAAAGGGCTAGGAGTCCTGTGCTCTTGTGAACCCATAATGTCAGGTGAAGGAAGTCTACGATCTTCCATTATAGGAGTCTACTACTCCTGTCCTCCATGTGCCCAGATGTGGTAAGGCCAGTATCAATCCCTGTTAGAGGCACAGGAGGGTCCACACCTGTGACTGTGACCAGGCTGTGCAATTAGAAATCTTTGTTCCAATAAAATCATACATAGAAACTAAATAAGACATATACAAAATAGGTTCTATATTTATATATAAAGTTATCCAGTTATATATCAGATAAAATGAAGTTTCTTATATTGAAGTGGGAATGGGAAGTTGAAAGTGATAATTGTTGCACAACAGTATGGATGTATATAATACTACTGAATTATACACTTAAAAATAATGTAAATGATTTTTTAAAGAGTTAAAGAAAACAATTAAGTCTGGAAGAATCCAGGGAGTATCTGGCTATGGAGAAAGTGGTGAAGGAGTGTGCGCTATCTCTCTGTTCCTCACCCACACCCCAGCTATTCTCCACCCTCTTTGGCTTTCTAACACCTCCAACCCAAGATGGCCTCATAGGAAATTCAAGAAAATGCTGGGTCTTTGTCATCTCTTCATTGAGGAAGCTAACCACTGTGATGAGATTGCACCTCAACAAATGTCACATCTAAGGTCAGGATTGGTCCTATGGGTGTGCCAGAGTGGGACACTCTGTAGGGTGGGATGGGGTGGGGAGGGGTGGGGTGGGGTGGATTTGGGGCTTACTTGTCATTGACCGGCAAAGGAGCAGTGCAGAACTTCCCAACAATGGTAGTCTGGTCTTTTCTCCAAACTCGGTGGGAAGAATGAAACTTGAGTTTCACTTGGTCTATCTGGCACTGAGGGTTGGCATGAGCTATGACTCCTTTCCCCTGGAGTTCCTGTCTAGGTCTGTAAGGGAAAGGGAAATTAAGCTACCCAAGCACATTTGGCCTTTGCTTCCCCCTTGGCTCCTGCTAGTAGTGTTGTTCAGCTGTCATGCACAAAAGAACTCTTTGATGGTGGGGATCATAATCCCTTGTATCACACTCACCAGCCCCCTGTGCACATACTCACAGCTTTAAACATGGTTCAGAAAATAGTTGTTGATTTTTGAAAGCAAACAAGTGGACATGGCAGCAAAATAGTAGCTCTTGGATTTTCATATCTGGAAAAAAAGTCTGTGTTCTTAGATTCCTAATTGGAGAAGATCTTCACTTTCAGATCTACCTACTGGAAGTACAGCCCTCTTTTAGGGCATTAAGCTCCATAAATTTTGTGTGGACTAGACCGAGCTTGGATGTGTGGATGGGAAGAAACAAACAAACAAAAAACGGATCTTGAAACCAGACAGAGCTGGCATGGTACCCAGGATTTGTCTCTTGCCAACTGTGTGGCTTTGGAGTCACATGCCCTATGTCTAATCTCCGGCTCTCTCACACACTAGCCATGAGCCTGACCCACAGGGTTAGGTATGCCTCAACTACAACCTAAGTGACCCAGAGTGAAAGCAGAATTCAGGTCTCTCTTGGCCCAAGATGGAAAGAGTAAGAAGTGGCCAATCTAGAGAGGTGACAAAGACAAGATTCGGGTGTGGAGCAAGGAAGCCTGCTGGGATTCCACCAAACTGAGCAAAACCCTGGGGTGCAGGGAAGGCACTTGCCTCCTGTGTCGAGCCCATGGCCTTTCCAGGCTCAGAAGCAGTGGGGCCTATAGAAAGATGAGGAAAGCAGGGGGCGTTGGGCGTTGGGGATCATCGAACAGGGGGCACATGGCTCAACCACATGGTTTCTCTTTCTGGCTTCTTGGAGTGAGAAAATGTCTTCTTTGTGTCCTTTTTAACCCCAGGTTAGTCATATAATTTGTGTTTTTTTTTTTCTTTTGAGGAAGATTCTATATGACTTTAAAAGCTGTTCCTGGTTTGTTTTTGTTTTTGTTTTTTAATTTAAGAAGTGTTTTGGAATATGTCAGAGGGGGGACAAAATAAGATTTTTCCTTTTAAGAAGCTGCATGGGTTACCGCAGCTAGTTACAAACTAGCAGGGTGTGAAGGATGCTGTGAGTGACCTTGAAGAGGAAAATTACCCAGAGCAGGTCCAGGCCCAGAAGGCCCCAGCAGATAGAAAGTGACTAGCTCGGTGGGTAGAGCAAGAGATAACCAGCCCTTTCTGTTTTTGTAAACAGGCTTCGGGCCACAGGCTCCCTGCACTACTGTTGCCATCTAAAGCAGCCTCCCCCGCCCCCAGCCCTTGGAACCTGAACCCCTGCACTCCCCCATAAAAAGCTCTATGACCCTGCTGCCTGGGGCCCAGAATCCCAGTGCAAGCAGGTCTGGGTCTGCCAGAGTAAAATAAACCCGAGTTCTCTTACTTCACTGAGGGTCACTTGGTTTCTCTCTGGTCTGATTTTTATTTTTCTGCAACCTAAGGACTTGATTTGGGTAAATTTTCTAATTAGAAGGAAATCCTGGGGTTTCACGAAGCTATAGAAAGTAGGGAAAGAACACATAAACCCCCCTCCTTTTTTTCGATTTCTATTCTGCAAAAAGGAAAACAAAAACAAAAACCAAGGAATTAAAGATAACCACGTTCTGAGTCTTCTACAAAAGAGTAAAACGCAAATAGCTTTGGGGAGAAGGAAGAAACAATCTGTGGACGTCCCTTCCAATCACTTGGGGGGCTTTTTTAAAAGTGTAGCAGTTGAGGGGTGCCTGGGTGGCTCAGGGGGTTAAAGTCTCTGCCTTCGGCACAAGTCATGATCCCAGGGTCCTGGGATGGGGCTCTCTGCTCAGCAGGAGCCTGCCCCATTCCCGCCTACTTGTGATCTCTGTCAAATAAATAAATAAATTCTTTAAAAAAAAAATCCTTTAATTAAAAGTGTAGTGGTTGAGGCTACGTCCAGAGACTCAGCAGTAATTGGCCTGGGGCGGGGCTTGGGTGGGGAGGGGTCAGTGGTGTTTAATGATCTCCTGGTGATTCTAACCAGAGGCCAGTTGTATGTCATTGTGTTGACTCCTGCTAGCGTGTCTCATCTACCAAAGCACAGGAGAAGCAATGAAAACACCTGGTGGAAATAACACGCCCTCAGACTGATCTACTGAAAATTACTCAGCTATTATCTGCAAGACTTAGGTGGGCACATGAAGGGCTGTGTTGGGATCCTGCCTGCCTGCCTGCCTGCCATCCCTCTCTCTCTGTGGCCTGTGTGAGCCGGAGCCCTGGCTGGTGGCAGGGTGTTTGGGAGTCCAGAAGTGTGCTCCTCTGGGCGGAAATTTGTCTCCCCTGCTAGTACAATTAATGTCTAACGCTGCAGCCTGAGAAATCTTCCCAAATTCCAATCTGATCCGGTCACTTTTCTGCTTCAAAGTCCCACTGGCTCCCAAACTGCTCTCGAGATAAAAACCAAAATCTCTAACCTGTCCTTCAAACCTCGCACAGTCTGGCCCTGAGCTGCGCCCCCACCCCAGCCCTTCTCCCAGTGCTTCACCCCTACTCTCCGCTCCTGCTCCTGGGCTGCATTCTCACGAACCCTCCATTGGGTAACTCGTGCGAATTACTACTCAAACGTCACCTTCTCAGCCTTGGTCTGGCGCTGTCTTATCTGTTCTCCTGACACCCACCGCTGTGGACAATTGGACACATCCGTGCACGTGCACTGCTCATTCTTGTGTTTGCATGTTCGCGCTTCATCCCGCCCCTCGCAACCCACACGTCTCAGGCTCCCCTGCCGGCGAGTCCCAGTGAGGTCTAACTTGCAGGAGGCACACTTAGCGGGGAGACCACTATCAGTGGAAGGGAATCGGGCTGTGATTCCAGAGGGGCTGTATTTCCTGCCTGCTCCCGGCTCCCACCACGCAGCCCCCTCCCTCAGTGGATCCAGCCAGCACTCTACCAACACCATGACCACCACCACCACCACCAGGGCTCTGTTCCTACAACCCCACAGGCCATTTGCCCCTTCCCTGTTGCTGATCCCTGCACTGCCTCCCCACTAACCTTTTGGGTTTTCAGCTCTCCTGACACATTTGTAATTAGTTCCCTGGGTTCAATTCCTTCTCTTGGACTCCGGGCTTGGGCTCTGGTTTCTGGACTGGACCCCGACTGAGACAGCAACCTCTCATTAGGCTGGCTCCTGCTGGCTTATGATTAACTAACCAGTTGCTTTTTTTTATTATTATTATTTTATTTTATTTTATTTTATTTTTAGTAAAGCGGTAGAAGTTTATTTAAAGTTTTGGTTTTTTGTTTTGGGGTTTTTTATTTGTTTGCTTGTTTGACAGAGAAAGACACAGTGAGAGAGGGAACACAAGCAAGGGGAGTGGGAGAGGGAGAAGGAGTCTTCCTGCCTGAGGGAGCCTGATGCGGGGCTCAATCCCAGGACCTGAGCTGAAGACAGCCGTTTAAGGACTGAGCCACCCAGGCCCCCCAAGCGATAGAAGTTTATTAAATGAAGATACAGAAAAAGCTCTCAAGAGTGAGAGGGGTCCAGACAGGGTTGCCAACGAGGGCCTCTAGGGCTGGACTTTTATAGAAAGCTAGCCAGGAAACTTAAATCCTTTTAACATCTCTCTTGATAACACCTTCAGTGGCTCGCTTACTTTTTAGGAGTGGTTATTCTTTGATGGTCACAGGTGATTATCATAAAGACACCTGCCCCACATGGCCCACCCCTCAGGCCCAGGGCAGGATGGTGCCCCATGACCAGTTGCTTTTTAAAGAGACAAGCACGTCTGCTGCTGGGTTCATCTCCCTTGCCGGCCTTGAGCCTCCCTATAGTTGAAGTTCTCTATCTTCCCACCTCAAGATGACTCCTGTTAGTGTCAAGATAACAACTGCCAGCTGGTAGACCCAAATGTGCCCCCAAAGGGAAGGAAATGCTCAGCCTGGTTCTAAGGATTAGCACCACGTGGCCTCAAGCCCTGCTTTCCTCGTACTCATTTCCTAACTGACCCTCTGCCTGCGATTCAGTTCTAGGCACTCACCCAGTACCACACCCACTTTCCAGGAGTAGGTGCTTCCCAGGCTCTGGTCAGCCCTCCCTGGGCTAGTGGCTGAGGTCCTCCTACTTGCTGACATCACTGATACCCCCTTCCTGGATTTTCATGACTAATGTTTCCTATCAGGGACCCAATTCTCATGTTCTTACTAGCCCTCGAGACATCCCATTACTTCTCTCACCGGCCTCCTCTGGTATTATCTAAATACACCATCCTTGGATTTACTACTGATCCTGAACCTGGAACAGTTCCCAGCATGTGTCTGTGGGTGCATCCGCCATAGGTACTGCCCTCACCCCACCTCTAGCCTGATGGGCTCGGGCCACCCCTCAGTAAGCACACAGGGCTGTCATGGGAGAGGGGTGTGTGTATGTGTGTGTGTGTGTGTGTGTGTGTGTGTGTGTGTGTATGAGGAGGGACACTTACGTACATGGTGATCTTGACCAAGGAAGTAATATTGCTGCTCAGGAAGGTGACAGAGATGAGGGTGTCCTTGTTCCTTGGCTCCTGCAAGTAAAACTCCACGAGGCTGTGATGCACTGGGAAACCAAAGCAGAGCAGATGCCTAGGCCAGAGGTCAGTGGTGCCCAACGCACACCAAGCCCCAGAGAGCAGCAGGGCAGGAATCTGAGATCTGCCTCTTAGCAGCAGATTACCTGCCATCCCAGATCCTTACTTTCCTCATTGTAAACTGGGGGTCATAAAAATAGTTCTGTATGAGAGTTAAATGAGATAATATCTACAAAGTCCTTACACAGTGCCTGTGACTAGGAAGCATTCGATACATGTTAGTTTTTGTTATTACTTGTAATGCTAGAACATCCCACTCCTCCCTGCTTGCTGACATTATCTTGGTGTTGTGATTTTGAAAGAACTGAAAAGGATGTCTCTTATACTAAATAAGAACTCATAATATGTAGCACTCACCCTCCTCTCCCCTCCCCCCCAAAGTTTTAGGAAGCCCACTCATGTGTAGGAGATGACTGTCTCCCTCTCTGTGGCAGCCTGGGCGTCTCTGTGGCATCCCCACCCTCCCAGACAGCTTGGATCCTGGGGCTGTCAAAGCTTATGTCATTGACACCGACTGGATGAGGAGCCTTGCTCATGGTGATACCCTGGGACCTGCTGTCTCTCTGGCAAGAGAAGTTAAGAAGAATTACAGCTTCTCTATCACCTTACCCTTTCTTTAATAAGGGGGAGGCCCAGCTGGCAGCATTTTGCAGCATCTTGGGTCTTGGGGCATTTTCACAGACCTCTCTGGTGATCCCGACAGAGTTGGAGAGGCAATCCTTCACTTCCGCCCTACTTGTACTTTTTCGTTTGTCATGTTTAACAGATGGCTATTGGGGGGACATCGAGTGGCTTTAGGTAGACGTGACACTAGGCTGGAGGAACGCAGCCCCATGGTAACAAGACTCACTGACAGGTGCTAGGATGCCAAGAACCCACAGGAAAGAAAACCAATGCTGTGTGCTTCCCCTCTGCAGCAGAAGACATCCAATGCCATGCCCCTTCTGTCTCTCTCTCAGTTGTTTGCTGGGGGATGCAGATTGTTATGGTGATGGGCAAGGGCTGAATTGGAGTGTGTAACCAAAAACGATGAAAACTACGTAAGCTTTAGGGATTTCATTCTCTAGGCTGAGTTTGGTATATTACACCACTTCTTCCTTTGCCAGCAAGTCTCACCTCAACAAGAAAGCTTCCTACAGTTCTGCTTCTCTCTTTTCAGTATCTGGAAGCCCCGGGAGGGTCATGTCTATTAATGTTGGATGGGTGGGAGCTGGGAGTGGAATCTAGTCTATGCAAGTGTGAGACATGGGAAGCAGCACACAGAGCCTTGGATGGGAGGAGATCCAGGAGACCTGGACCCAAGGCCGGCCCTGCTTCCTCACTGTGTCCCTTTCCCTAAGTTACTCAACCTCTCTGTGCCCTGGTTCCTTCATCTGTAAACAATAACGCTTGACATTACCTCATAGAACATGGCAAGGATGAAATGAGGTAATGGGTAGAAAGCGCTTCATGAGAAATATTGTCCTACAGGGGGAAAGTAATATTGTTAGAAAAATTATTATTTGGAGAAGCTTCTCTGCCCTCCTGGCGCATCCCTGGCAGGTGTCAAGGGTGACCACCGAACATTGCTGTGGTAACGGGAGCCCAGTGCCGTGGTGGCCTGGGGGGTGGGTGAGAGTGGGGAGCTACGGGCTGCTGGTGCCCCCTGAACCACCAGGTGGATGGCCCATCCCCCCAGGTAGAGGAGGGTCCCAGCCGCAATGCTCAGAACAAAAAGCTGAGAACTGCAAGGCTGAGAGCACACAGACAAGCAGGTATTCACACTGGCTTTTTTCTTTCTGTGCCTCTCTGAGGTTTGTGAATAGACAGGGTCATGCTGCTGGGCCACAGAGAGGGCGTCTCGCCACAAATAGGAAACAGTCACAAAAATGGTGACTCCATGCATCTGCCTCAGCAGGGACCTTAACATGTCTCTAGCCTCAAGTGCGCCCCAGGCTCCCTGCCGGTATTCCTGGCTGTGCAGATGGGGAGCAGTCGGTTCAGGTGGCTGCAGAGCTGTCCCAGAGCTGGAAGGAAAATTGGACATCTGGTCCTAGCATTGCCACCTCTGCCACTGAACAAAGCATCCTCCCTCAAGCTGACCTCTGGAGAGGGCGGTGAGGACAGAGGAGTGACCGAGAAACACGGCCGTGAAGAGCAGATTGGCTCTCAGAAGCAGAGCAGAGGCCAGTCTGGAAGCAGGTGGTGGCATGGAAAGAGAATAGATTTGGGAACCAGAAGACCCGGAGTTGAATTCTGCCTTTTCCACCCCACTGTGTAGCCTTGGGCAAGAGGCTTCACCTCTCAGAGCCTCTCCTTCCTCACACCTTACTCAGAGTTGGGTTGTCAGGTGAGTGGATATACGTGAGAAGCCCACCGTGGACTCTTGTAGCCCACCTGTTCCAGGAATTCTCTCTAGCATGATAAGCACCCCCATCTAGTATCCTCCGATTCTGACTGATAAAGGGAAAGGGATCATATTACTTATCAAGTTCCCGTCACTGTGCTAGCAACTTCCTGTATACTAGTTTATTTTATCCTCACAGCTGATTCTTTGAAGTAGGTATGTTATTACTCTCATTTTCTACACACAGATGTAGAGGTTCAGAAAGGTTAAGTCATATCTTCTGATCACATGTCTGGTAAGTACAGAAGCTGAGATTCAAATGCAAGTTTGTGTGACCGCAGTCTGAGCTTCGGGCTCCACATCACATGGCACCAGAAGTTCTGGTACAAGGAAGGAATGGCCATAAAGATCCCTCCAGCGACCAGACAAAAGCTGACCCAAAAATCAGTTAGAATTAGCATGGCCATATAATTTATCATCCTAACCAGCATACTTTTGTCCTGTACCAACAATAAACCAGACAAGATCCCAGATAACAGCATAAAAAAGGAAGTATAGTCCTTCTACTTAAGATGCAAATAGCACAGGGAAAGATGATGCTCCAGCCTGGGACGGATTTCATAGATTCTAAGACATACTTTCCTCTCACATTTAACATCTTTTACCAGCATCTGCACTTCAATGAACTGCCATGGTTAGAAGCAACAGTGAAGAACTGGAATAGGCACATGTAGGGGAAGGAGGGCAGAGGGCAAGGTTTAATATTCTTCAGAGACCCTGACCTGGGAGGGCTGCCAGGGTGGGAGATGCATAAGGTGGGCACCAAGGAGGGAGCAAAAAAGTATGCAGGAAGGAGGGGTCTGGGGGCCTTCCCAGATACCATACTGCAGAGAACCCACACTGGAGGGAGGCAGGAGGAACTAGGAGAAGTATACAGACAGTAACATGTCCTTAAGTCTTCATCTGAAGCAGAGCAATGGGTTGGACTAGCTCTGAAAGTTCAGGATCTAAGACCAGTAGCTGTTGCCCCCCACCCCTCCTATGATCTCTTTGCCCCAGTCTTTCACCCCCCACTTTGGCCACCACTGAGCTACATGTCTTTCCCCCAACTTACCACAGTACGGAGCCTGGGCAGTGGTCAGGAGGAAGACTTTCACTTCCTTGGGAAGAGGCTCTATCTTGACACCACTTTGTTCCACGAGCCCTGGAAGTAGAGAGGCAAAGACAAAGACAGCAGAGCCCTGAGGAGGCCATTGCACTGTCCCATGGCACCCAACCACGTCTGGATACATTCATGCACTCGTTCATTCTGCAAACAAGGCCACTGTATGCTCATTCTATGCCATGCCCTACGGCGAGTCCCAGAGTACCTGCAACCCCGTCCAGCCAAGGGTAAACACACAAACAGGAAGTACATTCTTCAAATCATCTGGCCCATTCAAGAGATATTTAACAGAAATTTAAAATTATGTCTCCAATTGGCAAAATAATCTATAAGGCAATTGTTTTGATGGCATTTATACCCTGTGCAGACAAAGCACAGGCAAGTGTTTAACCTAAAGAATAGTGGTTGACAAGTTAGGAAAGGGCATTCCAAGCAGAGAGTACAGTTTGGACAAAGACACACAGGGTGAAGAAAAGAAATATTCTTGGAAGTTCAAGTAGATAGTTCAATTAGTTCAAGTAGTTCACGTTTCCCTGGGGTGTTCAGGGCCACGGAAAGTGTAGCAAGAGGTGACGCTGGCAGACAGTGTGAGGTGGCTGTTTATATCAGCAGGCCCATCACATCTGGGGTAAATTGTGGCATATGCCCACTGAGTTGGAAGTAATGTTGATTTGCTTTATTGTGGGAAGCTACATCTACTTTAACATTTTGTCAGGCTGGTATCCGTTTCATTCATAGAAGGAATGACAGGCTGCTGCAGCTCTGAGTGGCAGCCAGGGGTGAGAAGTGAGAAAATGAGGGAGGGGAAGGAGCCATTTACACTGCCCAGAGTTCTTCCTGAAATCCTTCATCTTGGAAAACCCTAGGATATTCTCAGCAATGACCTGTGGAAGGTGAGTTGAGGCCAGATCCCTCCACCTTTTCCAACCCCTTCTCCCCAGACTGGCCTGGATCCAGGAATGTGCCCAAGCCGACCAGCAATGAGACAGCCCTCCAGCTGGCCCGTGGCCACCACAGCCTCAAGCCTCTAAAGTGGGCCATGGGTGCCATTCGTGGGGGCTCCCCACAACACCTTGATTTAGAGTCCATCAGGTGTTGGAGAATGACTGGCCTAGCTAGAAACCTATGGCAAGCATCTGGTCTTGGAGTAGGGGCAGCGGCTCTGGGCTATACCAATGTTTCTAAAGTGTCCTGAGTCTGGATTTGCAGATGAGGGGCTGTGTGTAAAAGGTGTGTGCAGAGCAAATATGGCATCAGGCAGCAATATACAGGGTGAGGAGTGGGACATGGAAGGCCAAATGCCTTCTTCCAAGTGGGAACAGGCTGAACACCTTATTGGTGAATTTCCTTACTCTGGTTGGATAGACTTCTTGATCATAAGAAATCAGGACTTATAGAGGTGGCAACTAGCAAGACTTGAACTTTCCCGAAATTGTCAAAGGAAGCCAAAGGGGTGGCATTTACCAATTCTTGGACAGGAAAGTAGAAAAGGGTTAAAACAATCCAGACATTGTCCAGCAAGAAAGGCCTTGTAGTTGACACAGGGAAAGGCAACGAGTGGACAGGAATTCTCCAGGGCACTGATGTAGAGGTGCACAGCCCTCATGTGATCACAGATCAGGTAACTGTAACCTGCACAGGGGGAAAAAAATACAACCAAGTCTTTTAGTTTAAGACAAATGAAAATCTCTCCATCCTGCTTACTGTAATTCTATTGAATTTTATATTCCAGCAGGCAATAAATACATGGTATCTCTTGAGCCACATTTTAAAATGTTAATGGACATGGCTACTATATTCTCCCTCTTCTTTTGAATTTTCCTGAGATACATAAACTTAATCTATCAAAAAAAATTGCTTAGGGGTGCCTGGGTGGCTCAATGGGTTAAAGCCTCTGCCTTTGGCTCAGGTCATGATCCCGGGGTCTGGGAACGAACCCTGAATTGGGCTATCTTCTCAGCAGGGAGCCTGCCTCCCACTCTCTCTCTGCCTGCCTCGCTGCCTACTTGTGATCTCTGTCAAATAAATAAATAAAATCTTTATTAAAAAATTGCTTAATTTGAGATCCATCTTCCACGATCACGCAAACTCTCTTTTGGAAAATGGGTGCTTGCTGGAAGTTGGTAATCCTGGCCCACTTCTTACAATGAATATCTGTTTGCATATTTTACCTTCTTCATCATCACCTACACAACCCAATTTTTTACAACTTCATGATACCCAGCCTAGCAATGAGACAATCAAGGGAGTCAGCCACAGTTCACGGTAAGTCTCTGAAAGTCAATGTGCTTCAAGTTCACCTGGCCGAATGACTGATACACTGAATGTACCAAATGTCCCAATTTAATAAAAACTTGGTTTTCTTGGGGCGCCTGGGTGGCTCAGTGGGTTAAAGCCTCTGCCTTCGGCTCAGGTCATGATCCCAGGGTCCTGGGATCGAGCCCCGCATCGGGCTCTCTGCTCAGCAGGGAGCCTGCTTCCCTTCCTCTCTCTGCCTGCCTCTCTGCCTACCTGTGATCTCTGTCTGTCAAATAAATAAATAAAATCTTAAAAAAAAACAAAACAAAACAAAAAAAACTTGGTTTTCTTGTTGTTGTTTACTGTATACAAATTTGAAGTAACTCACAATGGATGAGTTGGTGGGGCTAAGAGGTCTATAGTGAGCCACAGCTCTAGGATTCTGGGTCTTCAGATTCTCCCTTCACCTTGGGACCCCCACTCTGGGACCAGCAACCAAGTCTGAGCTTGTATTAATTTGCCTTCCCCCATGGTTGGAACACTCTATGGGCAAGCTCCTTCTAGGTGCAACAGGGAGCTGAGGGACACAAACTAAACCCTTCTCAAACTGTGTTATGAAGAAAAATGAAAAGTGGCCACCTAAAATTCCACAGAAATATTCAAAGGTCATCAAAACCAAAAAGATCTTATCTGATTAAAAAAATGCTATAAAATCTATAAATTGTGAAAAGAAATGTGTTTTTGGAAAAGCAATAAATTTGGTAAATTAGATTAGTGGTTATTGAATAAGATTGTCAAAAGAGTCCTTAAAGTGTCAAAAATTTGGTAAAGCGGGAAAAGACTAAAAACATAGTAAACAGAAATCAGGATAAAATTCTCATAAAAAATGCTGATAGGGTGACTATATTCATAAGAAGAATAAAAAAAGACTAAACAACCCTTGATCCTTAACTTTTGACAAATTCAATGTTATTTAAAATTATGCTAAAAAGAATGTATTCAAAGAGAACATTCCAGAATGCAACTGACTCCTGAACAACAAGGGGGTTGGGGCACCGTGCAGTTGAAAATCCATGTATAATTTTTCACTCCCCCAAAACTTATTTATTAATACCCTACTGTTGACAGGAAGCCTTACTGATACCATAAACAGTTGATTAACACATATTTTGTATGTTACATGTATTCTATACTGTATCCTTACAGTAGAGTAAGCTGGAGAAAAGAAAATGTTAAAAATCATAAGGAAGAGAAAGTACATTTACAGTATTCTACTGTACTTATCAAAAAAACCCATGTATCAGTGGACCTGTGCAGTTCAAACTCATGCTGTTCAAGCATCAATTGTGTATTTAGAAAAGAAGAAATGTATATTCATTGAATGTACTCAAGATAATTATCTTGAAAACAGTTCTGGGGAATTGCCAAATTTAATAAGTTTAGGGAAATGGTCAACAGTGGGTTGATCCTTCAGCTAGCCAGGTTTGGGCATGTCTTGCTACTTCTGCCACAATTAGGCTCTTGGCCCAGATGTAGTTAGTGTGGACCATGCCACAACATGGCGCCCAGGAAGAATAGGGTTTATTGGCTTGAGTGATGATCTATCACTGCAGGACTTAAGAAGTGGGGAGGCCAGTGAAAGTATGGTGCAAGCTTTTCATTTCGGGCCCTCCTCTCCACCAGAATTCCCCGGGCTCCTAAAGACATGCATTCAGTAAGTGCAGGGAAAGGCATTATGGTGCATAGCAAAGGACACTAGGGCTCCACCCAAACCCCAGCTCCGTCTGGCTTTCTGACCTGCATGAATGAAGGTGGGACAGCCAGGCTGGTCTTGGCCTCCATTGACAAAGTAGTCCACGTGTCCAACAGGAATTCGGATACCCAAATCTGAAAGGAGGAAGAATCCTATTATTTTGGATTGCAGAGGCATATTTTCCAGGCCCCACAGGGGGGTCCCCTGGAAGCAGAGCCTGAACTCTGACTTTGGGAGCCCATCCACTCTGTGTGCTCATTGGGTGCCTGCCTCACTCCCAAGTGCTGGGACACGGCAGACCGTGCCCTCTGTTTTCTACATTGAAAGGCAGCCAAGAAGAATAAAGCCATGAGCAGATAATCATATTTGTCTAATAAAATCAAGAAAAATAACTCTGATATTTTCTGATAACTCACCAAATGTTATAAGCTTGGTAAATATCCTTATCAAACAAGGCTTATTTTGTTTGGAGCAATAGTTCAGACAGATATATATTTGGGGCCACATTTCCACAGTCCCCCTCATATTTTTGTGCTGTCTTGATAGAGCAGAAACCTGGCTAATTTGAAAGATTGTGCCCTGGAGTTCCAATTTCATCAATGTGGCCATATCTGACCCTCAGACTGGGTCCAAGCCAGATGCCAAAGACCCCAAGTTTCCTCTTTGTAACATCTTTCCCCTTCCCACATCACTACTGTAAGTGATTGGTTGTATGTTACTTGTTTAATGGCATCTATCTGGGGCTTAGCCAAGGACCTAGAAGTTGTCCTTGCTTCCTCCCTGTCCCTCATTCCCTACACTTAGCCCAACACCGGTCTGGTCAGATCTACCTCCAAACTTAACTTAAACTTGTATTTCAAATCTTTCTACTTCTCAACATCTCTACTCCCCCAACCCCTGTGTAAGCCCCCACCATCTCCCACCCAGACCACTCCTGCAAACACCTTATAATGAGCCTCCAGCCTCCCTTAATGTCCCCTGCAGCAAGTTGCTGCCCAGCAGCCACAATAATCTTTACAAGAAATCCTAATGCCTCCCTGTTCTCACCAGCTATAGAATAAATGTAAACTCCTCCCCATGGCCAGCCTGAGCAGGACCCCCTTCTCCTGCCTCACTCTCTGTTCTCTAACCATGTGGTTTTCTTTGCTGTCCCCACTCACATCCAGGTTTTGCTTTTCTCCACCTCAAATGTTTTCCCAGATCTTCCCAGGGCTGGTTCATTTTCACCTGCAAAGTCTTACCTTGGATAGACTTTCATCAATAACCTACCTGAAGGGGCTCCCCCACCCAAATCACCCTCTGTTCCCCCTCCTCCACCATCGTAGTCACAGTGTAATTATGTCTGCTTACTTGTTTGTTCTACAGCCTACAGCAGGGACTCTGCCTGTCTTTTTTTTTTTTTTTTCTGCTATATCCCCAATACCAGCACCATGCTTGTCATATTGTGAGTACCTAATATTTATAGAAGGAAGTAATGAATGAATGCCTCCTCAATTAGTGTCTATTTCCACGTGGGAGGGACCTTCTTCAATGCCCTGTACACTGCCATATTCTCAGTGCCGACTCATAGCTCAATAAAAATCGGTTAGACAAAATGGAATGCTTCCCCCCACCATCACATTAGGAGGAGGGAGGCCCCAACTTTGAAGGGGACTGAAAGGCCTCGCTCTGGTAAATGGGAACCTAATAAGTCACCTATTTAGCAAATTTAAAAATAGAAGGGTTAACCTTGACAATTAACCAGTTAACCCAACAGCTAGGCAGAGGCCTGTGGGCTTTGCTTTCCTATCTGTGAGATGATGAAGGTGGAAAAGAGGGTTAAATAATATGACTGCATGGGTTTCTTCCAGATCTCTGAATCTGTGAGTGCTAGGTGCTAGAAGAAGGCTTCTGACCCAAAGGAATGAGACACGGACACTTCTCACTTGAACTGCACACTCTTCTGGTGAGGTATAGGCATTATTTCTTCCTGCACCCACCATGCTGAGCACAAGGCCTGGCCACTTCTTGGGCATTTCATAAGGGGTAGAAATGAGGAAGAATGCCCACCCCCCCTTCCCAGATGGTCAGAATAGCTTCATTTGGTCATAATGTATTTAGGGTTGTAGGTCTTTCCTGTGCCTGTCACTGTTGACGGCGAGGATTCTATTCTTCACTGGTCTGAAGGGCTGGGCTCCTCACTAGGGAGGAGGGAAGTCCTGACAGTCCTGAGTATCTGCCCCAGACAGGGAATGCCCCAATCGCATGGGGCCAGTCACATTCACCCTGAAAAAGAAGCATGACTTTCCCAGATGCCTGTCAGGCAGCAATGCCCTCCCCCACACAGCCTCATCACAAGGTTTAGTATTAATCAGAGATCAAGATGACTCCTCCCTTCAATAAAAGCTCAGAAGGGAGGGAAACTGTCACAATATGACAACAATATGACAATATGAGAACCACACAGATACCAGCTACCTAGCCCCTGCCGGGCTCATTTCCTGCCCCAGGAAGTCCACCCACCCCCACACTCACTGTCAGCATCCGTGTGGATGGCCTCCACGAAGAGGGCGTCTCCAGGGTCCAGGCGCTCCTCCAGGCTGGCTTTGGTGTACTCCGGTCCAGCGGGGTCCAGGCCTGCTGGGACAGACTGATGTCAGGGGCCCTTTCCTCTGCAGCCCTCGTGGACCCACCACACACCTCTCAGGGCCCTTCCCAGTCAGTTCCTAGAGTCCTCCAGCAAGGACCCAAGGGTAAGAGGACAGCTCAGGACCACTGCACCCAGGAAACCCCACGTTGTTGTCTACAACTCTCAATGACCTAGCTTCTCTGGCTCTGAAATGAGCTTGATAACATCAGTCATTTGGTAAGGGCTAATGTAAGTAATATTGATCCTCATGTACTCATCACAACCACTATAATCTTTGGAACAGTTACTGGGTGCCAGACCTTGGGCTAGTCCTCACAACAACACAGTGAAGTAAGAATTACTATCCTCGTGTCTTAGTTTGAATGCCTTTTTCTCTCTTTCCCAAAAAGCAGACCCTGAGACAAGGACTTAAAGCCCAAGAAGCTTATTTGGGAGAAGATCAGAGAGAGTATAGTGAGGGAGTAGGAAAATTAGAGTATGAAAAAACGAATGTTTTATCATTTGGGGCAACTGGGTCTTATCCCGCTGGGACCCTTCTGGAGAGACTTTGTAGAACATGACTCAGAATTGTCCCACTGAAGGGCCAGAAAGATCGGGGTATTTATCACACAGCTCTAGTCCCTTATTCATTGAGAGTAGCTTCTGAAGCATAAAGTCCCCAGTGCTTTTGCAAGTATTTAGCATAATTGTCTAAGGGTGATTTCCACAGCGGGCCAAGCAGAGGAGCTATTACAACTAATTGTACAGGGGGAGTAACTGAGGCTCAGAAGAACTACGCGGCTTCTTACACTGACATTAGAGATCACACAATAACAACACAATACTGTTTCAGGCAAAAGGGCCACAATAAATAAATTTTCGTGGAAATAGATAATTCAATCATAAGAACAAAGATCTCCTCTGCTCACCTCAACAGAGGCATTTCCAGGGCATTCTCTCTCTATCTCTAAACTTGGGAGGATGGGCAGAGAATAACGTTACCTGTGATCCGTCCTAATTGGCCTTTGTAGAAATGTCCCACCGTGCCCCCAACGTGGGCCCCCAGGCTAACTCCAATAATGTGGATTGAAGACTCTGGCACACCCAGCACCTAGAATAGGGCATTTACAGGAAACTGCATGTGGGCCACAGCAGCCTCTGGCCTCACAGGCTCACACTTTTCCCTGAAGCTTCAGAATCAGAGGACCCTGGGTATGACATACCCTCACACATGCTTTGGGAGAAGAAGGCAGAATTTTCATCCCATTCATGACTTGCCCTCTTCCTAGACACTCCACCTTGACGACTGCCTCACTTTCTCTTTGGTGACCTAAGTGTGTGAGTAATGACCATGGCCACTTCCTCTTGAGGGACTCTATATCTAACGTCAGTGGCACATTCTACAGAGGAGAAGCAGAGGTTCGGAGTGGGGCAACAACTTGCCCAAAGTCAACACTGTACGTGGTAAAATGGAGATTAGAAGGAAAGACCCACAAGCTACTGGGTGGCTCTGCTTCTGCCCTAAAGCTCCTCTTCATGTGTTGATGCCTCTTTTCTGTCCTCTGTCTCCTCATAAGCAGCCAAAACTCACCCCCAAGCCCTTTAGCACCTACCAGGAGTTTTCTGAGGAAACGGGAGATCTCAAGTCCCAGCTTAACCACATTTTCCACGGCTGAGAAGTAGACACCTGTAGAACCATAAACCCAGTCCACGGCAATCACATTAGCATTTGCTGCCCGAAGAAGACTGCCAATGAATTTATCAATCCAGGAAGGCTTTGTACCTAAAGCCCTAGACAGAGGGCCAAGAAAGGATAGGAAAATTATCTGTTAAGTCAATATCCATTGTCATGGAAATGACAACACTCTCTATTAACAGAATAAATGGGGGGTGTGTGAAGGTCAAAGCAATATGGGGGGTAAATGGGCAATAAATATTACACCACTTTGAGCATAGGGAGAGCTTAATCCCAAAGTCACCAGGGCTTCAGCCTGTATATATGGAGACTTTGTGTAAATTATAAAAGGGCCTTTTGTTTCCGGTAGATGCAGCCTCATACCAGGGCCTGGAACTCAGGTGGGATTTCAACCCCACCAGCCCCCAGTCAGGTATCTTTGTGCAGTGCATACTACACACACCACGTACGTTGACACTGCTTGTGTTACTCATGGGGGAGAAAAGATAGCTTTGTACCTTAGAGTTGTGATTTGCCATCTTAATTCTCATTCTATAATATAAGCACTCTCTTTGAGGGATGATTTTATTTACTTGTTCATTCAGTCATCCTTTCATTAATTCAATGAGCCAGGCAGTATGTTAGGTGCTTTGTGAGAAATAAAGAAAAATAATGGGACGCCTGGGTGGCCTAGTAGGTTAAGCTTCTGCCTTCAGCTTAGGTCATGATCTCAGGGTCCTGGGATGGAGTTCCACATCAGGCTCCCTGCTCAGTGGGGAGCCTGCTTCTCCCTCTGCTTGCTCTGCCTGCTGCTCCCCCTGCGTGTGCTCTCTCTCTGACAAATAAATAAATAAAATCTAAAAAGAAAGAAAGAAAGAAAGAAAAATAAGATACATTTTCTATTCTTTGGGAACTTACAGTATAATAGGCTTTTTTAGGAAAAGGAGAATGATAGAAAAAATTTCATAAAGCTCTCCCAAGAGATTGAGACGGGGAGAAGTTTTCTCAGTGGCCCACAGTAAAGGAACAGTAAGGGCATGCTCATGTGGGCAGAGGAGCCCAAACTGGGTGTGTGCCACAGAACGTGGCTTTGGGGGATCTAGGAACAGACAGAGTAACAACCTGCTGAGCTCTCCAGCTCTGTTAGCTATCTCTGGGTTGGGATACACTCAGCCTTAGAGAATGGCTAAATATGAGATTTGCTGGAGGAGAGACTTTGGCACAAGAGTGAGGAAGAACGCCTATGGAGGGAGGTGGCTGGGTCCCCGGAGTCCAGTGACTTGAGAAGCAGAACGAACCCAGAGACTCTGAAATGGTGATCCTTTGTGCAGTGCCTCAGTGTCCACCTCTACGTTGGACGCCCCCATCTCTAGTTGTTTGCTATCACTACTATTTCACTGCATTCTCTCCTTTCCTCCCACCAACTTTCCTCTGTTTCTGGCCTTGTCGCTGGGCTCTGGAGAGAAGATGTTGGAAGGATGGATGGTGGTTGAATTGAGACTCATTGTTACAACAAAATTTGGACTATAAGGCATCAAAGAAATTGAGGGAGAGAAGTGTCTAGCACCTGAGGAAGGTTAACCTCAGGAGATGATGGAAGTAGCACCCATGAGTGGAAGTTTTTAAATCGTGAAACTAGGGAAGAAATGAAGAAGAGGAAATAAACCCTTGGATAAAAACACCATGCTGTTACTCTGATTGCACAAAGCCTATGACCTCATTGGCTGAAATGAATCATAAAACCCATGCTTCAGGGAGAAAAGGATCACTGAGACCATCTGTACCACTTCCTTTTTATTCAGACGTGGAAACCAAGGCTCCACGGGCTGGGGCAACTTGTTCGGGATCATACATTATTTACTGTGTGAGAGCTGTAGACAAGACTGAGTGGAGGAGTAATGCACAAGACCCACAAGAATGCACAATACAATGTGTATTCACGTTGATATGAGACACCTTCAAAGATAGCAGGAGGTGAAAGATGAAACATGGGACTGTCAGTAAATCCATTTCTCCTCTTGCTCCCACTAACTTCCTATGGCATTACGGTCACTTTCTAGTTCCTAGCTGGAACGTTTCTATTGGATGATTACTCCCACCTGAATCCATGGATGAGTAGTTTGGTTCCCAGAGTGACATTGAACCCAGAGTTTTGGATGTCACTACTTTCCTGCACTAGCTGCCCACAGCTGGGATCCAAAGGGGTGAAGAGGAGAAACTGGACTTTGAGATTGGTGCCTTGGAGAAGATTAGCATTCTGGAAGTCAGTGCACTTTGTCTGTGTGGTAGGAGGTGCATCTCCTAGAGGAAAAAAAAAAAAAAAAACAAAAGAAAAACAAGAAAGATCTAAGGTGAGGTCTGTTCTTAGAAAGAAGAAAAGTATTCTTGAGAGGAAGAAAGAAACAGGGGCTTACAAGCATTTATTATAAATCAGCTAGTGTACTATTCTGACTAATTTATTAAACACATCACTTCTGTAACCAAAATCTGTGAATAGTTTTCATGTCTAAAGATACAATGCCAGAAAAGGACATGACTATTACTCAACCAGAAAAGACTAAAGGCCATGGTGAAGTGGATATTGTTATGAAATAAATCAAGTTGCCCCTATAAATTGATATGTTAAAGTCCTAACACCGAGGACCTCAGAATGTGACTGGATTTAGAGATAGTCTTTAAAGAGGTTATTATGTTAAAAATAAAGCCTGAATCATCTAAACCACAAGCTCCAGGAGCACTCTGCCTGTTCAACTACTGCTTCCTCTGTTCTGGCCACGTGTCTTCCCAGCTCTTTCTCACACTATACAGTCCTAGACCCCCCGAGGGTGTTTGCACTGGCCATCCCTTCTGCCCGGAGTGTCCTCCCACAGACATCCCCTCTCTTCTCCTTTGAGTCTTTGCCTGTCAAAGGTAACTACCTCGTTTAAATTGCCACCTGCCTATGCCTTTCACCCAAGTTCTGTCAATCCTCCTCATCCTGATCTATTGCCTCTTATAGCAATCATCCCCTTCTAACCTCCTATGGCATTCACTAGTTTATTATTAAGTGTATTGTTTATTGATTTACCTACATTAGGATATACTTTCAAAGAAGGCAGGAATTTTTACCCATTTTGTTTACTCTACTGCCTAGAATAGTGTCTGCCACAGACAATAAACATGAAAAGCTAGTTCTTTGAAAAGAATAATAAACTAGATGTACTTTTGATAAGGCAGAGTAGGAAAAAAAGAGGGAAGTCACAGGTAAACAATGTAGAGAATAAAAAGGGGATATAAATAGATTAGATTTTTAAAACCATAAAAGAGCATGTTTATATCTACCCAAAAGTTCAAAACACATTTTCTTCCTAGAAAATGGACAATTTCCTAGAAAAGTATAGCTTACTGAAACTTACTCAAGAAAGAAAAAACAGAAAGTCAAATGTCAAACTGTAGCATTAGGGAATTGAAACAGTAGTTTTCAATCTCTTCATCAAAAAAACTCTACCAGGCCAGACAGTTTTACAGAAAAATTCTACCAATCCTTCGATTCTCATCACTGTTCTGGAGAATAGAAAAGGGGAGAGAGAATCTAAATTCATTCTATGAAAAGAACGAAGATATAAAAACTGGTCAAGGACAGAAGGAGAAAGGAAAATGGAAGGCCAATTTCACTATTAAACAGACACATAAAAACCTGAATTATCAGCAAATCTAAGCCCATAAAGGATAACAAGAACTAAACACGTATCATGGCCAAGTAGGGTTTAATCCAGGGAATGAAAAGATGGCTTAACATTAGAAGATGTATTAATGTAATTCACATATGAAAAATTAAAGAAAAAAAATATGCTCATCTCAATAGATGTAGAAGAAAAAAGCACAACAAAATTTAATACCCAACATTTCTTAACCTAAGAAAAAGTGTTTACCAAGAACCTATAGCAATGACCATATTTATGAGTGAAACATTAGAAACATTCCATTTAGAACTGGAAACAAATGAGAATGTCTGCTATCAGCGCTTCTATGAAATATTGTACAAGGGAAACAAGACAATAAAATGGGATCAAAGTTACAAAGTTTGAAAAGGAGGCGAGATAATCGCTAATATTTGCAGATGATAGAATAAAACTTTAGATCACTTGGGAATATGGAAGGTGACACAGTGAATCATGTTCAGATATCCCCTCTCCCCAACCCACACTCCAACCAAAGACTAATCGTAGATGAATATCAAAAGAGAAGAGATGAAGACATAGCCAATCTCAAATAGAAAGATTATATCTCTGTGAACAAGCACCAGAACAGAATTGCAAGATGGTGCTGAGTTCCTAGTCTGGCAGAAGGCAGTGGTTGTGAGAATTCAGCTCTGTGAGGTAAGTGGGGTCTAGAGTGCTCCATGTCAGGTGTAGAAGGTCAGCACCAGGCCGAGCTGTGATGGGGTGGGGGGGAGGGGGGGCTCCCTGACTCTGTTAAGGAAACTAAAAACAAACAAACAAAAAATCCCTATTGACTTTTTACCTGGGGCTACAGCTTTATTTAGGCAGAGTTGAAAGACAAGGACTCACTAACAAGAGCTGAGACAACCCCCCCCCGCCCCCCCCCCCCCCCCCCCCCGCAACTGGAGGAGAGTGTCAAAGATGAGAAGGTGGGTAGGGAGGTGCCTGGGTGGCTCAGTCGGTAAAGTGTCTGCCTTCGGCTCAGGAAACCATTTCCCCAGTGTCCTGGGATCCATCTCTGTGCTCAGCAGGGAGTCTTCTTGTCCCTCTCTCTCTCCCTCTGCCAGTTCTCTACCCCTGCTCTTGCATGCTCTCTTTCAAATGAATACATAAAATCTTAAAGAAGATGAGGGGAGGAGGTGATGGGGGGAGGCCAAACACAAGCTTCTCATTGAACATTGAAATGAAACTAATCTATTATGTTAGAAGACAAGATAATAGTTATCTTTGGAGTAGTAGTGATTAAGAGGGAATACATGGAAAGGGTTTTAAGAACCTGGTAATGTTTTATCTCTTGACCCAGATGTTGGTTACACTGGTGAATTCACTCTGAAAATTCCTTAATCTGTATACTAATAATCTGTGCACTTGTCTATATATATGCTACACTTTAATAATGAGTTTACCTAAAAAACATCCTACAAACAAAATACCTACATATATACAGAAATCAAATGTTTACAAAGATAGTCAATAAAACCAATAAATGAATTATGAATTCATTCCAGGTAAAATAAAGTTTTAAAAGCCTTTGACATTGACTTTAAAATAAGTATGCTGAGAATCTACAGGATAAAAATAAAGACAGAGAATAAGAAATCATGAAATAAAAACATGCATAAGTGATAAAATAAGTTATGTAGGAATAAACCAGTTCAAAAACTGGAAATGAAAAAGATAACCATTGAAATAAAAAAGGAATCAATACTATAATGTTTAGTACAGAAGTAAAAAACTTTATAAAATGAATTAATTTAGAGAGAGAGCATGAGCAGGGTGAGGGGCAGAGAGGGAGGGAGAGAGAGAATTTCAAGCCAATTCCACACCCAGTGCAGAGCCTGACCTGGGGCTCATCTTCATAACCCTGAGATCTTGACCTAAGCCGAAATCAAGAGTTGGACACTTAACCGACTGAGCCAGCCAGGCACCCCAGAAATAAAAACCTTTTAATATGAAAGTACAGTTTAAAAGTATAGACAATAGATGGAGAGGTTCCAATTTTTATCTAGTAGCTGTGCTCTAAAGGAAGACAATAGGAGAGGCAGCAATATTTTGAAAAGATCATTGTTAAGAATTTTCCATAACTGAAAAAATATATGAGTTTTCCAATCAAAAATTACACTTGGTGATAAGTGAGATAAAAAATAAACAGGGGTGCCTGGGTGGCTCAGTCAGTTAAGCGTCCAACTCTTGATTTCTGCTCAGGTCATGATCTCAGGCTTGTGGGATTGAGTCACAAATTGAGCCCCATGTTGAGCCCCCCATGGGGCTCTGAGTTCAGCAGGGAGTCTGCTTCAGGATTGTCTCTCTCCCTCTGCCCCCCCTTTCTCAAATAAATAAATAAACCTCATAAATCAATGAATCACTCTATAGGTATATTATAGTATAACACCAGGACATCATGGATAAAAAGATATTTTTTTAAAATTCCCAAATGTTGGGGCTCCTGGGTGGCTCAGTCATTAAGCATCTGCCTTTAGCTCAGGTCATGATCCCAGGGTCCTGGGATCAAGATCAGCTTTTGGGTTCCCTTCTCAGAGGAAAGCCTGCTTCTCACTCTCCCACTCCCCCTGCTTCTGTTCCCTCTCTCACTGTGTCTCGCTCTGTGTCAAATAATTAAATAATATCTTAAAAAATAAAAATAAAAATTTCCAAATGCATTGGAAAACTTTGAAGAAATGGATAATTTTCTAGAAAAATATAATTTAGTAAAACTGACTCAAGAAGGAATTGTAAGCCCAAATTAAACTACTAGCATCCAAACATTAAACCAGTAATCAAGAGTCTTCTCTGGCACTAAGATACACTAGAGCTAGATGGTTTTACCCAAGAACTCCACCGCTTTAAAGTACAAGTAATCTTTATCTTATATAAGCTGTTAATAGAATAAAAACTTATTTCATGAGGTTATAATAATCCTAGAATCAACAGAACATGGGTAATACAAGAAAAGAAAATGATAAATTTTTTACGGACATACATGCAAAATAATATATATAAATATATAAAAAATAAAAATAAATTTTGGCAAAATAAAACAGCACTGTTTGAAAAAACACACCATGTTTAAAGGGTTTGTTCCTGGTGATCTTAGTCCGATTGCGCTAGCATGTGGGATTAAGAAGAAAATATGAGAAATTGTCTTTATAGTAAGATTGCTTAAACAAGCCACCAGAAGCACAAATCATAATAAGCACTAAGAATTAAGACAACAATGCAGTAACAATTTTTTCTATCAAGTTGACAACATGAAAAATGTTTGATACTACAAAGCATCGGCAGACAGGCTGGGGAAACGGCCATGCTTACATACTAATAAATTTTATAGCTTCTTTGAAGGGCAGTATTTCCCACATCTATCAATAATGCATAAGACAGAAATCCCTTCAGATATAGTGTATCATGTATAAACGGCCATGTAGAATAACAAGCTAGCCCTGTGGTTCATATGGCAGAATTTCACACGAACACACAAATTTGATATACATATAAGGAGGCCATTTTATACACAGACACAAGTAAGTACTCAAGAGAAAGCACACATGACGCTGAGTAGCACCTTTTAAAAGTTCCCTGTTAAGGCAGGGGTGAATGCATTCATGCATGCTGAACTTTGGAGCAGGGAGGGGTGCTGAGAGAGGCAAGGAGGTATTTCAAGAGAGGGAGGAATCACGGCAGGTCTCTTGGAAGATGGGAAGAGCAAACATCAACAAAAAGGTATGAGCAGCTCCAGGCAGAAGGACTGATACATTCTAAAGCCAGGGACTGACAATTAAATGTCTGGTGAACACGAATGAATGGGGACCTGCAGGGTAGGTGGGTTGTGGGGAAGCTTTCCCAGCAGAAGGACCAGTGCTCAGAAGAGAGGGATCTTCACCAGCCAAAGAACCTCCAGGCCCCGGGAGTGTTTACATTTGCTACATTAAGCAGCAGGCATGGTGCAGGG